>NC_079149.1:129586271-129937604 GCF_945859685.1 Eupeodes corollae
AAATTAATATAAAATCAGCAGTAGCTCCATAGGCTTTAAGATGGAATTTTACAAGAAAGAGCATGAGAATACTTATATTTTAATAAAGTAAATAATTAATTCATATACAATTTAACATAACAGGTATAACTTAGTTATAAATTTGAAATTAGTTGGAAATATTGTTTAAAAATTGAAAGAGGGGGGCGATTGGGGATACACAGGAAAAAAGGTGTTTATCTCTTCTCCTCGTACATCCAACCACCATCATACGCGGCTATAAAATCGAAAAAGATGTGGTGGGTATCGATTTGAAGCTCCTGGGTTTTTTCCAAGATCTGCTGTAGTGTGAATATTTGGTCGATAGTGGATACTATAGTGGATAGTTTGAAAAACACATGCCTAAAAAAAGCACATAGCAAATATTGCATTCGCAAACATTTAGAACTCCAATGTCTTGGATGCACAATCAAGTTCGGTCAGCCAAGTTGTCTACTTTATTTTCATTTTATTTTTAAAATCATAAATGAAATGACTCTCAAGTACAAATATGTAGCTATAAAATCAGTATCAAAAGAAAGAACATGGATTTTTGAACTCAAATTGTAATTTGAGATTTTAAAATTTCAAAATTTTAGGGCAGCCTTAAATTAAACAAGACCCAATAGTCCAAGTTGCTCCTATATCGGAGCTAGTTAAACATGTCAGCCTTTAAAAATGAAAAATAAGTTTTATAAAGGATTAAAAGGAAATTAAAGTTCAATAAAGAATTTTCAAAAAATTCTTTACTTTTAGCACATCGGGTTTCAAACTTATGCAAGTTGTCAATCTTTTTCTTCGATGCCTTATTTCTCATTTTTAAACTGGTCTAATGAGCTTTTAGAAATCATTCCTGTGCTTCTACGATTCAGTTCTAAGATCTGAGCCTTGTTTCAACAAACACTTTTTACTTTTACTTTTACTTTACTTTTCACTTTAACGTTGCAAACTACGAAACAAAATTATTCGGGAGATACGCAAGGCCAAAGCTCAAACATATTCAACACGTTTCAATGCCGCATTGGGAAGCAAAGAGATTTGGAAGAATTTCAATAACAAATCTACAGATTTGCTTGACATAAATGCCCTAAAATTATTTTTCGTCTCAAGCACGACAGGCACATCGCATTTTCCAGGCCGGGATTTCAATTCCGGTGAATAATTTATCAAATGCTAGGCCGAATACACCCCTTTTCGACTTCTCTTCCATTAAACCGAAGGATGTAGTTGAGGCGCTTCTATCGATAAAATCTAACGCTGTAGGACTCGACTCGATATGATGCACCCTAAGTTCTTAAAAATTGGTCTCCCTTCCTTGCTACCATTCATCACACTCATTTTTAACTCCATTTTAAGAACACGTGAATTTCCTTCGCTATGGAAAAAAGCAAAGGTTATTCCTATACCAAAAAATTTCAAAGGAGATGAGTTAAGACGTATATCTATATTGCCTTTCTTGTCGAAAGTTTTTGAGAGAATACTTCAAAAGCAAATAAACGAGTTTCTAACACGGTTTGACCTCAAGACAATCCGGCTTTCAAAATGAAAATTGCTGCTTGACTGCCTTGTAGTTGCAGTTGATATGGACAACGTTACTTTTCTAATTCTTCTCGATTTCTCTAAGGCCTTTGATATGGTAAATCACAACATTCTTTGCCTTAAAGCCTCAAATTATTTTAATTTTTCTTCCTCTGCAGTCGATCTATTGTTTTCTTCTTTAACAGAACGTGAACAAGCGGTTGAAAATAATCAACAAAAATCGATCTTCTTACCTGTAGCGAATGGTGTTCCACAAGGGTCAATACTAGGCCCCTTGTTATTTTCAATGTATGTGAACGAGTTGCCTAGTATTGTAAAAAATTGTTCCATTCGCATGTATGCCGACGACACTCAGCTGTACCTAAGTTGTCTCTTAGGGATGGTTGAACACTACGTTGCATGTATTAATGAAGATTTAAGAAGAATCGATCAATGGTCAATAGAACATTGCTTGCTGCTTAACCCGATAAAATCAAAATGCATCATCATCGCTAGGAATAAGATTGATGTGTCACGTTTTCCTCAAGTTGCTCTCAAAGAAAGTGCCATCATGTATGTTGACAAAGCTATAAACCTCGGTGTTTTGTTCAATAAGACCCTAACTTGGGAGAACCATATCAATAGAACTGTGGGTAAGTGTTATAGTGTCCTTCGTATGCCTTGGTCATCTCAATATTTAATTCCAATAAAAATCAGAGTTCTTTTAATAAAAACGTTGTTTCTGCCTTTATTAACTTTGCGAAATTTTCTGCAAACTTGACTTCGAAAGCAAAAGAAAACTTAGTGTCGTCTTTAACTGTGCTTTTAGTTATGTTTATGGACTTAGACGTTTTGATCGAATATCCAATTACATGATTCAATTTCTCGGAATGACATTTAAAAAGTTCTCAAATATCGAACTATAACGTTTTTCTCTGATATTCTTGAAACCCGACAACCTGAATACCTTTATAATGAGCTAAGATTCCAATAAACTCAAATAGTTCCGCTCAAGTTTTAGTCCCGCGTTTTTGTTGTGCGACATCTAAACGTCAGTTTGAATGACTTCATATTCCACACTTAATAGCATACATTCGAATTTCAAATAAAAAAGAATTTTGTTAATACCTCACACACAGATTGTTTTATTCGATTTCAACATCTACTCGTCCTTATTGAAAACCCCTTTATTTTAAATCGTTGAAATACTTTTACTTTTCAAATTAAATCTGAAAGATTAAAAAGTGAAATGTCATTCACTTTACTTATTTTTTGTATAGTTTCAAAATGAAGGGTGTTTGGTCATTTGGTCATTTGAACATTCTTTATTTTATCTTTTGTTGTCGGAATGTATTTAATGCACAGTGAACATGTAATGGTAAAATTTTATTGTTCGATAAAAATGTGGTTAGAAACTCATTCAAAAAGGACTACAATCATATTAAAGTAGAAAATATTATTCGCCTATCGAAACAGTATTTTGTGGGCACCTCAAATTAGTATTGAAAGTTAATTACGCACACGCAAAGTCCATATTCCATTTATTCGTATTTTAAGTTTCTTATATTCATATTTATGAATAATGATAAATTCTATGTGTATCAAGGACGAATTCATAATATTATGTGTGTTGAAAATCTTCCTGGCAATTATTTATTTACATCTATGCAATATGTACGAAATTAAACGGTGTATCCTTTTTCTATCCCATATCTGTCTGTTTTGTACATTTGTATATCTCTAAGGACGAATTCGTTTGTGCAGTCATTCGTACACGCAATTTACCAAGCTTTTAACATGCGATGACGTATCACATAATAATATGGAGTCTATTCCGTTACAGAAATGTTATTTTATATGACAAAAAAAATAAATGTATTGTATACAATTCATATATTAAACGGTAATGGTCATGTTCACAAAGACGTAAAGAACAGATTAAACGTTTATAACTGTATGTGTATGTTCTGTCGAATGAAAATTTAACATCAATTGTTCGGCCTCATAATTTTATGATAAATGTTTATTTTGTTTTTTTTTTTTGTTCTTTTTGGAATTCATGCTGTTTTATGAGAATATAATAGGAGGTGTTGTTGTTATTGTTGTTGTTTCTTTTATGATACACGCAGTACAAAGAAAGATACATAAATGCGTATGTACTTATAGGAGGTAGTGGCTAATAAAAAAAAAAAATAATAATAATATAAATGTATATAACATATAGAAGGAAGTTGATTGTAATAAAGTAACAATGGTCGTCCATTTGATGTTTACAAATCATTTAATTTCAGTGAATGGCCATAATGTTTATATTTTAATGGACATTGTACTAAACAAAGAAGAAGAGAGGTGTCAATAAAAAACAATCATAAATATAATAAAAGGAATGCTTTTGATGCTATATGTTTGAACTTTGTGGTTTGTTTAATCATTTGAACCTAGTTTGCACTTTTTGAAGAAATTCAAGACAAAATGCATTTTAAGTCGAAAGATTTTTATTGCTATCAAATTCAACAAATAACTCTCTAAGAACTTCTTTAATTTCACAAACAAATTTTCAAAATAAAATGTTCTTACATGGCAAATGAAAATAATGCGTATACGCCCAAGTGACCCAATGTGAAATAACTCACAAGAGCCAAATTTAACTTGGTGAAAATTATTAATAACTTATTTTATATATTTTAAACTTACATAAAATATCTAAATACATTTTTTTTTTTGGTTGTAAATAGCCAGTTATGAATACGTTCTAAAAATAACTCAAAACTATTGATTAAATTAAAAAAAAAAGTTATGAAAGAAATGGTTTCGACAAATTTTTCTAAAAATAATTTAACCTTTCGGAGTTACACCAGTAAAGCAGAAAAAATATTTATTTTCCATTTTTTGATATTGTAAATCGGCTTCAAACAGATAAATTATTAATCAAACTAAAGTACTTACCTAAGTGATTTGTTTTTGGATGTAAAGGCACAAATATTGATCAAATTTTCATTTTTGATTACATTTTTGTAACAAATTTATTTCCATGTTGTATAAAATGTATTTAATATTTTATTTTTTTTTTTTTTTTGCTTTTTGATAATGTTGCAAATTTGTATAAAAGAATACTTTTAATACTCTTATCGCTTTTATAAATTTAATTATAAAAAAAATTGGTTTTACACTTTTAAAGTTACATAACTGTAGGTTGTTTAAAAATATACAAATTGGTGGAAATATCTTTTGTAGGTACACTAAGAAAAAACTCTGTTTTAAAAAAATCTGTTTTTATTTGTTCAAACATCAATAAATGCCAAGTGAATTTAGTTTTCGATGCCATCGCAAGCAGAAAGGAATGGATAGATAATATACCATACTTTAGTGAGTCGTCTATAGCAATCTATACTGATGGCTCTAAAATGGGCACTGTTGTAGGCGCCAGCTTCTTTTCTAATCTTTCAAGTTAGGCTTCCAAACAAAGTAGCGTCTTCAAAATGGAGGTCCAGACAGTGACAACAGCTGCTAAAAAGGTATCAATGATGGCGATACCACAAGCTGATATTACCTTTTATATTGATAGCCGAGCGGCAATAAAAGCAATTACTGCAACTGAGGTAAAATCAAAGCTTGTTTCATGCTGCCGCGAATAGTTTAAGATTCTTGGCGCACAGCACAGTATTAGACTCTGCTGGGTCCCAGGCTACAGCGATATACTAGGCAACGAGAAAGCCGAGGAATTAGCAAGATTAGGGTCAATGCTTGACGTAAGCCAAGCTCAGCTCCCCACCTGTTATTTAAAACAGGAAATCTCATAGAGAGTAACTATCAAGGCCGATGAAAGGTGGAACCTTCTTAACACCTGCGGCCCTGTCTTAACAAACAAAGAACGGAAAGAATTATGCAGCTAGACAAGGGATCACTTAAATCTCTTGTAAGCATAATTACTGGAAATAATCTGTTAGGTTATCATATGAAAAAGATGAGAATCAGTTCAGAGGAAATATGCAGAGGATGCAGTGACGAGGAGGTGCATGAAGACACTCCGCACTTTCTGTGTAACTGTCCCGAACTTTCCTATTTGGAAACTTTTTTAGCTTGGAAACTTTTTCTTCAGAGATTTAAAAGAATCTCTAGTACGACAGGTGCAAACATTCTGAATTTCGTCAAAGCCTCTAAATGGCTTGACTAACTAAAAACTTAGGTTTTTCTTATTAGCTTGAGTAGTAATACTCACGGGTATCACAATGGATCTGTATTGATCTAAGTGTGACGGTAAAGACATCAACTGTCAGCCCCTCAACCAAACCTAACCTAAGGTTTTTGATTCATAAAAATTGGTTGTCAAAAGAGCACTAAATTGTTTTAAACGATATTTAAATGTCTTAAGAAAAAGTTGAATTAAACCAAGAAAGTCTGCAACGTAAGTATTCTATTGATCAAATTTATGCGAAACCAAAAATTGTGGTAAAAATATTGAAATGTCCCAAAGGCAGGAAACATATTTGGGAATTTATAAAAACATCTTATGCGGTTTCTACCCTCAGTTAATTTTACGCAATAGCCAGAGTTTTAAAAGATCTGAATACATACAAATTCGTACAAATTCGCTTTCCCGGATGTTATCCCTCCTGTTGTTTTAAAGAGGTCTTCGGTTCAATCCCTGCCTGTGACATCTAAAGTTTTTTTTACGGGTCTGCCTTGAGGAATTAACAACTACTTCAAGAGCAATTCTTGTCATAAAAGCTGCTTTCTCAAATGAGCTGTTCGAGATTGGCTTAAAACTGTAAGTTCCCTCCATTCCTGATAACATTACCCGCACACAGGAATGGTTGATAGTTGTATGTTACTAGGACCTAGTTCCCAACGGACTGTTGCGCTACTTATTTTTTTATTATTTTTGTTAACCCAATAAATACCAAGTATCTTTAATGAGTAATTTATTTGCCAAAAACTAAAAATACATACAAATATTTTTTCAAGTTTGGTACTTAGAAGGGTGTAACCAATCAAGTACACGGGCCAGATATATGCACATTCTAAGCTATCGTAATTAGTTGCAACAGGTACAACAGCATTTTCTTTCCAACATTGGAACAGGATGCAGTTCTTTTTGTCAAATTTGTAATGAAGTACCCACGATTTGCCTTCATTACCGTCTTCAAAGATTTGAGTGGTCATTTTTATTCCTTTTTGTCACTAACTGTACCTGTAGCCGAAATCCTTTTCTGCTAAAGTGGCCATAAGGTCATGGTTGGTGAAATAGTTATCAAAAAAACGCTGTGGTCAATTGGCATAGTTATTACTTCCAGTAAATCAATCACCACGCGTGATCCAAAATTGAAGTAATATCCATCCTGCTACAAAGCATCTACTTCTTATATCCAAAACGAACAAGCTTTCCACGAAAAAGTGTTCAAAGATTTGAACTTAGGCTTCCAATTCCAACGATTCATTTACCTTGGTAAGGTTTTCCAAATAATTAAATGTGTCAGCCATTTCAATAGAATAAACCACATGATTTGACCATTTTAGAGCAGTATTTTGAGACGCACCTCTGCCTGAGCTTTCCTCCCTCAGATTAGAAAGTGGGTTATCGTCTTCGCTTTCAATTCATTGATTTCAGCCTCTACTGCTCCTGGGATATCACCAGGTATATGGGTGTAATATTAACTCTTTTTGGTCTTTTATAAATCCGAAAAGAAAATCTACCGGATTTCGTTAAAATATGTCTTTCAGAAATACCGAAGCTTCAAATATTACTTCAATACTCGAATTCTTTGCAAATTTCTTTTAATCAGTATACTCAACTCCTAGTATAAATAATCTTCCCTGTATGCTCAATATACCAAGTAAGGTTGATATTGGTGCATTACAGTTAAGTAGTTATTAAGATCTTTCAGGACTTACATCACTTGAATCAATATTAAATGCTAGAGACAACGGTATACCCGCTTTATTTCTCAAATATTGTGCCTCATCACTTTGCTATACTCTGCTTTGTATTTTTAATAAGTCCCTATTAGAAGGAATTTTTCTTGATACGTGGAAATATCTTACCAATTCACAAATCTGGTTGCAAGAACTTAGTAGAAAATTGTAGACGTATTTCAAAGCGTTCAGCTATTCCCAAGTTGTTTGAGAGTTTAAAGTTAAATATAAACAAATGTAATGTTAGCTCTTTTTTTAAATCAAACACTCATATTGACTTGATCGAGTCTAAAACACTCTAACATGTAGAAAATATCAGAGATCTTGGTATGGTTCTTGATTCAACTTTTTTTTTTTAATTTCATGTTGACTATTTAGACCGAATTTACTTGTTGGTTTTATTAAACGAAATTGCGTTGATTTTTGGGACCAGTACGCGTTGTTATCACTTTATACATCCCTTGTCAGTTCAATACTTGAATGCACATGTTATATGCAATCAGACCTTTAAGACCTTTTCTAATCGCATCGAAAAAGTCCAAAGGCGTTTCACAAAATTCATGTTTTTAAAATGATGAAATTTGCTAGAAATTAAGTCCCTGGAATCGAGACAAAACATTCATGATATAATGATTGTGAGGGACGTGTAATGCTATCATATTAGATGGCCTGCTTTGCTTTCTTTAATACCAATCTATGCACCATCAAGATTACTTCGCTTAAGGCATTTGTTTTTTGTACGATACCATCGGACCTGCTATGGTGGTAATGAGCCAATTTCTAGGGCAATGAAGTTTGTCAATTAATTGATTTAAGTTCTTCGAGAGATTCCTTTAAGGCTAGTCTTTTATTTATATTTACTTTTTAATAATGTTATATACATATATTTATATATATTTTAGCCATAATCTATTAGCTGTAAGACTGCTTGTAGATGTTGCAAAAATAAATAAATAAATTATTAACTTCTTGCCTTTTGTCCCTTTAATTCAAAGTCGTAAAAAGGTTTATTAAGTATCAGCTCAAGAAATATATCGCAGATTGAAGGCTTATTAGTCCTGCCGGCTATTTTAACAATAAGCCCAGTGGTGATCTCATGGTTCTTCTCATCAAATAATGGACAAAGTAAGATTTTTACGATTGATATTTTCACCGAAAATACGCGCATTCGGTTTCAAGACAAATATTTTTGTCTTTGAATTAGAAATGACCTTTAAGATCGTTAAAAACAAGTAGTATTGGATGGTATAAAGTCTGAAAACTACAAAATAAATGTTGGTGTGCCCCAGGGCTCGGTTTTGTCTCCAGCACTTTTTTTTGGATTATCTCCTGTCTGCAACTTCTTATCCACTAATTAGCCTAGCTTCAGCTCATCTGAATTCTTATCTATTCTCTTTAGAAGTGGATCTACAATGGCAATGTATGATTGGCTCATAAAATGTTGGCCTTTGATTTAACAAAGCCCCATACAAAATAATCCAGAGGGCCAATTAACAGAATTAATTCCATAAATAAAGTTGTTATTAAACTATTTTGGAAAAAATAGATACACAGTGTATGACAAATTGTACCTTGCTTTTACTTGAAATTTTTAGCTGTCAAATCAAATAAAGCAACCATTAAGAAACCTTATTGCATTTAACCCTAGAAAGATAACCTACGTCGAATAGACGTATAAATCATGTGTATCACTTATGGTCTATTAAATATGGTTATCTTTCTAGGGTTAAGAAACACCCTATACTTTTTCAAAAAAAACACACGCGTTTAAATCAAATCGTTCAAAATTGTACACAAATTTTACGACTGAATGATCTAAGTAGCTATAGAGTTTTAGTTTTGAAAAAATTGTTTCGATTTTTTGTAAACATAACTGCCAAAATTGGAATTTTGAACTTAAAAATTGGTACAGAAATTATCTTTTATATGAAAAATTGGCATAGTTTAAAGCCTGGATCAGTTTGAGGTTCTATACATAAAATACTACATCACCATTTTATAGAACTGAAAACATTGTATTAAGTAAATACAAATTTTTTGATCAATGGTCTACTTCGACATGACGATTAATACCTAATTTTTTAATTTTGAATGAAACCCTAATTTTTAAGTATGCTCAATTTTGACCTTACTGAACTTGAAAACAAGAGACTTAGTTAGAAACAGAAATATGTCATATTTCTCATACATTTCTTATTCAACTTCTAAATAAATTAAATTATCAAAACTAAGTTAGAAAATATGTATTAAATATGTATCGAAGCTCCATAGAAAAATGGACCATCTTTTCTTGAAATTGAAGAAAAGGTTAATGTAAAATTGCTGAATATTTATCAAGGAAACTTATCAAGCAAATAAAACATCAGCTATTAAAATGATACCATTGTTTCTACTTTCGAGAATTATTGATCCAAAATGAAGAAATTAAGTTTGATAAAAACAATTCATACATCTTCGTGTCAAAAAAAGTACAAACATTCTTAAAAACACGTACCAACTTATTTAATTTCAAAGTTCTTGAATCAATCAAATTTCTAAAAAAAAAACCAAAACGCTATCCTCAGTTGAAATTCTAAAACTTTTTCTTATAACTGATAGAACATCAGCTGCTAGATTTCTCTAAGTGTAAACAAAACCCCTGCAAATCATGAAAATTGGATGTTTACACAAAAATAAAATCAGAATATATAACAACAAAAAATAAAAACAAATACCATCAAACACAAAAATGTTTTAGAATTGAAATCTCTTTTTAATTGGACTCGTCACAGGATAAAATCACCGTAAATCTGTTGTTATATTAGTTCTGCTTATTAGAGTCCAATATTTGCCCATTCAAATACCAACCTATACCTTTTTTTTTGTATAGAAGTTTGTGATGGAATTTAAATATACAAAAATATCTGACTTTCTAGCCCTATTCATAAGCAATGAAGGATACAAAAAATATCTATATAGGCAACAAAGAAAACAAGCAAACAAACAAAAAGAGATTATCTGATGGATTCAGGACATGTTTGCTACACGAGTATACCTATACCTATTACGGATACAAAAGAAAAACAAAAATCCAAACCGAATGACACAATTAAATGAGAAATCGGCTTCAATGTTGTTCCATATACACACATACATAAATATACAATGTAGGTTTAATAGGAAGGATGGAAAGTATATATTTGCCTCATACCTACTTTGATGGTCTTTGCCTACCTTTATAAGCTCTCTTTTTGAGACTAAAGAATCAGAATCCCTTTTATACACAAAACGCAAGCATATTCAGGGATATGTTTTATAGGTAGGTATAGGTAAGGTAGATATGTTTCTATATCTACAAAAGGATATATAAGATTCGTTTCAGGTTTTATGTATACACACACACACATACGAGTAGCTATATATATCCTGCATCTGATTAATTTGTCTCTGACAACAAAGGACCCATCTTTCCAATTAAAATAGCATTAAAAATACTATTTTGATCCAAAAGCTTTTTTTTTCTTTTCTTCAGAGCTTAAGACCCAACTCACGAACAACTCAAACTTAAACACATATAATGGGCTGGATTTATCCCAGTTTTTCTTTTTTCTTCCTTTTTTTGTTGGAGTTATATTTGGCAACTAAAGACGCATTTAAGAACAAGGATTTGGAAGCGGTATGCCATTATGCTCACATATGTTAAATTAATTACTTTATCGCTGATTTAGGTGAGGTATAACTTAAAAAGTATGGGATTCAAAGATGAAATTGAACAGGAGAATTTTATTGAACTTGAATTTGCTGCAATTTTAATACTTAACGAAGTTCTCAATTTTTAAAGACTGAGAACTTGCTTTTTGATTTCAATTTTTTAAATTTGAAAATAGCTTTACTGATTTGTATGTTCTTAATGCCAAATGACTTATTATCAACCTTTTTAGTTTTAGTAGAGTTAACGTCCTCCTGGCTCAAAAGTCCGTTGTCCATATACCGATGACATGACATGACATTCCTCAAAACCGTCGGGGTGACTTCCTGGCCACGTAAAAAATACCTTTACGTTGGACCGGGAAAACGCGAACTAAAAGAGTGCGATATATACTAAGGATTTTTTGTTGGAACTAGACTCAGCAAAAAGTCTTGAGTTTCAACAGTGTGAGCGAGCGCATCACGACAATCCGCATCAAGGCTAAATTCGACAACATTAGCATAATATGCGCGCATGCCCCAACAGAGGAGAAAGATGAAGACACCAAAGACATATTCTTCGAGTTCTTGGACAACTTGGACAAGACATATGAGCAGTGCCCTGGCTATGACATTAAAATTGTCTTAGGAGATTTTAATGCTAAGCTAGGAAGAGAAGACATCTTTGGTGGCATAATCGGGAGATACAGCCTGCACGACACCACCTCCGACAACGGATTCAGGCTGGTCGATTTCGCTACACGCATCT
This sequence comes from Eupeodes corollae, assembly GCF_945859685.1. Lineage (NCBI taxonomy): Eukaryota > Metazoa > Arthropoda > Insecta > Diptera > Syrphidae > Eupeodes > Eupeodes corollae. The sequence goes on from NC_079149.1 coordinate 129,598,156, forward strand.
TGAAATTCGTGGAAAAAATTTAATATTTTCGATGCCCATTAGCACCAATAATCCACAAGAAAAAATTGATGACATAACCCAACTTTTGCTGGATAACGAAGCACCCCGAATGCCAAGAGCTGTTAAACTCAGTGAAAACAATAACACAATCAAACTTAAACTTAACACCGGTTCGAATGAAATTGCAATGAAAATGTTAAAAAATACACAAAAACTGAAAGGCACGGGTGTCTATATACAACATGATCGGAGTAAGCAATCACAACTTAAAAATCGCATTTTACTTGGCTATAGAAAAGCAATCAAAAAATGTAACCCAGCAGAAAAAATATTAATTAAAAACAATTCTCTTATAATTAATGATAAAAAATTTTATTTAAACAAAAACAATATCTTAAAATATCTAAACAAAAACGGAGAAGCAGAACTACAAAATATGTTCAACTCTATAAACTTAACAGCTGTCACATCTGTCAGAGAAAATATGCTGTCAAACAACAATCATCAAGAAATAAATGTAATAGAACAGCAAATATCAACAGGGATGGTACATGAACATCAACATCAAAATTGTAATAGATTTGATAGAAACTGAAATTTAGAAGCCGTCAGTCAAAATAATGTTAAAATTTGTCTTAAAATAATTTCATACAATATATCAGGGTTAAATAATAAACTTTTATTTGTAAACTTCTTTAATTACATTAAAAATTTTGAAATATTTTTATTATTTGAAACACATGTAACAAAAGAGAACTTTATTAAATTTGAAAAATATTTTAGTGGTTATAAGCTTATGTGGTTAGAAGCAACTAAATCGTCAGATAAAGGGCGAGCAAGTGGAGGCACTCTATATGGGATACGATCTTCGTTACTAAATACATTCATTTTTGACGAATGTGAAGGAACAACAATTGTAAAATGTGTGAAGGAGAAGAATATGTGTATCGTACCATGTTACATAAATTGCAATCACTGGAAAAATGATTTCGAAAAACTTTACAATACAATCCAAAGTCTAGATAGCAGCAGTATGAGTATACTCCTCATTGGAGACTGTAATGCAAGAACTGGAAAAAATCAAATAAAAATAGCAAAAAATATATCAAATCCTTCGATATCTACCAACGAAAGAAATTCAGCTGACAGTGTATGCAATAAAAACGGAGTGGAATTGCTCCAGTTGCTCCAAATTCATGGTTTAACAATTCTAAATGGATGTACAATAGGAGATAAAGATGGCCACCTCACCTTCATCGGCGCACAGGGTAAATCTGTGATTGACCTTTGCGCTGTAAATGATAAATGGATTGATCGTGTCAACAGATTTGAAGTTGAGTGTAAGACTTTCTCAGACCACATGCCCATAGTTGTGGAATTTTTAAACCAAGCACCTTCTACTGAAACAAATCTTAAACTTCTTCCTCGTCTTTGTTGGAAATATGAACAGAAAACTTCGTTTCAGCGAAATTTAGAAAATTTTTTACTAACTAATGCCTTGCGAACGGAATCCACGGAAGATCTTTCAAATCAACTTACTGAATGTATTCGAAATTCTTATCCAAGCAAAACTATAAACCCGAAGTTATCATTTAAACAGGAATGGTTTGACAAAGAGTGCTGGAAAGCTAGAATAAAGTCGTTCTCCATTTTACGCACAATCCGTTCATCAAACAACCAACACCTTAGGACTTGGTATATCGAAGCCAACACAAATTACAAAAACTTATGTCGTCAAAAGAAAACTGACTTTGAAAACCAACAAGCTCTTCTTTTAGGACAAACTCGAAACGCCAAGGAATTCTGGAAGATTGCGAGGGAAATCAACGGAATGAATTATAAAATCGGTACAGGTGTATCGGCTGAATTACTCGCAAACCACTTTAAACTTCTCCTCTCAAATAATTCTAATCTGACAATCTCATACGCAGAACCTTTATGCATTGACGAATCACTAGACTCCGACATCTCTATTGAAGAAATACAATCTGTGTTGATGAAAGCGAAAAATGGAAAGGCGCCAGGTGAGGATGGTATTCCTTATGAGTTTTTTAAAAATGCAACACCTCAATATTATGACAACTTAAGGACCCTGTTCAACAAAATTTTATCAACGGCAAGCATCCCCTCTTCGTTCAGGAAATCTGTAATCTTCCCGATCCACAAAAAAGGACCTTTAGACGTTGTAGAAAATTATAGAGGAATCTCTTTCATGAATGTTATGTCAAAAATTTTCTGTGGTGTCTTAGTTGAAAGATTAGAGAGATGGGTTGAAAGGAAAAACATTCTGTCTGAACTACAAGCGGGATTTAGAAAGAATTACTCCACTATTGACCAAATATATGTTCTTACGTCTATTGTTAAAGCGTTCCAAGCCAGGAACAAAAAAGTATACTCTTTCTTTGTTGATTTCAAAGCTGCCTTTGATCTTATTAACAGGGACGCTCTTTTTTACAAAATGTCGCAACTTGGTATATCGTCAAAATTCATTAAAGTGATTAGAGAAATGTACACGGATACTAATGCAGCAGTTTGGGATGGTACAACGTACTCGGAGTGGTTCGGAACTAATTCTGGTGTGAAACAAGGCTGTCTCCTCAGTGCATTATTGTTCTCACTCTTTTTAAACGACGTAGTAGATGATCTACCTGGTGGAGTCAGAATTGCTGGTACTTTAGTCAATGTGTTACTCTACGCAGACGACCTTGTCATACTAGCTGAATCACCTGAGCAGATGCAATTGATGATAAATCGCTTGTCAAACTACTGCAAGAGATGGGATCTATCTATAAATACAGAAAAATCGAAAATGATGGTCTTCGAGCGACATTCAAGAAATCATAATGACAGACAGTGGTATTACGATGGACAAGCTGTAGAAACCGTGAGAGAAATTAAATACCTAGGTGTGAGACTTAGTTCAACTTTTAGTTTCAAGAACCACCTAGCCGAGAAAAGCAATAGCTCACAAAGCTTAATCAACCTAACCTGGAAAAATGTTTTTTCAAACAAAAGAATCACTTTATCCTCAAAACATAAGATATTTAATTCAGTTGTCAAATCAACCCTTTGCTACGCTTCTCAAGTCTGGGGTGCAGATGAGTACGAGGAAATAGAATTATTCCAAAGAAATTTTCTGAAGAAACTATTTAACCTGCCACAAAATACACCAAATTATTGTATTTACTTGGAAACTGGCCTTCCAAAACTCCTAACCAACACTCTGAAATCTCAAGCTGACTTCATAATTAAGCTATGTAGTCATTATGAAGAATATCGACTTTCGAAGAAACTGTTTTTGTATGAGTTAAGGAACAAAGACTGGTGGTATAAAAAATGGCAGACTATTGGTAACGCTTGTGGTGAAAACTTAATAATTGACACTAACAACTTAAGCAATTTGAAAGAAAATCTCTACAACATTATTCAGAAGAATGAAGACGCATCTCGTGATATGTTCATCCTTAAGGCGCGAGAGTCTGATAACAGAGTCTTATACAGCCAATTGGATTACAATCTAAAACAAAGGAACTACTTCCATGATTCGTTAAGGTATGATGAGATATCTATAATCTTCAAAGCAAGGTGCGAGGTCCTTCACCTCAATGGGAACCCCTATAATGGAAGCTTTAACCAATTCTGTTCGCTGTGCAACCTTAAAGCAAAAGAAGACTGCTTTCATATTATTAGTATATGCCCTATATTCAGACCACAAAGAATTATGCATTTTGGTAAACCCACTTTAACATTACAAGAATCTGTACAACTTTTAAACGAATGTGAATGGAAAACTCTTAGCAATTTCTTGAAAACAGTTTACAAATACAGAAAATTGTTAATATCTGAATACATTTAAATACCTGCCATTTTGAATTTATTGAAAATTTATTTTATTTATAGTCATTAATTAAATTTAAAATATAAATTTGCCAATCAGGCTGACGGCTAAGCCATAGCTTTAAGATTCAAATTTTGTAACAAACTATTGTATTTAACTGTTAATAAATGAATAACTTACTTACTTACTTACTTACTTACACGCATCTTAATATCCACAAGGGGACATGGACATTTTTCTGCTCAATCAACCGTCAACCAGATTGACGACATTGCAATCGACGCACGGCACTTCTCCAGTATACAGGATATCTGAACATTCCGAGAGGCCAACATTGACTCGGACCACTACCTCGTTGTAGCCAAGGTACGGCTACAGATATCCCGATCCAAGCCAAAGCAAGGAAGTACAGTGATAAGATTCGACGTTAGACGGCTACAACCGCAAGAGACTAACATGTCCTTTTCCGATCGAGTCTCTAGTAACCTCTTAAGGAGTACTATGCTGCCTGCATTAAGCTTTGAAAACCAGTGGCAACATTGCCTTGCAGCCATCAGAGATGCCGCCTGTGAAGTGATAGGTTTCACACGGCCACCAAAGCGAAACCCCTGGTTTGACGACGAATGCCGTCAAGCGCACGCAGCGAACAACAGGCGTACAAAACGGCGCTGCCCAAAAGGACTAGAGCTGCGTTCGAGCTCTACAAGCAGTAAAGGAGAGAGGAATACCGGCTCCTTGGATGGAAAAGAAGAGAGCATGAGAAGCTCGCGATCGAGGAGATAGACGGATGTCACAACAGGAATGAGGTTCGTAAATTTTACCAAAAGGTAAAAAAACCTCCCAAGTGTACCAGCCACGAACCGAAGCCTGTAAAGACGATCAGGGAAACATCGTAGTAGAACCGCATTCAATGTTGAGAATATGGAAATATCACTTCTCCAAATTTTATAACGGCGATGACGAACCGAATTCCGCTGTAAAGGAGATAGAACCACTCAACCTCGGCGAAGTAGATCAACAATTCCGCCTACCCGACCTTGACGAAGTGAAGATAGCTATATCTAAACTGAAGTTAAACAAAGCTGCTGGAGCTAAAGCAGCAGGCGATGAGTTGCTAGGGAGCTGCACCAACTCATCTGCAAATATGGTCGGAAGAAAGCATGCCCGATGAGTGGAATCTCAGCATAGTATGCCCCATACATAAGAAAGAAGACCCTCTAAACTGCGCCAACTACAGAGGCATCAGTCTCCTTAACATTGCGAAGCCATTCGTCAACAACCTGATAGGTCTTTATCAGTATGTTTTCAGACCAGGAAAGTCCACTATCGACCAAATATTCACACTACGGCAGATCTTGGAAAAAACCCAGGAGCTTCAAATCGATACCCACCATCTCTTTATCGATTTTAAAGCCGCGTATGATAGCATCTATAGGAAAGAGCTCTACCGAGCAATGTCTAGATTTGGCATCCCTGTCAAACTTATCCGTTTGTGCAGAATGACGATGGAGAATACACGCTGCTCTATCAAGGTCGGAAAAGATCTTACCGATGCACTGTCATGCGACTTCTTCAACATCGTTCTGGAAAGAATTGTGCAAAACTCAACCGTCAACACTAGAGGCACAATCTTCTAAAGGTCCATCCAATTACTCGGATACGCAGATGATATTGACACAATGGGAAGATCAAAGCGTGATGTCAGTGGAGCGTTTTTGAGCATTGCGACGGAAGCGAAGAAGATGGGTTTAGTGGTCAATGAGGGCAAGACCAAGTATTTGCTGTCATCAAAAAAGGGCATTGAACAACAACATCTTGGACAAAACGTCACAGCTATAACTTTGAGGTAGTTAAGGACTTTGTCTACCTAGGCACCGCTATTAATACAGACAACGACACCAGCTGAAATCAAATGAAGAATAACTCTTGCAAATCGCAGTTTCTTTGGACTTAGAAGGCAATCGAGAAGTAAAGTCCTCTCTCGAGCATCTAAAATCACCATCAATAAGACACTCATCATCCCGGTTCTCATTTATGGCGCTGAGGTCTGGACCCTGTCAAAGAAAGATGAAAGCGTCTTAGGATACTTCGAGAGAAAAATTCTTCGGGTGATTTTTGGTCCCGTACGCATAGATGGAGAATTGAGGAGAGGATATAAGGACGAACTGTACGGGCTGTACAGCGACACTGAAATAGTTAGCAGAATTAAAGTCCAACGGCTTAGATGGCTAGGTCATGTAGAGTGGATGGACAGCAATGCTCTAGCCCAGAAGGTCTTTGAATTTAATCCCAAGAGACGGCGCAGTAGAGGAAGACAGCGACTCAGGTGGCACACTCAGGTGGGTGAAGACCTCAACAAACTTGTCGTGCGAATCTGGAGACATCGAGCTAGGGACCGAGCTGGCTGGAGACGGTTGTTGGTTGAGGCCCAGGTCCGCCCGGACTGTAGCTCCATCTTAAGTAAGTAAGTAAGTAATAATCAAGCGCTCTTATAAAAGGGAGCCCCACGTTGGGCGCCAATTATTGGGAGCGTGTCAAACTGTAATATCAAGTGCTGCCAAGTATTTTTTTGTTTGAGTGAAATTGATTGCTTACTACAATTGGTGCTTTAATTTTCTACACAAAAGCCTACAAAGTTGTATAAGGTCATTCATTTCTTGGTTAAGTTGGTAGCAATTGCGGTTGATACCTGTCAAAGTCAGTTGTCATTTGAAGTACCAAAATATTAAATGGGGGTTTGGCATTTACGGTAATAGATCGCTGATAAAACGAATAACACATTAAAATAATTTAAACTTACTAAAAAAGTAGTGATTCGAACGAAGCCACTTTTCGCGCGTTACGTGATGGCCATGGTCTCCATAAAAGACCGAAAATGATAATTTTGACGACATTTCATTTCAACAAAATGGAACAACAAGCAACACAACATGACTAATAAACGTTTTGGCAACGTCAACTCACCACCGACAAATCACGTGATTTGAAATTAAGTTTCGGACACTTGACGTTTTCAAAACTAACGTGTGCAAAAAAAGGGCTTAAAATTTACCTCAAAAGGACCGCATATTGGAAATCTTCCCTGAGCGGTCTTTTGAAAGATATTTTTGTTTTAGCTTATTTCAAATGTTCAAATAGAATATATCACTGGTGTATGTGTTAACAGACTTTACCCTATAAAACTTCAACAGCAGTCCCTTGGCAACACTGCTCGAATATACATGAATCAAGAGGGCAAGTCAGTACAACCTGGTCGTGTTTATTTTTTTTCTAAGAAAAGGAGGAAGAAAAAAGGATATTAACATCATAGAAAATATGTTTGCAGAAGTAGGATGAATGTTCTTTAGGTACCCTTACTTCACTGTAACAAACTTTCATCGTTGTTTTCTTTTCTTTTTTAATGATAAGAAGGATGATTTTATATTTTTCAGTCCTGTTCCTTGGCCCCCAGGATTAATTACCTTCTATCTATCGAGGGTTAATGTATTTTTTATAATAATGCCTGCCCATGTAACTCGTCTTATTATATTCCGCTTTCCGTAAAATACATACGAGCATAAACGTTCGCTGTGCCGTTTTGACATTTGTCATTTTTATATATGTACACAAGAAGTTGACGTACGTCATTGTCGTCACAGTCACCGCCATCGTCATCATCATCATCATCGTCGTCCTATTCGAGCAAGTGTATAATTAGAGAAAAGAGATTTGTTTTATGAATGTAGGGCATAAAAATAGACGTACAGGTACCTCCGAGTATTTTCCTACCTTTAACTATAAAAAGAACGAGGTTAACAGGTACCTAGCTTCTATGTATGAAGTCTACGCCGGATTGAAAAAACAAAAAAGAAGAAAGGAAAAAATTGCACGGCATGGTTTATGGGAGTAGAAAGAATATTATATACTATATACTCGTACACACTCCTTCCCGGTAATGAGAGTGTCAAGTAGCGAAAGAGTTATTGTTGATGGTGAATGTTATTTTTAAGGACCTTCATTAGTATGGTATAATCATTTGACAGAATGGCTTCTGTCAACTGCACTGTAAAAAGTTATAGTGAGCTAATATTGTAGTAGTAGCAGGAGCAGCAGCAGCAGCAGCAGGTATAAAGCTATAAGAGGGCTCTATAGATATTGTATGTATGAGTTTTAAGGATATGAGACGATATGAGGACATTCTAAAGTAAACTTTTGTTTTTTTTTATGTCTTTGGAGATAGATTGAGGAAAACATCCTTGATGTTATGGGGAAGTATATGCAAGAATGAATTGAAATGCTAAATCAAAGGTAATGTGAAGATGATGTGCTGATCCTTCAAGATTTTAGGATTATTTGAATATACTTTTTTATTTGGTCCTTTAGTGAGGTGTCTTCTGTTGATTTGTTATAATAAGGATTTTGCATTGGTAACTATTTGGGACATGTTATAAACATATTCTTTGGTTATCTACTAGAAACTTCAAAATCTGTACAAAGGAGTTAATTTTTAACAAGTAAAGAATTACAATAAATTCTTAAAAATTACGAAAATTTAATTAATCCTATAGCCATTAAAAATAAGCATTGGTTGAACTGTCTTGGAAACTGATATCCTAATCCCTTAACTACCCTTTAAAATGTTGGCTAAACCATTGCACATTCTTAATGTGTGGCTGACAAAAAATTCTCTATTCCTTACGTATATCTTGAAAACTAAAAACATAGTTTTGATCGATGTGGGTGTTGTAACTAGAGCCATTTAAAGCTATTTTTTCTTAACTGAAATTGAAGACCTAAGTTGGGACTATAATATTCATCATATATTGGACTAAAATTCAAAGTTCCCATTTGTAATTAAGATGTCATTCACGCCATCACATGCAACCACCAGCGTTTTAAGATCCATTTACGCATTGGAAGAGTTGACAAAAACTCTTGTTTCTGACAATGAGCCATAGTTTATGTCAACTGAGTTTAAACAGTACTACCAAGATAACTCCGTTAAAAATTTGACTTCAGCTGCATTTAATCCAGAGTCAAATGGTACTCCAGAGAGAATGGGCGTTCCTTTAAGACTGCTCTTCTTAAGATGATGGGTGGTTTGTCCATTTTTCTATCGACTTATCGGAAAACTCTGGATGAGAATGGAAAATCTCCGGCAAAAAAGGTTACACGGAAGAGAACACCAACGAGGTTATCAGCGAAGCAAACAATTAACAAGTTTTCTGTCAATCAACAGAAATTTGTTCCACAATATCTACCAAAGAATAAAAGGGTACTTGGTAGACACGTGTAACTCGTTGAAACTGGAACTGGTACGTGGCGGCGACATCAGAACCAAACAAAGCCACGTTTTGAAAAAAATGTCGTTAGCTCTGATTATATGATGAATTCACCAGAGCCAAGCAAAGTATTAGTAAATGTTAAAGGATGATCTAGACAACAGGCACATGAAAAAGCCATCGCCGATTCGGATATTTAAATTTACCAGAAGATAGTCCAGCTACAGTTGATTTGCATAAAAAAACCACCAACAGAACCAACACCATCATGAACCCAGGATCTTTATCCGTTTGACCTCCTTCCAGCTTATTAACCTATTAGTGGAGCAGTTGTGCTTAGCCGTCTTCTACTCTGAACGTCGAACTTGTCGAGTTGTACAAGACTTTTGACTTCGTCTCAACCTGCCTACTGTAAAGGTAAATCGGTGGAAATAGCGTTACCCACTTTAGAACGCACCGTCAAATATTTCCTCCATCACAAAGAGTTCACTATGGTTGCTTTCCTTGACATCGAAGGTGCCTTTTACAACAAGGACACATCTGCACTAACATCTTTAAATGTAGAGAGTTCACTTCGGGAGTTAATTCATTTAATGCTTACTAGCAGAATAATTAACTCAAAACTGGGCAACTCTTCTGGTAGACGATTCGTTAGTAGAGGGAAACCGCAAGGTGGTGTTCTATCCCCTCTCCTCTGGAACCTAGTGGTGAATGAAATCCTAACTAGTCTGGATGCGGAGGGTTTCAGAGTGATAACCCATGCGGACGACGTTGCTATAGCAGTTTTAGGAAAGCATCTTAACATCCTAAAAAAACTCTTACAAAATGCCTTGGATAGACTAATACTTGGGCTTATCGGTGTGGACTGGTTGTTAACCCACACAAAACCGATCTGGTCTTACTTTCGAGGAGATACAAAATTCCATTTGTCAACCCTCCCTTTATTAAAGGAATCCAATTAAAATTCTCAGACGAGGATAAATACCTGGGTCTTGTTTTAGACAAAAAACTAAATTGGAAACGCAACGTACAGGAAAGAGTCAAAAAAGCTACTGTAGCTCTCTTTTCTTGCAAAAAAGCTATTGGTCATAAATGGGGTTTACAACCCAGAATCAAGGTTTGGCTATACACATCGGTAATCAGGCCGATTTTGACGTACGGTGTGGCAGTATGGTGGACTGCTTTAGAGAAAGGTATAAACAGGGATAAGCTAAATAAAGTCCAACGTTCAGCCTGCCTATGTATAAGCGAATCGCTTCGCAGGATCCCGTATGCGGCACTGGACACCTTGCTCTAACTAACAGCTCTTGACATATTTATTTTATTTATATTTAGCTTCGTCGCAGTGGACTAACAACAACATTGGCCACTCCGTAATTCTAAGGTATTTAGAATCAATTTCAAAGCACACATACTACACCATCCCCCAACTGCAATTCGACAAAAACTTCCAGATTTCTATACCTCCCAGATCTTTTTGGCAGGATATTATATTCTTGGAGGATGAATCAATCCATTTTAACACAGATGGGTCAAAAACAATAGCAGGCGTTGGTGGAGGTTTGTACTCTGAACGACTGAAATTAAGTCTCTCATTCCGCCTTCCCAAGCATCGTAGCGTGTTCCAGGGGGAACTTTTGCCGATAAAGGAAGTCTTGTCCTGGCTCATGGAAAACGTGATATCAATATCTAATATCCATATTTTTTCTGATAACCAGGCCGCTATCAAATTTCTGGACTCTGTCTCTACAAACTCTATAACAGTCCATAACTGTCGATCATCTCTAATGGAGATGGCACAACAGTTTAATATTCACCTTTGCTGGGTGCCGGGCCATAGAGACATTCCAGGTAACTGTACCGTTCCGCCAGCCCATGCTTCCACGTTTAGCAAGTACTGGCATACTAATCGGTACTTGTAAACTGTTGCTAATGCAAGACGGCAGGCACCAGGTGGAACAACATCACCACATGTCAAGTCACAAAAAACATCTGGCCAACTCTGGATTTAAAACGTTCAAGGTGCTTGCTCTCTCTAAACAGATCGCATATAAGCTCGATAATAGGATTTCATATCCAGACACTGTCTAATAGGAAAGAATGCCACGAGACTAGGCGTATTCTCAAACGACTTTTGCAGAAGCTCTATGGACGAGGAAGAGGAAAAAACGACTCTTCATCTTCTCTGCACATGCCCTGCTCTGGCTCTAAAACGCAAGAATTACCTAGGAGAATTCTTCTTAAACAACTAAACGATCTAAATCATATCGGTATAGTCAGCCTCTCACGTTTCGTAAGGGACTCAAGCTGGTTCCATGGAGCGTAGGAGGAAGCCTCAAGATTCATGTGGTATCACAATGGGCCATTAAATTGGCCTAAGTGTGTCCGTTTTATCTTGGACAGCCACTATAACCTAACCTAACCTAACCTGTGTTTAGACGTCCCGAAAAGGCCCCGTAAGAAGAATCCTGAAATAACATATGACATAGTCTTTTAAGTTGTGATCTTCTGCACTTCATTTTGTTATACTTATTAAATGAATTAAATAAATAGAATTTAAAATTATTCTAAGAGCTCTGAGTTTCACTAATTAAAATTTTAACAGGGACAACCTCTCAATTCTGCAGAACGCCATTCCACCAAACATCCAAGGTTCTCGTATAAATCGATGATTATAATGTTTTATTTAAAAACAAATAAAATGTTTCCTTCAGTTAATTAAATGAAAGGACACTTCTATTTCACAGAAACGAGAAATTAAAGGGAACCCCACGTTGGGCGCCAATTACTGTGAGTTTATAAAATTTGAAAGTTAAGTTCTGTCGAATTTGCAGTGAGTTTCAACTCCAGTTGATTATTCACTATATGTTACACAAATCTGTTGTATAGGGTCATTCATTTTCAATTTTCTACGCAAGGTTTCGTAGGGATTGTTAGAAAAAATGTAATAATAATAGAAGTGGCAACGTGGGAATGTTTGTTCTTACTAAAAAGACAAAGTACGCATTAAAAGAACTTGTATGAGGTCCAGATTTTATAACTTCGTACTCAAGATTAACTCTGAAAATCCTTGAGTCTAAATCCGATGGTAGGTGCACTACAGACAGTGGTAGAAGAAATAAGGTGTCGATAAAGACTTAGAATCACTTCAGACTGCAGTGTCAAACCACTTGAAAACCCCAAGAAACAAAAATTTGCACTTTTAATATTTTAACACAAAAATGTTTCACGCAACGCAGAATCGATTGCAAACAAAAGTTTTCTAAGTGGTTTCATATAAACCCAACCCAACCTAACTTATTTTCTCCATTCTTTTCTCTATTTTTTCCAACAACAAAATTAAAAAACACAGGAATTCACTGCACTTTATATGCAAACATTATTCCATTTTACTATCCTTTAATTCACACACCAGGACACACATATATATACTTAGATATTTTATTACTGAGAGAGTTAAAAATTGAAAAGAAAAGTGTTAAAACAACAAAAAAGCAAAAAATAAAGAACACAAAAATATTCCTTACCACAAGAATTATGACCCAGGAATGTTCAAGGAGTTTTCTTGTAATTTATGTTACACTGGCTCTATATATGGTCTATGATGGTAGTATGTCTGCATGGGAAAGGTCCTTTTTGGCATTTGCATGAACTGAACATAGAATTACACATATATAAAGGTTCCGTGTGCTTTTAATGGCGTTTTTACCTTGCACAAAAATGTACGTACATTTTGGAATGCTATAAATGTTTTACCATGTCCATTAGTAAACGTAGTAGAACCAGAAGTATGTAGGTGGGCATATAAGGGTAAGTCTATACTTTTATACTTTACCTACTTACAACTTACGTCTTTTGGTCAAAGGTAGGGTTACTGGTTTTTTGTTTTTTTTTTTTTGGATTGAAGGTAGATAGTTAGGTATATTTTTGGGGGCACGAAAACACAAAAAAAAAGGACTTGAACTTTATTTCATAGAAGATTTATGTGGGTAAATGGTAGTGACTGGTGGGATATAATTCAAAGAATCGTTTAAAAAGCCTCGTGGGCTTTTTTTTCTTTCTTGTGTGTGTTTAATGACGACGAAGGGTTTATTTATGTCTTCTAGACACTTAATTCGTAATTAGTTTTAATACTTAAATCGCTTATTCCACTTCAACGCTGCAATAATTTGTTTGAATGTTTTCGGAGCTTATGATTTTTGAAACAATGGTTTAATTTATTCGGGAAAAGAATTACTAAATTTTGTCCGATAAAAATATTTAAAATTTCATAGGTAATTGCTGTCATTTGTCAAATGACCTGTCATTTATTTTACCTGTCATGACAAATTGACATAAAGAGTAATGGCGTTCAAGAACATAATGAACATTTTAAAATTGTTTTGGGAAACTTGTTTTTGAAACTCCACGATTTGACTGATTTTGTAATCGTCTTTTCAGGAGGATAATAACAACTTAGTGTAAAAATAATATGCTTCTTAAGGAGTTTCCAGTAAGAGGTTTTGTTAAGGATAACCCTCGACACGAACAGCTGTCACCTTGAATGCTGTCTAAATGTTGAATAGCTAAAATTGACTTCAAAAGTGGTTAAAATTTTGCAGTCACTGTTCGTGAAACTAAAGCGCTATTGAGTCGTATGAAAGCACCTTCTCGACCTTCAATAGTGAAACAAGGTAATAAGTATTTGCTGTAAAAACATAACCTAAGTGATTCGATAAATAGCAAACGTGTGTGTATCTTAAGAAAAATTGGAAATATTGCTGCTGTAGCTCATAGTATTCTCAAGAAACTCCAGGTTTGTCGAAGAAACCCTCGTCAGTTGTCGATCTTAAGAACTGGGCTTTCTACAAACAACATTTCGCTGTATTTTACAAGAGTGAGTAACAATAAGACAATTATTCGATTACCAGAAATATGGTTTCTACGTTTTGTGAGCCCTTGAAATGCCTCAAAACGGTGCAGATTTTCAGCGAAAAATCATCTTCACTGATAAGTCTAATTTTTACCATATTGCGGAAGCTGCCGTAATAAGCACAACTTTCGCATTTTCATTGTAATTGGTTGGGGTACACTCAAAGGACTTTGAACATCTTTTATAATCTAGAGAGCATTACCATTTTAAAAAGGGGTGAAGGGGGTAGTAGTTCATTCGTTTTGAATTCTTGAACATTGCCATGACAAGGCATTAACGTAGTACGGCTAATGAACGAATCTCTATTTTTCACAGTATGAATAAAGTTCAACTGAAGAGTAAACTGGTGGCACGAGTCTTACAATTAAACTGTTTTCGGCGAGGTATATAATCATTGTTAAAGCTCTTAATAGGCTTCAAGAGGTTTAAGTTCGTTTCTGTAACCGAAGTACGGCTAAAGAACGAATCTCTGTATTTGACAGTACGGCCGAAATTGGGCTCGAGGGTATACTGATGTGATGAGCATTCCTAGAAGCGCGAGTATTACGGTTAAACTGTTTAAGGGAAGGAATGCAACTGGACATTACACTAGAGCATAAGTCGTTAACATAACGGTAAATAATGGTCAGACAAGAGATCTTACGACGATGTTCAAGTGAAGTAAATGAACTTATGATGATATTATCATCTATCAATTTGTATGCTCTACGTTCAATACTATCCAAGAGGCTTAAGTAAGTTGCAGGAGCACCAGCCCAGAGATGGGAGTTATATTCAAGCTTAGGACTTATAAAAGGCTTGTAAATAACAACTAGAACAGAAGGGGTGAAATATTTCTTGCACCGCTTAAGGAAACCCAAACACCTTGCGGCATTTTTGGAGACATTTTTTTCGTTTTCGAAGCATTAGATTCCACGCGATTTTTTATTCCCCATTGTACAATGCTATTTAGATTGGAATTTAATGAGCTTATCGTATTTTGTCGTTAAATTTCTACAACTGAAGAAGAGAGAAAAGATAAGAGTTTTACCGTCAGCTAAACAATGTATTTGATTAGAAGTTGCAGACAGGAGATCATTAATAAAAACAAGAAAGAGTGTTGGAGATAGAACAGAGCCCTGGGGCACACCAGCATTTATTTTATGGTTTTCAGATTTGAATCCATCCAATACTACTTGTATTGAACGATACGAAAGGTAATTACTAATCCAATGAAGCCGGGATTCATGCAAACCGAAAGCACGAATTTTCGATAAGAGAGCCTGATGCCAAACACAATCAAACGCTTTTGAAATATCAAGTGCAATAATCTTACTTTCTCCAAAGCTATGTAATGATTTGCTCCACTTTTCGGTGAGATAAACCATGAGATCACCAGTAGTCCTATTGCTACGAAAGCCTTACTGTCGGTCATTAAGAAGCTTCCGTTCTTCAAAATATTTTTTGAGCTTATAATTAACAGCGTTTCCATGACATTGGAAAGAAGGGACGTAAGTGCAATCGGTTGGTAATTAGAAGGTGAGGAAGATTCGCTTTTTTTTGGGTATGGGCTGGACAAATGCAGTTTTCCATCCTCTCGGAACGAGACCTGAGAAGTAGGTAAAATGAAAAAGCTTACGCAGTGGTTTTGCCAGCCTTGAAGAATACCTCTTCAGAACAATAGTGGGATACCATCCAGACTAGCGGATTTATGTGTGTTTAGATCTTTTAGGACTCTTAAAACAGTATGAGTGCCAAAAAAGATTGGTCCCATAGAATCACTAACTCGTTTAAGTACAGGCGGAGTCATAACACTCACTGGCAGCGTAGAATTGGTTTCGAACTGCCTAGTGCCTAGCAAAGAGATTCAAAATCAAATCAAATGGTGTGGCGCAACAGTCCGTTGTGAACCAGGGCCTAGTGACTTACAACTCTCAACCATTCCTGTGTGCGAGTACTGTTGTCAGGAATGGAAGGGACCTACAATTTTAGGCCGAATCCGAACGGCTAGTTTGAGAAAGCACTTTTTCATGACAAGAATTACTCTTGAAGGATTTGTCGATTCCTCGCAAGAGGCAGTACCCGCGAAAATTATTTTTTTAAATTAAGGTGGCACAGGCAGGGATTGAACCCAAGACCCCTTGCATGACAGTCCAACGCACTAACCATCATGCTACGGGTACTACCTAGCAAAGAGATTACCTATCTCTAAAGAGCTAACAAAAGGAGTGTCATTCAAAACGAGCGTAGGAATCAAGGAAGAGGATGAATTCATCATGTTTTTTACAAATGACCAAATATGTTTACTGCCCTTGGGGCATTGCAGTATTTTTGGCCGTAATTTTTGGTCATGTACAAATTTGGTTCGTCGAATATGGGCGTTGCAGGCTTTCCTTTCTTTTTTGAACTTTTCCTGGCTTTCCTGAGAACGGTTGGCTTTATAGCAATGGAAACTTACCTCTTTGACCCTAATAACCTCTTTACAGCTCGCATCAAACCATGCGTTTTCCTTGGGTCTGATGCGTTTAACCCTGTTTGGTATAAAAGTTCTCATTCCCACTAGAATTAAACTTGTGATGATATCAGCGCTGGCGTCAACGTCACTATCGAGGAAGCATTGTGACCATTAAAGATCCTGAAGTAATTATTGAGACCGTCCCAGTTTGCTTTCTCGTATCACCCAACGGTTCTCTTAGGAGCTCTTTCTTTAACTGAACAGTTTTGACACGAGAAATTTGCTGATATAACACAATGGTCAGATGTGCCTAGAGAAGATAGAAAACTTACAGTGTACTTATCAGGGTCAGAGGTAAAAAACAAGTCAAGAGTGTTTTCTGCTCAACCTCCAACGTCCGATACTCGGGTGGGCTCGTTGACCAGCTAAGTAAGGTGGTTCAACTCAGTGAAGATTTCTGTACACACTCCATCGGGTGTTGTCTGGCCTGAATGTTGAAGCTATGAAAAATTGTGTACATTGAAATCGCCCGTAACAACGATTTCAGTGCGAGGATAGGACAAAACACTTCTTTGGATGGAATCAGACAAAACATCAAATTCACGAGAAGTTGATACTCTGTCTAAATTAAGGCTTTGATAAAGGAAGCAGTAGTGAATGATTTGCCTATTTACGGTGAATTTACATAACCATATTGTCGTAAGAGCTGATAAGCAACATCATTCCTAATGTATATGCCGAGGCCATTATGGGAAAAGAATAAAGGCACAACTGTGGAAGAAGAACTGAAAAGTAAGGATGGGATAGTACTCACTGTGATGAGCTGTGCTGGCTTATCATTTTTTTTTTCTAATTTTTGGTGTTTTTTTGTTGTTGTTTTTGGGTGGTGTGATTTCTGGCTAGTATTGTTTGTTTTTGTTGTTTTAAGACCACTTGTTTATTGTAATGTGAAACTATTTATTGTTTTGGTAAATTATTGTTTTTTTTGTTTCCTTAATAAACTATTTTGATTTTTAACTGTATGTAAAGTTTTCGGAAAAACAAACTGCTCCACGGCACGATTAACAAAAAAATTAAAAGAAAAAAAAAGACGAGTACAGACCCTCTCCATCAAAGATTCACTGACAACTCTTGTAAAAATAAAGAAACACTACCGGAGACAGAACAGAGCCTTGGGGCACACCACAATTTATTGTTATTTTCATACTTGTTGCTTGCTGGGCTCAAAAATGTAATTTCTAGTTCATAGAGGGAGGAATTAATTCAAACCGAAAACATGGATGTTTGATAAGAAGTCCTTTACTTTTACTTATATTACTTATGTAATGGAATTTAAAAGAAATTCGTTAAAGAACTAACAGGTGTTTCTTCCTTCTTTTGACAAGATAAATAAATCTTCATTTATCGCAGACTTGAATCAATATTCTTCAAACATTAATCTCCTGACCTAGAGATATATATTTTTTCCATCTTAAAACCATTTTCAAGGAATGCATTATAAAACTTTTATTAAATACCTATTTCATACAAAAATTCTGGTAGGTGAGGTTTGTTAATCTCGACAAAATGCCAATGAAATCCATCATCGTCATCATCAAATACCACATCACTAAATCAGTTCCTGGGTGTTTCTTTACATTATTTTTCTCTTGTCATCTCTTCTTTTCTGACCCCTAACAGATTATTTTCTGTTCTAGTTTGACCTCTAGCAAACTTTACCTAATTTCCTACAAATATGTCCTATAAAGGTTCGAAGACAAATTTTCTCAGATACAACAAAAACAAACCCGAAATCCCTCGTGCAGAACATCGATACACACACTCACACAGAATGGTAGCAAAAAGTTTAATTTCGATGTCCTGGTCTACATTCTGATGCTAACATAAGCTTGATGCCTCCTCCATTATTTTCCAAACACCCTAAAATATGTCGAAATAGGTATATAGGGACAAAATACAATTCATACTCCTAATCACTCACTCAGATTCAGAAGACCTCCCCCAACTTCTTTAACTTCTTAGGCCTTTGTCAAAATTTATATTTCCATCGATTTATTTATGATTTTGGTCCTTAAAGTTCCTCGGAAAGGAAGGCAGTGAGAGGGATGGTAGATTTTTATAAAATTTACGTAAGTGTAAAGATATAAACCAAGGAGAGCTCTTTCAGAATATCAACCTCAAATTACTTCAAAGATATTATAAGCACAATGAATTTATTTAAGAGATTATAACGACGGAAACATGCGCTCCAAATGACATGAATAATAATTTTTGTCAGCAAAATTTTGTTTTTATATTTCGTATATTTCCGATATTGACGTGGTATCTCTCAATTGATAAGAAAGATATAAGGAACAAATTTGAAACAACAGCGTGTAGCTTTGGGATCATAATATCGATATCGGTGTCTTCCTCAACGTCCTTGTTCTCGTCCTAGTCATCGTCGTAGGGAGAATAAAACGTAATCAGGTTTGATTAATGGAAATAAGGTGAAATCCTGGGCTTTAAGGAAAATGATTGCGACACGGTGGTGTCGGTGTGGCAGTAGCATTGCGTTAGCGTAGGGGTTCTATATATGGCTAAAGACGGTAAAGTCTATAGAAGTGGGTAGAAGATTTTTCTTGTTCTGATAGAAGATATTATTAAAAAGAAAACATAATCGAAAAAAGAAAAATAATACTCCCAATGAAGTGAACACAAAGTTGGAAATATTGATGAATTGCTTCAAATTGAATATTTTTGGTATTTTTTCTTAATATACTTTCTATTTTTATCAATAACAAAAAAAACGTTTATGGCTTTCCAAATATTTATGGCTCCCTGTTGATTTTTTTAAGGAACTTTTGAACAAGAAAAAAAAACTAAATATAAATTATTTTGTCAATTTCCATTATTTATTGCAGTTGTTTAATTCGATGCTACTGGTTGTACCTAAAATAGTAACTTCTTTTGTTTCTCCTATTATTGAAGGTAATCCTTAAATATATCTTTTCATTTTGTACTGTTTTAAAGTTTCTAATGATCAAATTTGAACTTAGCAAATTCATTGAAGATTCTCGTATTAAAATCTTCTATTTTCTTTAAGACTGTTTTCTCGTAGAACGTTTAAGTTTGTATCAAAAACATCACAAGTTGTACAAGACAAGTGAATCAAAATAGTGTTTTGCAAAAGCTTTAAAAGAGTCACTAAGATCACTAATAACACGGTAGCGACAATATCACCGCATTATTTCAGTCGTTAAGATGTCTGTTTTTAACCAACGGTACAAAAATAGTGCTCTCAGATTTGTGTGGAAACCAAAGTTTCTTAAATTGAATTTGTTTTTTATATAACCCCAAAATAATTATATGCAACGAAAATTAGCGTTTTTGACATCTCATGAATTTTTCGAACCTGAAATCTAACAAAAAATACTACTCTAAGCTTAAAAAAAAAAAATAAAAATGGTTAAAATATCTTGAGAACAAAAGGTTTTGATTTTAATCTTATTTTGTTTTATAGAAGATATAGTTTTCAATTGATAAAATTTGAAAATAAACTTTTGGACAGTCTTTACTAACAAAACAAATCATACCAAAAATGCATAATTTAAAATGTTTAATGTCCTAATATAATTATGTATATGATGTTCAAATGGTAGACATATGCATTCAAGACGACAAAAGCGTCCACAGGTTTTTCTCAAAAGCAACCTCTGTCTATCAACTCCTACTCTCACCTCCCCGTGGTGAACATCGGGTGATTAGTACCTCAACTGGAGGTTGGGTTCCAATCCTAGTGGAAAGTTGTTGTTGGCAGCAAACGAGAGAGGTGGGGAGAGGTGTTTCCACTAATTCACCTCTCCTTATCTAGACGGCAGTAGAGGAATTCCCGAGATGGAATCAACGGTGACGTCTACAGTTCTAGTAAGTTTGAACTACTAAGTGTACACCTTATAAGGCTTCTTCGACTTATTCGGAGTCCAGGCTAATAAGGAGCGCTTTTAACCAGCTCCCCATCCTTGGAGTTATACTTAGGATCTGGCCCTCCAGGTTGGGGGTTGTGCCGTCGGGGTGACTTCCTGGCCACGTAAAAGCCTTCATAGTTGCGAAGCACCAACAAGCCTCGAATACGGATTAACTGTTGACAACCAACGCAAACGAATAAAGGACAACGAACTTCGGATATGCACGTGGAATGTTAGGTCCCTTAACAGACCACGTGCGGCCGAAGAATGAACGGAGGCCCTAGAACGATATAAAGCAGATATCACCGCCATTCAGGAAATACGATGGGATGGGCCGGGCAAAAAGAGGATGAAAAACTGCTATATTTACTATGGTGACTTCTACCACGAAAACCAACAGCGCTTATTTGGATGCGGCTTTGTCATTGGAGCCAGACTTAGGCAAGAAGTCTTGAGCTATAGTTGCATCAACTAGCGC
Source organism: Eupeodes corollae (assembly GCF_945859685.1). Taxonomy (NCBI): domain Eukaryota; kingdom Metazoa; phylum Arthropoda; class Insecta; order Diptera; family Syrphidae; genus Eupeodes; species Eupeodes corollae. The sequence goes on from NC_079149.1 coordinate 129,619,026, forward strand.
CTCATGACAATCCGCATCAAGGCTAAATTCCGCAACATTAGCCTTATATACGCGCACGCGCCACAGAAGAGAAGGATGACAACACCAAAGACATATTCTTCGAGCTATTAGAGAAAACATATGAGTAGTGTCCTAGCTACGCTATTAAAATTGTCCTGGGCGATTTTCATGACAGGCTATGAAGGAAAGACATCTTTGGTGGAATAATCGGGAAGAACAGCCTGCACGACAACACTTCCGTCAACGGATTCAGGCTCATAGATTTTTCTGCTGGTCAAAACGTCATGGTAGGCAAAACAGGGAGGTGCTAGGAGAAGGTACAAAGCAGGGAGGTGCTGGGAGAAGGTACAAAGTCGAACGGGTACAATCGCCAGAGATCACCAAATTCTTTTCCGACCGAGTTACAAGTAACCTCTCTGATGTTCTGGGTTTCAAACAGCCACCAACAAGGAACCCTGGTTTGATGAGTAATGTCGGCAGGCAAATGCAGCCAAACAACAGGCACGCAAAGTGGCGCTGCATAAAAGGACGAGAGCTGCTCATGAACTTTATAAGCAGAAGAGGCGAGAGGAACGCCGACTTCTCAGAAGGAAAAAGAGAGGGCATGAAAAGCGTGCGGTCGAAGATGTTGAGAGGTATAAAAGCAGGAATGAGGTTCGAAATTTTTATGAACAAGTAAAACGAAATTCACAGGTACATAAACCTAGAACCGAAGGCTGCAAAGACTAAAGTGAAACATCATAGTTAAACCGCCTTCAATGCTGAGAATATGGAAGGACCACTTCTGCAGACTGAATAACGGCGTCGACGAACTGAATTCCGCTGTCAGGCAGGATGATCCATTCACCATAGACGACGAAAGCCAACAATCCCGTCCTCCCGACTTAGACGAAGTAAAGATTGCCATATCTAAGCTGAAGTCTAATAAAGCCGCTGGAGCGGATGGCTTAAATGCAGAGCTTTTTAAAGCTGCTGGAAATAAGTTGGTTAGGAGCATGCACCAACTTATCTGTAAGATATGGTCTGAAGAAAGCATGCCCGATGATTGGAACCTTAGTATTGTTTGCCCGATCCTGAAAAAAGGAGGCCCTTTTAACTGCACCAACTATAGATTAATTAGTCTACTTTACATCACCTATAAAATCTTCTCTGCCGTAATATGTGAACGTCTAAAGCCTATCGTCAACAACCTGATAGGTCCTCATCAGTGTGGTATTAGCCCAGGAAAGTCACTAGTTGATCAAATATTCACATTACGGCAGATCCTGGAAAAAACTCAATAACACCAAATCGACACCCACTATCTTTTCGTCGATTTCAAGGCGGCATATGACAGCATCTACAGGGTCGAGCTGTATAGAGCCATGTCTAGTTTTGGTATCCCTGCCATACTCGTCCGTTTGTGCAGGATGACTATGGAGAATTCACAGAACTTTTCGATGCCAAAAAAGGTTTTAGACAAGCTTATACGCTGTCATGTGATTTTTTTAACACCGTGCTTGAAAGAATAGTGCAGAGCTCACACGTCAGCACTAGAGGCACTATCTTTGAAAAGTCTGTGCAATTACTAGCATATGCTGATGACATTGACATAATCGGAAGAACTCAGCGTGATGTCAATGGGGCTTTTGTGAGTATTGAGGCAGAGGCGGCAAAAATGGGTTTAACGGTTAATGAGGGCAAAACAAAGTACATGCTGTCGTCTAGAAAGGACATACAACACCGAGGTCTTGGTCAAAACATCACCATCGACAGACGTAACTTTGAGGTAGTCAAGGACTTCGTCTACCTAGGCTCCGCTGTAAACGTAGAAAACAACACCACCAGAGATCAAACGCAGAATAACTCTTGCTAACCGCTGTTTCTTTGGGCTAAGAAAGCCAATTGAGTGGTAAAGTCCTCTCTCGAGGGACCAAAGCGCATATAATACTCTTATCAACCCCGTCCTGCTATACTGTGCAAAAGCATGGACTATGACAAAAGCGGATGAAAGCACCTTGAGTCGGTTGGAGAGAAAAGTTCTTTGTGTGATCTACGGTCCCGAATGCACATGAAAACCAATATTCAGCCCTCAAAGTCTTCGAATCCACACCCACAGCACAGCGCAGTAGAAGAAGACCGCGGATCAGGTGGTGCGCACAAGTGGAAGGTGACCTCACCCAACTTGGAGCGCGAAACTGGAGACATCTAGCTAGGGACCGAGCTAGATGGAGAAGTTTGTTGGGTGAGGCCCTAGTTCACACAGGACTGTAGCGCCACCTTAAGTAAGTAAGTAAATGTCGAAGAAAATGATTCATTAAAAAATAGAATTCTTAAAACTCTGTAAAGTTCCTGATTTTTCGGTATGTTGACATTTCTTACTCTACTTCAATTCTTTAACAGCCCTATAAACTATGTTTTCTTCTTTCTTGTTATTGGAATAAATGATCCTTAAAAATATTCTGACTTACTTCCAAAGCCTTCATCCTGTCGTAAAAGCCACTTGTATTCCTCAGCCTACAAAATTAAACCGTAATAGTCTCGAGTACAACTTCGCTGGTACTATCATGTACAGAGATTTGTTGTTAAGCCGTACTACGTGAATGTTAAATACTTAAGCACAATCTGTCTTTCATAGTTATTACAATATGAAGATATTCAAAATCAATGTACATCAACACATACTTTTAAGGTCTCACACTGAGTCTTTGGCATAAAACGGGTAACAAAAAATTGTTGATTGTGCTCTTAATATAAACAAATGTAGAAAATCAAAATATATTTCTGTTATCACGTTGGGCTTAAGAAACATTCTACGTCATTGTTAAAATGTCGTCATCTTAAACGTCTGGAACCTATTTTTCTCGCCTACTACGTTTAATTTTTGTTCAATGAAAAACACTTCTGGGAACAGACTTTTTCATTTAGTATTGAATGTCCTTTCTTTTCTACTTAAACACCCACAGAGACTTGTTGAGAGTCATGTAAATCGCGAAGCTCTTCTATTGCACCACCTACTTCACTTATTTATTTTTGCTATATACTTCCTCCATCCCAATTTTGTTATGTGGGCTTCCTTAGCCCAACGAAGGATCTTTATGTTAATTATTATTCGGCGGCACGTGGTCTTTGTCTCGGTCTTTCTTTTAATATTTTTCCACTGGGGTCATCAACATTTTAATCATCTATATCTGTTTCTATATTCAAACTTGATGAAAAAATATTGTTACTAAAATTTAATGAATTAATTGTAAGCCTTGCACAAAACACAGGGGAGTAGGTATGCAAATAAGCTGTGCTCTTTTTGTTTTGGTTTACAACCTCCAAATTAAAGTATCCCATGAGTTCATAACCTTTTACCATTTTCAGCACAAATTCCCAAAAGATTCGATCTCTTGAATAAATGTTAAGCTACGCAACGCACATCATTGCCATTTTACATTCGGAATTCAAAATTTTCAAAACAAACTGGATATGCGCCCTATGGGACTATGATGAGAATTGCCTTTAACCATTTCCGGTTATATCTATACCTGTAGACCTTTAGCTTCGTATACTGTACGTGTACGTATACCGATATGATGTACCTTGTTGGCTGTTTTAATGCCAAAATTTGATTGACAGCATGATGGGATTCAATCTCGGAACTGCGTGTATCTATGTAGTTGTACAAGTACGAGAATAGCTGGAGCCATTTCAATTTGGTCATATTAAATTTTATTGAAAAGTAGCTTCGGGTCCCCAAGGGTTCCACATTTATACGAATAAACAGAGTGAACACTGTAACGCAGTTTCCGATGTCCATTCGAATCATAATTAAAATTTTATTGTCAAATCGTTATGCGAGAGAGAGGTTAATGGTTTTGGTGGCGCGAGGACTCATCAGCAGCTACAGGATTGTTGTAAGCTTCATAAATCTGCCACCCAATCCGGCTAGAGTGTATAGACCTCGTAAATTCTGTAAATTGCACTTTTTATTATGCAAGAGGGTATAGGGTATATGACGACAACAACGACGAGATCTCAGGACGAACATCAGGAGAAATCTCTTTTCCATCTTTATGCCCATCCCCATGTATGCATCCTTCTCTCAAGGGAATAAAGTTATGGACGACTAGGGAACAGGATATTCAATTTATTGCGGGATTCAACCGCACCAGAACAGAATGATGGGCCATAGAAGAGGGCAACCCCAACAGAACAGAACAAAACACTAAATGCAAATATCCAATTGTCCTTTCGTCGTTATTATGATGATGACCATAATGTATACGCACATAGAAGTGAGTGAGAGAGATAAAGAGAGGGACCAAAACGCACAAGCCGGCCCTAGAAGCCCTTTCCAACCCATTTTCATCTCAGTCACAGGACCCCTAACAAAAGAGGAAGAGAGATATATCTAATAAGTACACATAAATAAGGGTGACTTTATGTCCTTACGACGACGACATCCTAATTAAGGTTTAAGGTCCAACGCAATTTTCGAACCCGATGAACATTATCCTTGTACTAACGCATACATTAAAGAAGCACGAGGCACAGTGTCTGGTACGAGTAGTTTGAAGGAGGCAGTTCAGTCTATAGTCAGAAGCAGAAGTGAATTGGGTGCCCCAGCCAGGCTCTACCGGAGATCGGAGATTTATGGCATTCCAAATGTGTGTCCTGTTGGGTGGATGATAATTTTAATGAATGAAATAGAAGCTATGGATGAGAGAAGAAAGGTCTGGGGTGCTTGGCAGAGAGATAGGTTAATAAATCGTCCCGGTGGTGTATGACCAAAAATGACTTGTAACAAGGATAATGAATATATTGTTTTTCTCTCGCTGGCTGCTGCCTGCTTTGGCTTTGGCTGGTTGGCTATAGCTGCCGGTTTGGTTGGTTATAGGCTTTAAGCATGTTGTTACGCTAGACACAACGACGATGTTGTTGTAAATTATGACCGTGATTCGATAGAAATAGCTCTGCTATGTTCTATTGTTCTATTATAGGTAGCAACATAACACATAAGTAGTACATGCATCATGCATAACATATACAAATACAAACATACATCCTAATAAATAAAAAGGACGAGCTGGTTAACTTGTAAATCGAATTAATTTAGTCATGTGGACGATTTATTATCCCAAGAAGAATATAGATAGCTTATGGAAATAGAAATTTATGATAACATAATAGGACGATTTTGAGTTCTAGTTTTTTTTTCTTTTTGAATAAATTTTCTTGTGGATATTTTGTAATTCAGGAAAATATTGGAAGGATTGGCATTTTTGGAAGGAGCTAGTGTTCCAATTATTGAAATATTGGTTTCATTTTCGAGGACATAGAAAAAATATTTAGAGAATTTAATTTCCCTCTAGAACTTGAAAATTTCCAATTTTCCATAAGCAGCTTTAGAACTTAATACCACAAGCGCTCCTCCAAAGTGCAATATTTTCCTAAATAAAAAATGACCAATACAAAAATTATACATTCTAGAAAAAAGTAATCCAAAGCTTGTAAATAAGAAAACAAACTGGAATTATTTTAGAGAAAGGCTTTTAAGTTTTATACATTTAAGATCTCCCATGGATACAATCGACCATGTAGTGGAACAACTTATTGCTGATGTGCAACAGGCCGCTGAAGAAAGTACTCCAACATTTTCAAATAGATGACACAATGAAATAAAATATCCTTTAGAGATAAGAGAGTTGATAATAGAGAAAAGAAGAGCTAGAAGAATATTTCAAAATAGTAGATTTCCAGATGATAAAACAACGTTTAATCGTATAAGCAAAAATCTTAGAAAACAAATTTACAAATTCAAAAATGATTCACTCAGTACATTCCTACGGAATTTAACGACTGATGCTTCAACCGATTTTTCGCTATGGAAAGCAGCCAAGCGCCTGAAAAGACCGCAGTTACAAAACTCGCCCTTGAAATCTCAAGATGGGAAATGGATCGGTAACCCGAATGAAAAAGCTAACTTTTTCGCTGAACATCTTGCGAATGGTTTTAAGCCATACTCATCAAACGCGGCTGAAAATAGCTAACAGTTTGTTGATAAGATAGATGAAAGTGAAATACCAATTGTAAGACTTAAAGAAATAAAAAGTATGTGTTTACATCAACTCTTAAATAAAAAATCACCAGGTTACGATCTAATTACTACTCAGGTTATGAAATAAATGCCATTGAAATCCTTCATAAAACTCCAATATATTATAAATGCATGCCTTAAGCACCGGTGTGTCCCGCACCATTGGAAAATTGCTGAAGTAATTGTCATATCAAAGCAAGGTAAACCATCTACAGAAGTGACGGCTCACAGACCAATATCGCTTATACCAATTATGGCAAAAGTTTTTAAAAAACTGCTTCTGAAGAGACTTAGCAAAATCATAAAAGAAAGAAGGTTAATCCCAAACCATTAGTTTGGCTTTAGAAATAAACATTGAACGATAGACCAAGTTAATACAAATTCGGATGTAAAAGAAAAAGCATAAGAAGAAAACCAAGTATTTTCAGCTATACTAAGATGTTACTCAAGCTTTTAACAAGGTTTGAAATGGGGGACTTGAGTAAAAACTACAAACTGCAAAGTGATCTTCTCAAGCAGTACTTTAAAATATGAATATCTTACATCCCACACCGATTGCTTAGAGTAAGATACCATCAAGAATACTCGGAATTAAAGAAAATAGAAGCTGGTGTACCACAAGGAAGTGTCCTAGGTCCTACCCTGTATTTACTATACACAAGGGATATTCCAATTGGTAATCACACCATAATGGCTAATTTTGCAGATGAAACCGCAATTTTGGTACCCGACAAATGTTTCTCTAAGACAGCAGTAAAACTTCAAAATGCCGTCGACACAGTGAGAGCTTGGATTGAAAAATGGCGTATCAAACTCAATGAAACAAAATCTTCACATATAAACTTTACAAATAAAAAGATAAACAATATTCCAATAATCATTAATAATCAAGCTGTACCTTTTGCCAATACGGCTACATACCTTGGAATGACTTTGGATGCAAAGCTGGAAAGAGCACATCAAAAAGAAAATAGAAGAACTAAACTTGAAATATTGAAAAATTTACAGGTTGCTTGGTAACAACTCTGATTTATCAATCTAAAACAAAATAATGCTATATAATCAAGTACTTAAGCCCATTTGGACATATGGAATCCAATTATGGGGCTGTACAAAGAAAACAAATACCGAAATCACCCGAAAATTCCAAAACAAAGTTCTTCGTGGAATTGTTAATGCACCTTGGTACATAAGAAATACCGATCTACATCGTGACTTACAAATAGAAATGGTTACGGAAGGTGTTTAAAAATACGCTGTATCGCACACCCAGAGACTGCAAAGTCATACTAATTCTAAAATGGAGTCCGTCTTGAATATAAGAAACCATGTTCGGAGATTAAGAAGAACCAAGCCTCATGAGCTTATGGTCTAAAAAAACATGGGAAAGTATTGAAAGTTTAAACTTCCCCCAAAGTGATTGTACAAAATTAAGAAAGAAAAATCGGAAGTCGATCCTTCAAGATTGGTCCTGATGAAGAGGTGGTTTTAGTGGTTAAGAGTCCCACACTACTTTGTGTCGAATACTGCCAAGTGTCTTCTGAAGATTTCCTCCTGTCAAAAAAAAAAAAATAGTTAGGTTTTAAAATTGGATTGTAAATGTGAAAAATTTGTTAAAGCCTAAATTTTATCTCAATTTATGAAATTTATTAAACTGTTAAAATGTAAAATTACATTCGCGCAGATCCATTTCAATAATTACCTAATGGGAGGTTTAAAATAGGACATCAAAAAGTCAATTTTGTCTTTTAAATTTAAATGGAAGTTAAAATTCATATGGAATAACTTTTTATGGACTTAATACATTTTGTCTTTACATTTAAGATCTTCTTAAAGTTGGTTTAATTTGTCACGCCGCACATTGGCCCGTTTATGCAAAACTGCTGCCAATATTCATTATTGGAGTGGGTCTATAATTCAAAACTTTTTAGTTAACTGGATTCACAAATACTTGAAGCTCGAGTAATCAAAAAAGTAAGTAAGTAATCAAAAAAGATGATTTTATTTAAAAAAGGTTAATCATTTTTGTTTTATATTTAAGATTTTCAAGAGTCTTAGAACTAATTTTTCAATCCTGTAATAAAATTTTAAATAATGCATTTGTTCATTAGGTCGAATGGCAGATATTTAACAAACAATATATAAACTTAATGAAGGAACAACTGTAACGCTGAACCATGAGTTCCTTTTAAGTATGATAGACAGAAAAGTACTAACGGACACAAAGTCTACGCGGTCATGTGCGATATGCAAAAGGACCAAAAAAAGAACTTCAATTAAGATGAATCAATTGAAGACGAAAATAATTACACGAATATGGAATCTCTCCACTGCACTCTAGAATCAGATGCATGGAATTTATTTTGAAGCTTGTGTATAGTCTTCGAGAAGAAGGAGAAAGTACTGATGAATCAACTGGGACCAAGGAGGCGGAAAAAAAGAAGAAAACAAGAGATCCAAAGGCGTTTTCGCGATTGAGCTTGGCCTTGACGTGGATATACCAAAGCAAGGGTTTGGGAACACTTATGACGGAAACACTGCCAGAAGATTTTTTGAACAGTTAAATGCAACCGCTGGAATAACTAGAGTTAAAGGAGCAATTATATTGAGGGTCAATAAATATTGAACTTTTTGAATTGCAGAGAAGTAGTGAATGCAGTTAAATTTGGCAGTATACTAAGAAAACGGCATAGTTTTTAAAACTTAAGTATCCTGAAAAACTACTCATACCTACTCTACACAAAATATTGGTTCATAGTCAAAATATCATAAAATATCAATCACTACCACTTGGAGAACTATCAGAAGAAGACCAGGGATACAAAAATAAAGACTACAAGAAATATCAATATCAGAATACGTGTAAAGTTTTAAGGATTAGGCAGAATTAGGACCAATTTAACATGCTAGCAACCTCTTCACATCCACTTATTTCTTCCTTAAGCCATGTGAGAAGCCAAAAAGATCTGAAGGAACGATACTCTCCAGAAATGATGAGTTCATTACACATTTCCTCGGACTAAGATGATAGTTTTCAATAATCTTTCAATCTTTATTTCTTTTTAACTCTAAGACTTTTCAAATATAACCTTAATGCATTATGTACTCTTAAATAAATAAATACAAAATTGTTTCCCCACTATTTCACTCGAATTGGTCCTTATTTTCTTTTTGCTCTTCTGTTTTCATTCACTCAGATTACTTACAAAATTGATTTTGATAATTGCATATGAAAATACCGCTATGTTTATGACATTTGTTAAAACTTCTTAGGTAGGTAGAATTGGCGATCTCAAAGCAACCTAGCCTGAGATCCAATTAGCGCTGTAGTGCGCCGTTTTGATACCAAAAACTCGTTTGACCTTTAATTGAAAGGGATAGATTGATAGAGAAGCTTCATAGCGATTATGTTAGAGCCATTTTGTCGAATTGAGAAAAAAGATTAGGTCTCTAATCTTTGTCTCAGATAGCTCATCAAGTTCTTGACAGAATACTTTTCCAAAGTATTTCATTCTAGTGTCTGCCAAAGCAGGACATTTGCAGAGGAAATGGATTATCGTTTCACTTTCTCTTTGGTCACTAAAACTACGGCAAAAGGTGTTGTAAAAGATACTACATTTACCTGCATGAACTCTTATAGGCCAATGTCCGGTGAAAACCGCAACAATCCTGGCTATGTCTTGCCTTGGCCTGCATAGAAGATCGTTTTTACGGGTTTTATTATAGGTGGTCCATATCATCCTAGATATAATGCAGTTGGGTAAATTGCTCCACCATCGGTTCGTTTCAGTTTGGTAGATAGAAAAGATTTTACCCTTCATAGCACCAAGAGGAATGTTAACCATTTCCGCAAGTGAGCTATGAAGAGCCGATCCTTGCCTTGCTAGCTCGTCAGCCCGTTCATTTACTACGATACCTCTGTGGCACGGAACCCAAATCTGGGTGACACCGAGGTTAATATTCAGGCTCGCTCATAGCAATATTACTGGACCAATTTAGATGAGGATGTGGCCGAGTTAACGGCTTTGGCAGCTGCCTGACTGTCTGTAAAGATAGCCGCATTTCGGTTTTGGTTTGGGTTTTGTTTAAGTATCTTACGTGCCTCCTTTATTCCCAGCAGTTCAGCCTGAAAAACGCTAGAGCAAAGTCAGGAAGCCTAAATCATTTGGCTACATTCAGGGTCTCAGAAAAGATCCCAGAACCAACTCCGCACTCCATCTTTGAGCCGTTAGTAAAGTTGGTTGTGTCGAAACCTATCGACACGATCTCCTGATGAGAAAGTAACCTTAAAACCCTTACTAAGGTTCAAAGTAGGAGTGCAGTAGTCAGTGTCTACCGAGATAATATCTGATGGAATCAAATTCGTTGTGTTGCTGTGACCATAAGGTTTTGACAATCAGCTATTTCATTCCTTCAGCCTATTAGCGCTGAAGGAAACTACGTATTTAATAAAAAGGTCGATTAGTAGAAGACCCAAAATAACGTTTAAGGCGTCCGCTGGGCAAGTACCCCTGTGTGCCGACGCAAGCTGTTCTCTGAACCTTCTTGAGCTTATTAATAATATAGGCTTTGCTAAGAGCAGGCCACTACACAATAAAACCCATAAAATCATCTTCGACTGAAGTCCCCACTTTTAACCCGTACTTCAATATTTAGTTTCCAGTTTAGTTTAGGGTCGAGTATAACTCCCAAATATTTTGCACTGGAAGATAATGACAGTATTTGACTGTTGAGTCCAGGTAGCGTGAAGGGCGGTACTTTAGTTTTGGTGGTAGAGAGCAACAGTTCAGTTTTACTTTGGTTAACTCCTAGTCCAAAACTCGTGGCCCAGTTGCTAACTTTCTTCAAAGCTGACTCCGTGATTTCCCTAATCACAGAGGTGTACTTTCCTGACACCAATAGCACCAAATCATCCGCATAGGCTGCTGCCTTCACTCCACATCTCTCTAATTTAACGAGAATTGTATCCATGACCAGAAGCCATATAAGAGGCGAAAGGACACCACCCTGTGGCGCTCCCCTACTCACGTGTTTTGTCTTCCTACCACTGAGCATGAAAAAAATCCATTCTCGAATGAAGTTTTCTACACCGAACTTAACGAGCAATTCTTCTATGCGTTCTGTAAGGACGTTGTTAAAAGCACCTTCTATGTCTAGGAATTTCGCAAGAGTAAATTCTTTATAACGGATTGTTTGTTCTACTGTACGCACTACTTCATGGAGGGCATTCTCCGTAGATTTGCCCTCAAGATAAGCATGCTGAGAGCTTTCCCGGAAAGTGCGTCTGCATCAGTCAGTAGCTCAAGAGATTCGACTGGAGAGGCTGTCCAGGTTCCATCAGGCTTTTTTAGAAATGAAGGATTACAATATTCCTTCTATAAAACTTTGCTGAGCCTTGCGGAGTCCTTTATGTCTTCGATTGATTAACAGTATTCTCTCCAGCCTTGTCTTTTGGCTGATGACAGGGCTTGCTTGTATATTTTAAGAGAGTCTTTATAAGGTTGGTAAACTTATGTTTGTGGCAGATATTGAAAATTGTCCTCGTCATTTTCCTACGCTTGGACATATTTAACTGGGCAAGTGACTCTAAAAGCTTTACTTATAGAAGTTTCAAAGGTTTTTATCTTTGATTGAAGGTCTCCTATCGATTCAGTGAGATTCGGTAAGTTTAAAAAACTTCTTACTTTAATACAAATTTCTGAAACAACCTGTAGACATTCTTTTTTGAAAGTCACAATTTTTACAGCCCTGGAAATTTCCTTCAAGATACAAATAATTGAAGCAATATCTTTATTCGTTTAGGACATGATTTTTGCAATCAAAAAAGTCAAAACGGGTATACTGTGCTCCGTCTTATTTTTTTAACTCTTAAACAGTGGTGCTGCATTAATTTTCTCAAACATTTATTCAAGCTTTAAAAGGAGTAAATTTGCGCCTCTTGTTTTAAATCTTCAAAGCTTATTATGATCATTCGATTAAAAAAAAAATTGAATGAAATCAAAACGATATGTTTTAAAAATTAGCAAACATTTGTTAAAAGGTTTTAAATTTCGATTTTAATTGTGGAAAATTTAAATTTATTAAACTGCTAAGCAATATTTGTCTATCATCTATTGAATTTAGTTTTTTCATGAAAAACACATTAGTTATAGCTCATATTTAGATTTGGAGTCGAACCCGCTTATAAGAAGAAGCATGCTTGATCTTACCACAGGGCATACAAATTTCGTCTCATTCAACCGAGACAAGGCGAATTAATACTGTCTTAAAGGTATCCAACCTGAGACTCAAGCTGTTTTGTCGATCTCGTCAATACTTTCACTATCATACTTTCATTAAAACCTTTTTTAATGATTTATGCGTGTGTCTTAAAAATCTACAACATCATCTAACCGGTTAGCTAAACTTACGTACCTGGGTGAAACACATTTGAATAAAAGTTGCAAACTATTGCTTGTAGTAATTGTTAAAAATACGTCCTACAATAGCAACTTAATACCTACATAAAAAAACACAAGAAATTTATCCCCCCTTAGACTCAGTTATACAAGACCGAAACTTTATTGAGACAAAAATGAAATTTTTCGATTTTGACGAAAATATATTTACTGAAAAATAAGAGTTTTAAATGTTTTATAAAAATGGCAAAGAATAACCATGGAATAATGAAAAACAGAAGATTTTTGGATAAGTCTCCTTTTTTCTCTTAAGCGGGTTTTCCTGTGAAATCTTTAACCTAAATAATAAAAATACCTTTAAATTTTAAACGTTTTATAAACTTTGTCTCATTCCAGAGTTTAAATTTGTTGATTAGGAAACTCAAGAAGCTATTCATTCATTGCGTTCTATTTCCATCATTTCCTTCCCCCCCTTCCCTTTAATTTTAGTTCTTTTTTTAGATTGAAACAACAAAAAGAAAATTCAAAAGAAAAAAAACTCTAGCCATTTTGGGAGATTATTAAATTTTAAAATCCATCCTGTGCTATTTCCTTGTGTGACAAAGGGACACACCGAAACACCACACCACCCGCCATCAAGACTCGTGAACCTACTTAATTCTAAGTTTACACGAAAAACTTTTCACATTTGAGCCAAGGCGAATGAAAAACTTTCCTCCATCATTTTACACACTTCCTTCAGCTTAGAGATATATTTTTACATTCCTTAAGGATTTTAATTTTTTATATTTTCTTGTGTTTCTCTTTGTTTCTTTTTTCTTTGCATGTCATTCTCTTTTTTGGTGCCAAATGTTCTTGGCTATGTAATAAATGAAATTTTACACGACAAAGACCAAAAACCCCCTCCCCATCTTAAGTTGGTTCTGGGAACGAAGTGAAAAAAAAGAAAAACGATGACAAAAGACCGTACAACTCAAAAGTAAAAAATAATTTGTAATAATTGCAAAATGTTTCCACCATTTAGAGGAAGTGGCCAGCCATGGTGTGAAGGGGGTTGGGTGGATAGGAAAACGAAGTAGCATTCCATATACTGCCCAGGCCAAATGAAATAAACTGTGAATTTCGTTTACGCCCAATTTACAGGACATTCAAAAACAGCACACACTCTGTCTCTGTGTGTCGACATGGCAGGCATGGAGGCGATGTCGGAACCATGGTGGCGGACTACAACTCAACGACGGCGCGACGGACGGCCAGCGGCGACGGCAACGTGAGGACCCTGGCTTGCTGCAGATGGCTCGAGTCTCCTCTCATAACAACTCTCGCACCCACAACATCATTAACTTTTGCGTTTCACTTTTTATGAAGGATTTTTTTCCTCTCTCCCCAGTTAAAATACACTTCCCATCGTCCTTGGAAAAGGTCGGGTCGAAAAAAAAGGGAATCCCTTCATAGGAAGGAGAATGGAGATGAAGCGAGGCCAGCTCCAGCTCCAGGCGAGGTGTGACAGAAAAAAAATTGAAACTTTGTCAACAAATCTCTTTTAATATGATTTTGTGCCTGCCTCACGCTCACAACTCACCACTCACTACTCACGCCTCACGCCTAACCTTTGAACACTTCGGGACATGCCCCAACAACCTAATTCCGGATTCTGGGAAGCTGAGTGGTTTGCAAGGATATGGGTGTCGGAAAGTTGGGTGTTGAACAAAAAAAAAAAAATAAACCCAACAAATGAACTCAACATTGAAGTGATGGAGTCTTTTTATTAGACCTTTGTTCAGCTATACACAACATCGTCCCTCTCCCCCTTTCCCCCCTTCGCCAACAACCCAAAGCCATAGTCGATTTAAATCTCTCTCTCCCTATGTGACGGGATCCCTCTTTGGCAACAAAATATATAGGGTACCCCATCAACCTCATACCCACACCACTTCACTTCACTATGACGCCCGCCGATGAACGCCGCCGTACCGTATTCCCAACCCACAAGCGGAATGGGATAAACAAATCACTGGGAAGTTAGGAGATGAGGATTTGAAAGTTTTTCCTTCCATTCCATCCGATCCATCGCATCACATCGACTTCCACTTCGACATCGTCATCGTCATCGATGAAGGCGAAGTGAAGAAGAAGAAGAAGGAAAAACTCAATTTTATGTTTTGAAAGCTGTTCCAATCAAAGTTTTCTAGCCTCATCAATATTTTCTTGTATTTTTCCACCATCATCATCGCATGGACTAAAATATATACACAACCAATAGTATACCTTTTTTCCTATAATACGATATAAGAGTTTTCGAGATGGGTTTGCATTAGGGTAAAGGTGGATCTAGGTACTTTTCAAACTTTCTATACTCTACATAGGGTGGTTTCTGCAGAGGGTACCCATACCTTCCCTGCACAATACTTTTTTTTTGTATACAAAATATAGCTATCAGAGGGCTAGAGGGAATGGTGTGAGATTTCGAGAGTATGAGATTGGGGCATAATGGGGGCTTATTATGTGAAAGAATGTAGTTAAATCAGCTTCGAGATATAGATTTTTATATTTATATATTTTTGTAGCAAAAGTAAATCCTTTATGCCGCCTTATACTCGTAGGTACTATGGATACTATAAGCTAAGCTACTCTTCTATGCATTTAATTTTGGATTTTTTGTTTTCATATTGGCGTTGAAAATTATCGATTTTGAGATATGATGAGGAAAAGAAAAATACTGGAATAGGGGCGCGGCCGGCGGAGGCTGCTTCTAGAAGAAGAATCTACAATATTTGAATTAAATATGGAAAATTTAAACATAAAGTATAGAAGTACATAGAGAGATAAGATATCGCAAACAATTGAGTAAGCTTCATTTATTCTGGTTGGAGGGGGAAGGGTGGATATTATATACTTCGTTGAAAACTTAAGAGTTTCTGCAGGGTGTTTGACAGTGATAACATAATATGCAAGAATTGCAAACATGTTTTCAATGAAATTGTATTTTAAAGTATTGCTAACTTACTTGCATACTTAGCTATAGTCCGGGGTGGACCTGGACCTCAACTATAATACGTCTTCAGCCAGCTCGGTCCCTAGCTAGCTGTCTCCTGTTTCACACGCCAAGTTGGTTGAGGTCTTCACCCACCTGAGTGTGCCACCTAAGTCGCGGTCTTCGTTTGATTTCAGCGCTAGTGTCGTTGTCTGTGTTTATAGCGGTGCCTAGGTAGACAAAGTCCTTAACTACCCCAAAGTTTTAGCTGTCCATGGTGACGTTTTGTCCAAGACGTCGTTGTTCAATGTCCTTTTTTGATGACAGATACGCTTGGTCTTGCCATCACTGACCACTAAATCCATCTTCTTCGCTTCCGTCGCAATGCTCGGAAACGCTCCACTGACATCACGCTTTGATTTTCCAACTATGTCCATATCATCTGCGAATCCGAGTAATTGGATGGACCTTTGGAAGATTGTGTCTCTAGTGTTGACGGTTGAGTTTTGCACAAATTCTTTCCAAAACGATGTTGAAGAAGTAGCATGACAGTGCTTCGTCTTGTCTTAAACTTTTTTTGACATCAAATGCATCGTTGAGACCTTTTCGGACCTTGAAAGAGCAGCGTGTATTCTCCATCGTCATTCTGCACAAACGGATAAGTTTCACAGGGATGCCAAAGCTAGATATTGCTCGGTAGAGCTCTTCCCTATAGATACTGTTATACGCGGCTTTAAAATCGATAAAGAGATTGTGGGTATCGATTTGAAGTTTCTGGGTTTCTTTCCAAGATAAAGTATTGAGAATACTAAATTGACTTAAATTTGAGCCTCTGTAAAGGATTTTCACATCACAGCTTTAACACTCTTTTAAAAAAGTTGAAGAATTATTAGTAAAATATTGGAAACAGAAAGTTTTTTCAGAGTCTTTAAATTAGAGCAAAATGAGAAACAAACAGTAGAAAATGGGTCGGAAGGTCTATGTTCTTCGTGCTAGACACGAGAAGCATTTTTTTCGCTTATGATGCAAAATATTGTTGGTAACTGACAACTTTTTAACAAAATTCGAAATCACACAAATCCTTCAAGCGGTAGAAGCAGTGGGAAGTTATCACCGTGGTCGCATACCAGCCTCTCTTTTTAAAAGGAGTTTATGATGTTGATCTTATAAAAATAATCCAAGTTTTCGTCTTTGCACCTTGGTGCACCGACATCTCCGACATGGCAGTTATACTCAAGCTTTGGACGTATATAAGTCTTGTAAATAACAGCCAGATCAGAGGGGAAGAAAAACTTCTTACATTGCCTTAGAAAACCCAAACATCTTTCGGCATTTTTGGCGACATCGCGTATGTGATCGTTCAACAAAAGGTGGATGGTGATACACATACCGAGAATATCGAGATTTTCAGTTTAATCGATGCGAGTGCCATTTATGGATAATTTCGCTTTTACGATACAAGACAGCATTGGGTATTCGAAGCATTAGATTCCAGGCGGTTTTTTATTTTGTCGTTGCAGTTCCACATCCGAAGAAGATGGGTGTGAATCTGAAAAAGAATATGAAAAGATAAGAGTACTATCGTCAGCGAAACAATGTATTGAATTAGATGTTGCAGACAGGAGATCATTAATAAAAATGAGAAAAAAAGTTGGAGATAGAAAAGAGCCCTGGGGCACACCAGCATTAATTTTGTGGTTTTCAGACTTGAATCCATCTAATACAACTTGTATTGAACGATCCGAAAGGTAATTACTAATCCAATGAAGCAGGGATTCATGAAAACCGAAAGCACGCATTTTCGATAAGAGAGCCTGATGCCAAACCCTATCAAAAGCTTTTGAAATATCTTACTTAATAATCTTACTTTCTCCAAAATTATGTAAAGATGTCTTCCGCTGTTCTGTGAGATGAACTATGACCTGCGGACCTATTGCTACGAAAGCCATACTGTCGGTCATTATTAAGCTTCCGTTCTTCAAGATATTTCTTGATCTGATAATTAATCAGCGATTCCATGACCTTGGAAAGAAGGGAGGTAAGTGCAATTGGTCGGTAATTAGACGGTGAGGAAGATTCGCCTTTTTTGGGAATAGGCTGGACAATTGTGGTTTTCCATCCGCTCGAAACGAGACCTGAGGAGTAGGACAGTTGAAAAAGCTTACACAATGTTTTTGCCAGCATTGAAGAACACCTCTTCAGAACAATAGCAGGGATACCTTCCGGACCAGCAGATTTATGTATATTAAGATCTTTTAGGACTCACGCTACAGTACGAATGCGAAAAAAGATTGGTCCCAAAGAATAACTAACTCCCTCTAGTACAGGCGGAGTCATAACACTCACTATCAGCGTTGAATTGGCGGTGAACTGCCTAGCAGAGATATAAGCTTTCTCTAAAGAGCCTATAAATGGAGTGTCATTGACAACGAGCGTAGTTAGGAATGACCAAAAATTTTGACTGCCTTTGGGACATTGCAGTATTTTTTGCCGTAATTTTTGGTCATGTACAAATTTGGTCAGTCCTATGGCTTGCTTGAACTTATTACGGTTTTCCTCAGTTGGATTGGCTTTAAAACAACGGAAACTTACCTTCTTGACCCTAATAACTTCTTTTAAGCTCGCGCCGAACCATGCGTTTTGCTTAAGTCTGATGCTTTTAACCCTATTCGGGATAAAAGTTCTCATTCCCAGGAGAATCAAAATTGTGATCATATCAGCGCTGGCGTCAACGTCACTATCGAGGAAGCATAGTGACCAGTTAAAGATCCTAAAATAAGTATTTAGACCGTCCCAGTTGGCCTTCTCGTATTACCAAATGGTTCTCTTGGAGCTCTTTCTTTAACTGGACAGTTTTTACACAAGAAATTTGCTGATATGATACAATGGTCAGATATGCCTAGAAGAGATAGAACACTAATAGTGTTTTTACTTCAAAAGTTCAGAATTTTTTGGGCGACTATTCGTTGTTGCAAGTCCAATAGTGGAAATTTGTTGGAAACCTAGAAAACTGTTCACTACAAATCTGAATGCTTTAAATTAATATTTACTAAAAGCGTAAAAGCTTTTTTATTCAAATTTATCTCCGCGGTATTTCAAAGTATATTCTTTTTGCTGAATGGATTTTCTCAGAATTTAACTTTCTACAAAAGTGTTTTTTTTACGGTTTATCCTTATCAACTTTTAGTACTGTCCATTTTCTTTATAAAAACCTTGAGCGACTAGGCTATGTATGTGATGACAACACAAGACATTAATACAAGACAGAAGGACAAAAAGAAAGAACACATGACAACAGCACGCAGTAGGTTTCGAGACGGTCTCCCATCTGTCTACCAAACACGTTCACTGATGCTTGATGATTGATAGGAACTGAAGCTTTTTCAGTGACTGAGTGACTAGGCCGTTGCCTCTTACAAAAAAGGTTGTTTTTTTTGGCAAGAAACTGTTTATTGAATTTTTTTTAAGGACTCAAAAAGAATTCAAAAACTTCCTTATATTGAAAATAAATTTTCGAAGAGAACTAAGCAACTCAGTCGACTTTGAAATGATATCAGTTCTTTGCAACGTTAAAATGAATACATAATAGTTCTACACGTTCTTTAGGTCATATTTTTAAAACCAAAGGATTTGGATTCCAGTGACTTTAAAATATCTTAAAATGTCAAAATTCTGATAACATTAGAACCATAGACAATTCATTCTATTTCTTCTACAACAAAGAAACTTTGGCATCACTACTTTGTATTAGAATGTCTCCCATAATTTGTATTTTGACTGTTTAACCAAAAATACATGTTTTTCTCAAATATGGATACTAAAAAAATTAAAAACTATAACTTTGAAACAAAGAGATTGAAAGTCCCCAATTTTTGAAAATTTGCTTATTTAAAAATCTAAATACTTCTTAAAAAAAATCACCGATATCCTCGAAAGCGTTATTGCATAGCATTAATCTTGATCAAACGGAAAATCATGTTCCTCTTGGATATGAAGTCGTTTCTCTCAAAAACCAAACAAAATATACTTTTAACAAGAACACGATCCCAAGCCTACATTCTATAAGCAAAATCTTTAATTTAAAAATTTCTCATATGCACTCAAAAACATACAACACGTTATGTACCTTCGCTACAAACACTCCATCAAAAAATCCCACCTTAAATGCTTTTAATCTCGTCCCCTTTTATATGGTTTACTTTATGTAAGGCTACAACAATATGTCGCTTTTAGGCATTTTAACATTGCATCACATCTTACAACAAACCTCTATGGGTGGTAGCTTAGCTGGTGGTAGGTGATGGACCTTACCTACTTGAAAAATACTTCCTCCGTTTCAAGTACAAAAATGAAAAACAACAACAATAAACTAAGGCCAAAAGTCTACAACAGTTGCAATATTAGAATCCAATAAATTTACACAAAAGAAAAATTGCCAACAAAATGCCCAAGTTTTCAGCATCAATTTTCCCCCGACCCGTCTTTATGTATATTGTATTTTTCATGGGTGTGTGTGTGTATCTGTGTGAGTGTAGTTCAAGTCAACATACAAATAACCTCCCGGGCAACTTCCTATTGCTTTTCCTATATTTGAAAAACTCAGGGTGTCAGAAAAGTGGTCGGTTTGACAGAAAAAAAATAAAACGAAAAAACACCAGAAGAACAAAACGACGTCGACTTTTGCGGAAGAAAAGAACCCAACAACGTGAACTGAACAGACAAATAATGGAGGAACGTGACCACCAGAATGCCACATCACAGTAGGTCCTTTCTTCCGTAGCTATATACCTTCTTCTATACGAAGAAGATGATGATGACGACAAAGTCTGTGATGTCGCCTCTCTTCTCTGTAAGGCGTTTATTATATTTGGTGTGAACGATGTCCTTCCGGAAGTTTTGAACCATCGCATCGCATCTTCGTCGTGCAACAACAAAAACAAACACAGTGGAATTTTTATCCTTTTATTCTCTCAACAAAAAAAAAATTGAAAAGAAAAGAATGGGCAAACTATTCACACACTAAGTGTACACATTGACATCAAGAAGGAAAAATGCAATTTTCCCACGGAAAGTATACATCTAGTCAAAGTTTCCTTGATGGTCTATACCTATCCAACAACCTACACCCAACTCAGCGTAAAAAGGGTCACATCAACTCCTCCCCTTCAACAACCACCACCTTCACATTTCACTATGAAAAAGAAGAAATTTCCTTGAGGCTAAGTTTCAAGAAAGTCACAGTTTGTTTGTGTTCTTCTATTCTTTTGTTTCGTTTTTAGTTCTTTGTTACATCCGCCTCCTTTTTACATACATATATTTTTATTCTCATCCTTCAAATATCCTGAAACTATATAATGTACACTAGGGCATATTCCATCATTATCCTCTCCCATCTACCAGTCCTCCCACCGCTACTGCCTGTGCAGCAATATGATACCAAATCTTAATGTCCTTGCTGCTGTGATGCTTTAGTAAGTATAGTATGCTACCACCATCATCATCATCATCAACAATGTCTTGAGCTTCCCCAATGTGCCGCGCAATTGTTTGGCCTTGGGCACATCTGGGGACCCTTCGATTTGTTTAGATATACATATAACTTATGCTGTATGAGCTTGATGTGAATGTGTTATCTAAAGAAGCTACGTATATGTACCTCTCTCTTATGACTATCTAACTATAATCAGGGGTTGGAGATGTGGGAAAAATTGAAGTCCGAAGGGTTGTTCTTTATGGCCTTCGAGCCTTTGCTTTTTCTACACCACCCCCAAACTGTATAAATCTTCAGTACAAAAATTAGTGTGAGATGAGAGATGTATAAGAAATTGTAAATCATCCCCTCATACAGCAGCTTTTGAACCCGTAATAAGATGGCAGCCATAACAAATCGTTAAGTTGTTACTTAATATAAAAATGTTCGAAGGCAGAAGGGCTCAAGTTTAAAAGCTTTTGGATTATTTCCGTTGAAGACTAAACCACTTTTCAAAACCTTAGTCAAAATGGATTTGTTCAACAAAGGATCTTCCTGAAAATAGTGAGAAATGGTATCTAAGACTCTACCATCTTAGGCGTTGGACTTTTCAAGCCCTTACAGCTCACGAACGAAGATCACGCGAAGAATTTTTTCTTTCGAAATGATTCAAGATGCTTCCATCCGCTTTTGTCATAGTCCATGCTTCTGCACCGATAAGCAGGACAGGGATAATGAGGGACTTACACCGCCAGACTTTGGTTGCTCTCGAGAGGGTTTTGCTACTTCTTTGGATTTATGGAAGATCCCAAAATAAAGAAAGTCTTTAACTACCTCAAGGTTACGTCTGTCGATCTTGACACTTTCACGGATACGTCGGTGTTGTAGTAACTTTTTTTGGTGACAGCATGTACTTTGTTCTGCCCTCATTAACAAATAAGACGGATTTTGGCCGCCTGCTTCATTCTCGATACTCACAAAAGCACAATTGACATCACGCTGAATTTTTCCGATAATGTCAATGTCATCAGAATATGAATGAAATTGAACAGACTGTTGAAAAATGGTCCCCTAAGAATTGACGTTGGAGCTTAGCACTATTCTTTTTAAGGACTATGTTAAAGAAATCATTTGACAGCGCATAACCTTATCTAAAGCCTTTTTTGACATCAAAAGGTTCAGTCTAGTTGTTTCTAACCTTAATGGAGCATCGCGATTTCTCCATCCTGCACAAATGGACGAGATTGTCAAGGTTGCCAAAACTAGGCTGGAGTACATATAGTTTGTCCTTGAAGATGCTGTCACATGCGGCCTTGAAATCGATGCAAAGATGGTGGATGTCGATTTCATGTTCTTGGGCTTTTTTAAGAATCTGTCGTAGTGTGAATATTTGATGGAATGTGCATTTTTTGGTCTTTGGGCTTTATGGGCCTTAGACGTTTTCATATTACGACAGAGAAGATTTTGTAAACGATGTTAAGTAGACTGATGCCGCAATAGTTGGAGCAGTTTGGAAGGTCTCCTTTTTCAGTATCGGGCACGCTTTCTTTTGACCATATTTTATTGATAAGTTGGTGCATGCTCCAAACCAGGTTATCTCCATCTATTTTCAAACGCTCGTCATTCAAGCTATCGTCTCATACGAATTTGTTAGACTTCAGCTTGGATATGGCAATCTTTAATTCGTCTGAGTCGTAAAAACGGGATTGTTGGTTCTCTTCTACTACAGATGAATAACCCTGTCTGACATAAGAATTTGGTTCTCACAGCTATACAGTTTGCAGAAGTGGTCCTTCCACTTTCGTTAAGGTTTTCGGTTTAAGGCTTTCGCATTTGTGAATTTCTTTCATCTATTCGTAAGACTTTTGGCCTTTATTTCTGCATTCTGGGCCTCTCAACTTCTTCGAAAGTTCACTTTTCATGCTATCCCCTATTCTTTCTGAGAAGTCAGTTATCCTCTCACCTCTTTTTTGAGAACTTTGAAGTTACTATTATCAGAGAAGAATTTGGCTATTTCTTGCGAAGTTAGTCGCCAAGACGTTGCCTTATGTCTGAAAAACGGAAGTGGTCCGAATTGATGTTAGTTCCTTGGAAATTTCGGACATCCGTGGTGCTCTTAGCATGATAATCGATTGATCTGGAGAACTTCAAGTTCTTCTGACGATATTGAGGTGTCAAAAACGTTTGCTGATAGTGCCTTTAGGCCCGACCCTAAATTCGTATAAAACTAAAATAATGCATTCTTAATAAATTTCAACCCAACATTTAAATCAAACATGACGTTACGATGGCATAGAAATTGGTTCGAGAATTCCGTTCGTACTAGAATACATAAATTCAAATCACCTTCCTTTTTTTCAGTTTCTTTTTATTGCTTCAAAAATATGAATTGCCTTATCTCAAAACTGATGCAGTCCCTGCATAAAGTTAATCTCCAAATCCATCCCTGTAGACTGATGTCCTAGATAAGAATCACCCCTCATCCTTAGTCATATAGTTATCTATCATCAATGTGTGTTCTTTGCCCATGGTAACAAAAGAAGGAAGTCTAAACTAAAGGCACTTTGCATCCTATAAACGTATATTACGGTTGGACCTGAACGTGAACAGGACATGTGCTGGGATGGGGCATAGTACATATTATCAAAGACAAGAAGAACAAAAGATATTCATCATCCAAAGGCGACGGAGATATTATCTTACGGGAAATTCGATATACGAACAACAATTATTATTAATTCGATATTTTATCGATGTCTTTATTCATCCCCCTGCACATTGTGTCGTCGATTATCCCCTTCACTCTACTCTCCCTTGTTATGTAAAGTATGAAAGTGAAAGTGTATTTTTGTTTTGTAGTTTCTAAGAATGCATCAGGATTAATATGTTTTACGTATATGAAGATGAGAAAGGATAAGGACCCTTGTGTTCTTCGATATTCATCAGCTAAAGCCGCTGCTGACACATGTTCATATACCTCACTCCCCAAGTCATGGCATCATTTTATCTTTAATTGGAGAGATTTTATTTTTATTGCCGAATTATATTTTTTTTGTTGTTGTTGATGTTTTCTATTTATTTTGGATTTGTATATTTTTATTGGCTTAATCCTCAAATAATACCTAACAAAAAATCATTCACAAAAATTTGGGGTGGAAATTTAGGGGAGGCATACTCATATGGTGTCCTTTCTATGATTTTCTTCTTTTTTTTTTTGGGGAGAGTTTTACAACTCCTGTGGGAATATGTACCAACCTCTTCCTCTATTATACTACTACCAATTTATCTGATACTTCTGTAAGGTTGTATAATTCCTTTATTGAAGGGTAGCTATAGGAGAGTTACAACAATTTTTGACAATTAGCAAGAGAATTGGAAAAAAAAGTTTTACAATCATTTTGGCTGCTGTTAAATTTGTCAGAGAGGCAAAAGGGTATAGAATATACAAAGAAAGGTGGAAAGGTTTAGCTACTATACTTTTTTATAGTTGAGGGGTTGTTCTTTACTCATTCACCCTCTAACCCTCTTTGCTGAAGCTGATGATGGGAAAGGCTCATTGTAACTGCACAGGCATCAGGAGAGATTACAATCAAAATCGATTTGTTGAAATCGGATCACAAAAAGATCTCGTTTGAAGTCTGTTTATATATTTTACTATTTTATTTGCGTTTAGAATTGGAAGCTTTTTCGATGTTTTTTTTGTAAACATACGAGTATTATATTCAAATGAAATTGCAAGGGGATGAAGAATTGATGTAGAATGGTATTTAATACCGTGGGATGATTTGACAGGATTATGTCATGTGAGTATAAGCAGGAAACGTTTATACAAATTGTATGTTGTTTATTTATTTTTTTTTTCTATTTTTCATGGGGGTTTATAAACTATTTGTGTACTGAATTTGATTCTTTCTTTTTTTACTAGAAAATTTAAGAAAAAAAATGTTTTTTTCTAATCCTTAAGCTATGAAAAATAGTGTAATGATTATAAAAATAGCTCAAAACGAAGAGTTGAAATACAGCGACATCTGCTAGGAATTTAAAAAAATTATTGCTTTGTTTGTTTTGCTGATTTATTTTATCAAGTTTACTTAACAGAATAATTGGAGGGTAAACTGTACCTTAATATCGAAAACTATCAAAAAACACCCTTTTAACTTTAATTGTATTGATATTGGAGAGACTAAAGTAAATTGTAAAAGTAATTTTGGTAAATGTTTAACTTATTAAAAGAATAAATAATAATTAGATGACTTCTAAGTTTCTGACATTTTAAAGGATCACGGCCGTTTTACAGACATAGGTTTGTTTGTTTTTGTTTTTCAAGAACTAAGTACGGTAGGTTGATGTCCTAGAGATTGATGATGTCATCACCACACTTGTTTAGATTCATTGTGATACCCTGAAGAAATGAACTCCTATAAAAGTGAGTGTTTAATGATATAATGTTTATGGATTATCTTGTTCTAGCCAATAAGAGCCTTTAAACTATGAACTACATACACTGCTTAAAAATTTACATGTTCATCAAATTTAATAGAAGGGCGTTAATATTATACTAATTAGCTATGGATTCAAATTAAAATAAATAAGAAATTGATGAGAGTTAAGCAAATTGCTATTAAAATGCTGAGTGTCCTTTCCAATATGAATGTCAAAATTGCAAGTAAATGTTTTAACCAGCTTGAATACACACTAGACGCTAATAAAGCAGGAGGTAATGTACTAAATATAGATCATGACTTCACCTGGCAAACTAAATTGATCAGTCTTAAAACTTCCTCCACATTCAAGTCAATATTTTACAACCACCGATAGAGATGTTAGAAGATTTACAATATTTTGGAAGATTTCTACGGTTGAAGTAACTAAAATGGACAGAAGCAGTTGTTTCAAAAAGAAAATTTTAGTTTAGAATGCTGTCCAAAATATGGAGAAATAAGTCTTTTAGCTCAAAGACCATCACGACTGTTCTGATCTGTTCTGCTTTATGGGTGTGTTATTGGGAAATTCACTGATACTGTCACAAGAAAACTGCAAATTTCGTTATTAGATGACTTCGAAACATCTTCAGGGTTTAATAGCAAAATGGAATTGACAATGTTTCATGTGAGAAAGAGTCAGGAATTCAATTACTCTTTTATGCCAATATGAAAGTGGCACGAGATTAGCCATAGAGTAGAAAAGGGCAATGAACCAAACAATGCAGAGGAAACTCACACAGGAGGATAAAAAAATGGACGGCCTTGAAGTGTTTGGCGAAGAAAGGTTGGAAATAGGTGACTGGACCTTTTCAGAAATCATATAAGATAGCGCGTAGGAATAATAGAGGCCCTATGCCCCTTAAGCAGAACTTCACGGAAGGAGTGGGTCGAAATACCTTAGCAAGTAAAGAAGTATTGTTTTGAGCATAGATTTCTTCTAAGTCTTCTAATCACCAAAAAATCATCCACAGTATGAAATAGTTTCACTACAGCCTTGGATGAATATGAACCCGAGCAACACCGATCTCGAATCATTACAACCTCGACGCACTTCAACTGCAACTACGACCATTAGTCCATAACTTTTAAGTGTCTGCAATGGTTAAAAATTAATTGTGATGATAATGGGATTTCTTTCTTTTTTGAAAAAGACCAATTAGAAAACCCCGTAGCACATTTTGACCTTTGCAATCATCTTGAATGTCATCTACTGTACTTATAGGTAGAAATGGCGATCTCAAAGCAACCTAGCCTGAGATCCAATTAGCGCTGTAGTGCGCCGTTTTGATACAACTGTACTTATAGCTCTAACTTATTTTTTCCAATAACTAACAGACTATTGAAAATCGTAATTAATTAATATGTTCAGAGTGTGGAGAGTTTTCTTAAGTCTAAATCTAAATTCAATATGTGATGTAAAGGTAAATTTGAAATTTCAATAACGTGTGAGTGAAAAAGATCACTTTAATTTGGTGGTAATTTATCATCTGTTGGTAAACTATAGAAAAGTTACTGTCGATGGTTTAAGACGTCCCGAAAGCTTATATTTCTTAAGCTTGTACTGCAACGTTTAAAGTCAGCTGAATTTTCTTTGTTAAATAATATTGAACAGATGTCAATTCTTCTTCAACATTTGCGCAACCTAGTTTATGTATTAAGTTGTCAATGATACTCCTTTTGTAAGCTCCTTAGAGAAAGCTAATCTCTTTGTTATACAGTAAGCCGCCAATAGTACGCTGCCAGTGAGTGTTATGACTACGCCTGTACTACAGTGAGTTAATGATTCTATGGGACCAATTTTTTTTTGCACCTGTACAGTGGCAAGAGTAATTAGAGATCTGAACACAATAAATCCACTGCCCCGGATGGTATCCCCGCTATTGTTGTGAAGAGGTGTTATTCAACGCAGGCAAAACCACTGCGTAATCTTTTTCGTCTGTCCAACTCCTCAGGTCTCGTTCCGAGAGGATGGAAAACTGCATTTGTTCAGCCTATTCCCAAAAAAGGAGAATCTTCCCCACTCTCTAATAATCAACCGATTGCACTTACGTCCCTTCTTTCCAAGGTCGTGAAAACGCTGATTAATGATCAGCTCAAGAAATATCTTGAAGATCGAAAGCTTCTTAATGACCCTCAGTACGTCTTTCGAAGCAATAGGTCCACTGATGATCTCATGGTTCATCTAACCAAACGGTGAAGTAAATCTTTACAACGCTTTGAAGAAAGTAAGATTATTGCACTTGATGTTTCAAAAGCATTTGATAAGATTTGGCATCAGGCTCTCTTATCAAAAATGCGAGCTTTCGGTTTTCATGAATCCCTCCTTAGTTGGATTAGTAATTACCTTTCGAATCATTAAATACAAGTTTTGGATGGATTCAAGTCTGAAGTCCATAAAATAAATGCTGGTGTCCCCCAGGGCTCTGTTCTATCTCCAACACTCTTTTTCATTTTTATTAATGATCTCCTGTATGCAACTTCTAATCATATACATTGTTTAGCTGACCATAGGACTATTATCTTTTCAAATTGGTTTTCAGACTCCCCTCTTCTTCGGATTTGGAACTGCAACGACAAATAAGCTCATTAAATTTCGACTTGAACAGCATTGTACAATGGGGATTAAAAAACCGCGTGGAATTTAATGTTTTGAAAACCCTATGCTGTCTTGTATCGTTAAAGCAAGATAAACATGCCATTGTCCGGAATTCCTCTCGTGGAACTATCACACACGCGATGTCGCCAAAAATTCCGCAAGGTGTTTGGGTTTCCTTAGGCGATGCAAGAAATGTTTCACAACTTTTAATCTGGCTGTTATCTACAAGACTTATATATGTCCAAAACTTGAGTATAACTGTCATCTCTGGGCTTGTGCTACTGCAACTTACTAAAGCCTCTTGAATAGTATTGAACGTGGAGCATTTAAATTGATAGGTGATAATATCATCATAAATTCATTTACTTCGCTTAAACATCGTCGTAAGTTTTCTTGTCTCACCCTTTCTTACCGTTATTTTAACGGTTTATGCCCTAGTGAAATAGCCAGCTGCATTTCTTCCCTTAAAAAGTTCAACCGTAAAACTCGCGCTTCTAGGAATTCTCTTCAGTATACCCTAGAGTCCAACTTCCGCCATACTGTCAAGTACAGAGATTTGTTCTTTAGCGGGACTACGCGAATGTAGAATGTCTTTCCTTAGCATTGCAATATTCAGGAATTCAAAAAAATATTTAATTTTTGATTTGAACGAATCTTAAGTTGCCACAGGCCAATGCTTCATTTTTCCTATTTTTACAAACAAAATTCAAATCAACTTATTCGAACAGTTTAGAACAGCAATTGTGCTTCAGAAGTCTTTCAAATTGTATAAACTTATTGATATTTATTACTTTTAATTAATTTATTACTCTACCAACTTTATTCAGTTAAAAACAATCGTCATCATAAGAAATTTTGTGTAATTTCGTTACCGGTTTTATTTTTTCAACTTCATTGTGACTCGAGGTCAATTTTACAGAATAAAGCTTTCCACCATTAAAAGAATGCTATCAGGGCTCTTTTCAATTTTACAAGAAACTGAAACAACTGGGATTTTGTTTTGTTTTCTATGTCAGTGTGACTTTTATACAAAATAAAGTGCACGCGGCTTTTCCATTACATTTTATTTACCTCAAGTTGAACTTTAATTTCAAGGAAATGGTTTTATGTGCCATTTACATCATGCTCCTGTAACACTTAGGTATACCTACCAAGGTTTTAAATATCAAACTTCTAATTATTGCTAATAATCGCTTTTGACTTTCCTTACTTTACCCTTGTCTACCTACGAATTTCATTTCTTCAAAACCCTCATCGTATAAAATCTCTTTCGCACGAAAACCTTATGGATATCACTTTATTTTTCTATTTTAAATGAAGGCATTTCTAGAAATTACAAATAAATCTATTGTCCTACTATGCTATTCCACCTGTTTGTTTTTCGCATGCAAACACTATTGAAAGGCCTCAAGGCCGTCTTAACTAACGAAGGTACCTATATCCACCTATTTTTCCTTTTAGCCCTACAAGTTCGATTTTTAACACTTCATCTATAAGCTATATGAGTAGTAGTTGTTGTTGTATAGGAATATCCTTGTACGATTTGCATTCAGCAAGAAGTGTTAGCAGCAGAGTTGTAATCAACTTTGTCCCTCTTCCCGCAATAACCAACCGTCCATCGTCGTAGTCGTCGTAGTGTTGTAAGCTGACTTAACTAACTTCAACTTCAACACGCACCGTGTGCAATCAGAAATATCCTTTTGTACCTTCTATACGAGTGTACTTGTAGGAAGGACTTTTTTCTTCTAGTTTCTGTTGCTGTTGTAGTTGTTGCTATTTCAATTTGTTTTGTTTTCTTTTCTATATTCGTTTTATATTTACCGCTTTGTTATGCCGTTCTTGTTATTGTTCCATATTTTCAACATCTATAGAGTCTTACAATGCAAGGACAACCAACATTGCCTAATTGCGAATATAAAAGTACACATCTAGATCCTTATAAAACGAACGAACCAACCAACCAACCCACCGACCGCACCGCAGAGAGCTCAAACCATCTAGGTTCCGTTTGTTTGCCCTATAGTCTCTCGCATGAATGTTAACTATATACCGTTGGTATATATAGTCACATATCGTGTTAACGTAACAAATTTTCAAAGACTCTACACTCGTGAGCCTGAGCACTGCTGTTCGTAGTATATTCGTAACGTAGTAGTAGGTACGTTTAACTAGAACTAGAACTAGAACAAGAGGCTTCGCATAACTACGAAAGTAGAACTAGCTATATTTCGATAAAGGAAGAAAGGGGACGGGACTCGACTTATAAGTCGATTGCGGGATTCGGTTTGTTCGTTTGCTGCAACGATTTTACATTTCTTTTTTTTTCGGAAAATTTAGGGCAAGCACCCGTTCAAAAAAATTCCTTTTTTTTGGAGGGTATGAATGGCGAACGCGGAAAATTTGCGTAATAGATTCAATTTTTAGGGACTTTTATGTTCTTTGAATCTATTTGGAAATTTTAATTTGGCAGTAGTTGCGTCAGTTCAATCTTTCAGTTATATAAAGTCTTTTTTTATTGAAATTTCATTTAGAACTAAGGACATAAGATTTCAAGTTTGATGATTTTAGATGACTTTGAGATGTGTTTGAATTTTAAATAAACATTTTTTTGAACTTTTGTTTAGAACATATTGTAACTTTTTATTAATTTATAAAAATGGAACTCAATCATATTTGTGTCAATTTTGATAATTTTTATAAGCTTATATAAGACAAGAAGAAGAAATATTGGCTTTTGTGTTACAAAACATATAACCAAGTATTTAAGAGATATATCAACATGATGATTGAACTGTTTCAAGGGATTGGTTAAAATTGTTTTGAAACTTTTTTAGAAGAGATATTTTTCACCTTTTAAGAATATAGATATTTATGAATTAAATTAGTTTTATTATGTATTCAAAAGCAAAGTTGGGAAATAAATAATGAATACTTTTCGCAATTAATTTCAATTACAAGTAATTAGTAATTGAACTTTTTTTCAAAACATTTACTAATAAATGTGATTGAAGGAACGTATTTACTGATAGCTTGTTATTTAAAATTGTAATGGGCTTGTTTAAGTCCTTGAATGAAAGCGTTTTCAAATTAAAGTTGTGATAGTTGATCTCTTTATGAGATTATCAATTTAAAATAACAATCATAAATGAAGTAAGAATTTTGGGAAATAATTTCAAGTAATGGTTACTGCAAAAAGCAATCATTAATAATTAAATTGCAAATAATTGATGTTTTACAATTACATTAAGTTAGTAAATAAAATTGTTCAATTACATTTTAAGGTAGTTGAAAAAGTTTATGCAGGTTTAAATTGCAAGTGACTGTTGTTAGTTCTTATTGTTAACATTTTTTCCCAAGTCTGTTAAGAAGACGTAGTATCAAAACTTCATATTTCTGTGTAAATAAATATTTTTCGCCTCTAATCGTATTTATTTTCAATTTTATCAGAACGTATGAGTTTTACTTTAAATTTTATTTTTAAAAGCTCGTATCCCAATTTTTATAAATATGTTATTTGGATTTTTATATTCAGGAAATTAATTGTATTTTTTTTATTTCTAGATGATTACCATCAAAATAGACACCAATTTAAATGGTAAGTTTTTTTGCATCTAGATTATTTTAAAAATGCAGGGTTCGTTCATCTATTTATAAATGAAGAATGACAGTACCGATTTCTACGATATTTTGTTGAATTTGTTTTTAATTTGACTAAGAAATTAAAATTAAATAAAGAATTAGCAAATTTATCATAACCACATTGCTTCAGTTGAAATATGAGCAAAACCATAGAGAGATAAAATTTTCCACGTTTTTTTTTCAGTGAAAAATTGTAAACTTCTCGATTCAATTTATTGATATTGACTTTATTGTTGGACTTTAATTCTGCTAACTAGTTCAGTGTCGCTGTACAGACCGTACAGTTCGTTGTTATATCTTCTCCTCCATACTCTATCTATGCGTACAGGACCAAAAATTACCCAAAACATTTTTCTCTCGAAGCATTCGCTCTCATTTTTCTTTGACAGTGTCAAGGCTTCAGCGCCATAAATGAGAACCGGGATGATAAGTGTCTTATTTTATTTATTACTTCTCAATTGCCTTCTAAGTCCAAAGAAGCCGCGATTTGCAAGAGTTATTCTTCGTCTGATTTCAGTGCTTGTGTCGTTGTCTGTGTTTAAAGCGGTTTCTAGGTAGACAGAGTCCCTAACTACCTCGAAGGTAAAGCTGTCAATGGTGACGTTTTTTTCCGAGAAGTCGTTGTTCAATGTCGTTTTTTGATGACAGCATATACTTGGTCTTGCCCTTATTGACCACTTAACCCATCTTCTCCGCTTCCGTCGCAATTCTCTAAAACGCCCCACTGACATCACGCTTTGATCTTCTAATTACGTCAATAACATCTGCGTATCCGAGTAATTAGATGGACCTTTGGAAGATTGTGCCTCTAGTGTTGATGGTTGAGTTTTGCACAATTCTTTCCAGAAAAATGTTGAAGAAGTCGCATGCATCGCCTTGTCTAAAACCTTTTTTGACATCAAATGCATCGGTAAGATCTTTTCCGACCTTGATAGAGCATCGTGCATTCTCCATCGTCATTCTGCACAAACGGATAAGTTTGATAGGGAGCTCTTCCCTATGGATGCTGTCATACGCGGCTTTAAAATCGATAAAGAGATGGTGGGTATCGACTTAAAGCTCCTGGTTTTTTTCCAAGATCTCCCGTAGTGTGAATATTTGGTTGATAGTGGAGTTTCCCTGTCTGAAGCAACACTGATAAGGACCAATCAGGTTGTTGACGAATGGCTTCAGACGTTCACATATTACGATAGAGAGGATCTTATACGCAATGTTAAGGAGACTGATGCCTCTGTAGTTGGCGCAATTTTGAGGATCTCCTTTCTTATGTATCGGGCACACTATGCTGAGAATTCACTCATCGGGCATGCCTTTTTCCGACCATATTTTGCAGATGGGTTGGTGCATGCTCTCTACCAAGTCATCGCCTGCTGCTTTGAAAAGTTTGACAGCGATGCCGTCAGCTCCAGCAGCTTTGTTTGACTTAAGTTTAGATATAGCTATCTTCAATTCATCAAGGTCGGGTAGGTGAAATTATTGATCTGCGTCGCATAGGTTGAGTGGTTTTATCTCCCTTACAGCGGAATTCGGTTCGTCATCGCCGTTATATAATTTGGAGAAGTGATCTTTCCATATTCTCAGCATCGACTGTGGTTCTACTACGATGTTCCCCTGATCGTCTTTACAGGCTTCGGTTCGTGGCTGGTACCCTTGGGAGGTTTTTTTACATACAAGTTAATGTTTCCAAATTTTCTGATGAGAAAACATCACATATTGGAGACAATATGGCAGTAAAACGTTTAATCACTCCAAAAGGGAAACCCGGGCGTATCAGGACTTTTATTATCCTATTAATAAGTGGACATACGGAAGTCCATGAAAAAGAAAAACATAGGCCTTAATTCAAAATCCTGTTAACGAAATCAGAGATGCCTTAAATTTCTGTCAATATATAATAATAAATATTAAATATTAAAAAAAAATAATTTTTTCAAAAGTTTAAATGCTTCCAACCAAGGAATCGTCAAAGAAAAAACAATCATCTTATTGGTTTTAAAGACACCTGAAAACATCTTGAAACGAATGGTTTTATCCTAATATTTTGCAAATGATTGGACTTGGATTGTTTTTTTTCACATCTTTGAACACTTCTGTCAAGCCTTTGGTACAACTCAAGATTTCTATCCGTTCAACTTTGGTTGTAAACTTAACAAAAGATCTACACAGAAAGAAGTATGGGGCATTTTTGACAATCCTAGTATGGCCTTGAGAGTATAGACATATACTTAAAAAGTATCTGTGATATTCCTACATTGCCTTACAACAACTGCTATATGTAAGTATGGGATTCTGTATTATACTGTATATACCAGAATCCTTGCTTGTAACACATGGGCGCATAGTACGTTTGACGAGACAGAATTTCCTTCAGCCCCATACTGTACTAGAGATGTTGCAATACTTCTAGTTTTTCCCGCAATAATTTATGGCGTTATAATTGATACCCTTATTGGATTGCTGTCAATAGTGTAAGTCTAAGGGACATAACAATATTGTATAGACTTTTCTGCTTGGAGCATTGTACAAGACACCAGTCAGTGTGGGCCTGACTCCATACTTTATTAAAAGTTCATACATTTCTTCAATTTTCAACCATTTTAGTTGTTTTTCAACTTATTCTAATAAATACGAATAATGATTCAGAATTATTGTAGATAAAATTGTCCACTGGCTTATTCCTTGAAAGTTATTGATATCGAACAATATATAAGTTTCTGAGGTTAAATATATCAAAATCAACTAACCAAGGTATATTCTGAAACAAAATTCAAGTTTCTAAATTCCCTTGGTGAGAAAAATTTTGCACTATTTAAGTACCCAAATGTAAATATTTCGTTGGTTGGATGTGAAAACTTTTGTAAATGCAAAAATGGTACCCGGGGTGTGTACTGCTTGGCCTGTCTTTTTGCAGAACAACTTGTTAAACTCTATGCTTTCGAATGGCATACAAAAATTATGTATTTATTATAAACTAAAATGAAAAGGACCAAGTGTGACTCATTTTCAGCCAGTTTTAGACCTTAGTACAAAGCCCAGTTAAAAACTCTGAGATGCTTTAAATTTCTGCAAATATTTTGGTTTCAACATTAAAAGGTATAGACTTCAATTTCAGTCAACTTATTCTTCTGCCAAAATTTGGCAACTTTAGCCAAAGTTTAATTTCTTTTAGACAGAGGATTTTCCAGAAATAAACTTCTGTCTTTTTGAATTTAGACACGTAAAATGGTCTTTGAACGAGTAGTGGTAGTTTTAATGTTTTGCAAATCACTGAACTTGTTTCATTTGTTTCACATCTTTCAACGCTTCTAACACAACTTTGGTAGAGTCCAAAACTTTTGTCCGTTCGACTTTGGCTTTAAATTAAACAAGATCTGTCTATGTGCAAAGTGAAAATGGTCGATTTATTCACACCGTAGAGTGCAATTTTTACAAAACTCGTCACGAATACAGGTAGACAGACTGATAGGCTTTACTTTACACCTCGAAACCTTTGTTTTCATTTGATTCAGTGAAAGTTTTTCCAAGATTTCTTTAGTTAGTTTTTTAAATGTAATGTATATGATGATTTTTTGTATTGCAGGATAAGTTCCGATGGTTGCTGTTTATGACTTGAGGCAGTTAAGAATGTTTAACTATTTTAAAATGTCTATTCAGAAAGTCTAAGCAATTTATCATTAATCATTTAATGCCAAAGCAACGTTTCTAATTTGTTTAAATTGATTTAAAAATAAATCAAAAATATTCACTTATATTATAGAGCATTACATTTCCTTTTAAGACGTTAAGTGATGAAGCTGATTTCAGCTCAAATTGATCTGACAATAAGCAAAATTTCCATGTATGATCCAAGATATCTCTCTAACCATTAACGAATCGCTATTATCATTACATCATCTGATATCACATCTCATTTCTTTCAAAATGGGAAAGGAGCTGCGTTAAGGAAACTATGGAGCCGTGTTGATTGATTTTCTAGCTTCTAAAGATTGACTTACCAAAAAAATACCACATTTGGTTATAACAAGATGATGTCACTTGTCATACAGCTTTCAAATCATCAAATTTTCCAAAACTAATTCGATGACAAATTTACTTCCAAAAATGATGCTGTCAATATGGTCCCCTCCTTGTACGACTTTTTATGAAACTATCTTAAGTCACTGTCTTGAGCCTATAAACCAGCCGTTTTAAGGCAATGTAAGGCCAGTATTCCAGCCACCATTGATGCCTTATCTTATAGCCAGATGCAACTGGTAACCGTGGTGAATATACCTCAATAATTCTATCTAAAAAATAAATGTCTTGGACTTATCTAACAGATTATGTTAATAAAATATTCACTCCAACAATATTTTTGTCTTGTTTATAGATTTTAAATTCTCAAGCTCTTTAAAAAAAATTCCAAATGTAACTAAACAGTTACAACATTTGGAAGTCAAACCTTCAATACCCAACCCATAATTTTAGTATGACATTAAAAAAGTCCTTACCTACTCCTGTTAGTTTTGTGTCATCTGTTTTGGACTGTATGTTCAAAAAAACCCAAGGACTCACTTCAATTTAATTTAACAAACGTACTATACGTTATTTCATAAAACGACATACTGCTTACGTAAGCTCAAATATTAAAGCCTATAAAATAAATTAATATCCATAAGTTTTATGTAGCTGCCTCTATTTTCATAACCTTCCCAAACTTAAGTCTCCTTCTTCTTATCACATAACCTACCTAACTACAATTTATAAAAAACCTACAAATTGTTGTCGTCTATGACGGCGTTAGCAGCGGCGGCGGTGGTGGCGGCGTCATTTTCACCAAAACAAAAATAAATAATAAAAACATCAAAACCAAAGCAGCCAGGTATTAAATAAACACCTACCTACTACTTAATCCAGGAGAGGAGTAGGTCCTCTCCTCCAAATTCCTTTTTTATAAACTCATAACAAACCCGACAATAATAATAATTATTATTATTCCGTGTGTAGGTCAAGGTTTTTATCCTAAAGGCGCACAAGTTAAAGCTGTCATAATGAGAAAGAGAAGAAGAAAAACACATTCATGAAAAAATATAACCTACCTACCTATACAACACTCGTCTTCTTCTTCTATACGTACTCCTATAGAGCCTTGAAAGTTCTGAATATCGTGGTGTATCTCATTAGTGGCAAAAATGTCAGTTATAAAGACAGGTAAATGAATGAAAAAAAAGCTTATACCAAACCTAGGTACCTACTTACTTTTACTCGACGAATGAAAAAAAAGAGGAAAATATCCTTTTCGTGATTGATGAGGTCATAAACTGTTAGCAATTAAGGAAAACATACCCCTCTATCGGAAAACCAATATGCATACCACTTTTCTATCCAAAAATGTTCTGAAAATGTCCTGAAAATGAAAGAATGACATTATTATTAGTATTGTCTATAACGAATAAAAAAGAACAACAAAATCCACACACAACAATTCCTCTGAATAGCTCCTTAAAGTATACAACACACTCAAAGGTGTAGAAACTAAATCGAGTGAAAATAAACTTCGAAATTTCGAAATTAAATCGAGTGATTTATTCGAAGTCCTTTCGCCCAAGATGAACCAAAGAAGAGAGAATTCATGCGCAAAAGTTGAAAAGAGCAAAGATTTTCGATTCCAAAATCTCTCCAAGAAGATTTATGTCCTCGTCTAGAAAAAAAAGCCAAAAATTGTCTCATCCTCGAAATGAATCTTCGAAAATGTTTCCGATTAAATTCGAAGGCACTTCTTTTGGGACATCATCCAAAATCAAATACCCAAAGAATGGAACATAAAACTAACCCACTTTGTTGATTCCACACACCATCCAGATGATGGGCCAAAGGTTCATATCGGCATCATCAGGATCTCACATCACACTCATAAATCAGGAAGAAAATACTCATTTCGAATCCTTGCTCTTCTACATATTATCATTATTTTGGGTTTCCCTTTGGCAGGCTATAAAAATGTCATAAATACCCCAAAGTAAGCCTTTCATACAAAGTATATACATTGATATAAAAAAAACTGGTATTTGTATCCTGGATGTATAGATATTTTGTGTGGACCACATCAGAGCTGATATCCTTTAGCATGTCTGTTTTATGTGTCAATGGCTAACGAGGCTTTGATTGTTTGGTATTATTAAAATAAAGATCTCATCCTTTTTGGTGTCGTTTTCGTATATAATATCCTTATTTTCTTATATAGAATCGGACTTCCGGGTCTTGTTGGGTTGGGATATAAACATATAAAACTAAGGGGTCCTTTAATGCCATTCGTATTTATGTACCTCATACATATGTGCTATCACCTTCGGCCTTCATTTGTGGAATCAGGAAGATCCAAATCTTGCGAAGTCGAGGATGAGTATAACTTTTGTAATATAACAATATACCTAACGAAGAAGTCATATTACACATTCATGATTCATCCCATTATCGTCTCTTGAGTCTTGACGAATATCCTGGCAATAGGCTCTTGCATTACATCAAGTTCCAAAATGAACCATAAGAGGAACAAAGCATCAAAACGTGACCAAATCAAATTTAATGCTTTGCTATTTTGGCGAAGAAACCTCTTTAACAACCTTTTCCAGCTTCCAGCTTCACCGTCATCACCTGTTCTCTATATCTCTAGGCATAGGTCCATAAAGTACATATCGTATAGCAGGAGCAGGAGTATAGGAGTAGCAGCAACAGCAGCAATAGCAGAAAAAAGTGTGTACCTTAAATGAAGGATTCTTTATTATTTCTTCCTTTCTTTTTGTTGAGGGCTAAAATGGGGTGGTGATTTATGGTTTCGGTAGCAATTGGCGAAATGGTTGGGATTCCAATAAAATTAGATACAGAACCAGGAATATACGTATAAATCTGGGTCGAGTAAAAAGAGGGTTTGGTTGGAGAAAGATATATGTATAGATGCGTTGTAACTGAAGTTGAATTTTGTGTGTCTCGGGTTCGTGTTTCGAGATCGGGTCGTTGGAATGGCATTGAAAAATGGGACGCATATTGACGGTGTACTTTTTTAAATGGACCGGGGTAAGGGGGGAAGAGATTGTATTTATATCTACTTTTGAAAATTAGATTTTGTCCACGAGTTGTCTTATTTATTTATTTTCACCATCAGGACATTTACACATATTTTCGTAAAGCAATAGACTAAGTCAAGAGTGTCCTTAAAAAATTTGAGAAAAGAGAGAAGCTTAAAAAAAACACAAACGAACTTATTTATGAATTTGATATCCTGTCTGGCTTTTATAGAATTTAGAAGACGTAAAAGAATTTTTCTTGGTAAATAGGTTGTAAGAAAAAACATAGATTTTTTAAAAATAAATTTCGTAAGTCGCATTATTATGAGAGAAGGACGAAGAATTTGGATATCATTCTTTAAAATAAGAAAATCAAGGAGATTTATACATGTACATATTTTTTATTTTTCTTCTAATTTTTGGTTCAAGGACTTTGATCTTTTTTTTCCTTTTTTCTTTAAAACATCACAACAACAAGAAAAGTTTAACGAATGTGAAAAATAAGGCAGAAACTTGAACTTCGGCAGTAAAAATATAATGAATTTACACTCATTTCTGTTGATGAGGTCCTTTTTTCTTGTAGGTATTTTTAAACCACCAAAATAGTGGAAAAAAGATGTCTCTGTCTCTCTGGCTTTCATGTTTAGATATTTAATGTCGAAATAATTATTTGCTTCGTTTTGTTGGTTGTTATCCTGATTTTTCTCTCTGCTTTTAGATATTCGTTCTAAGTAAATTCGAGGAAGGAATGAAGTGAAATATGTATCTATACACGTGCGAGCAATTTGAATGCTCGAAGTGAAAAGGGAAATTATTGATAAATTTACGCACATACAATATTCAAGGTTATGATGATTTTGCGATATGATAAACAAAAAAGGATAAAGGAGAATTTCAGGAATGTCAAAGTTCAATGCTATAGTAATGAGGAAATATGGATTTACATTTTTGTGTTGTACGGGGTTTGTTGATTTCAGTGAAAAATGAACCCTAAACATGAGGTTCTGAAATCAGTTTTGAGGATAAGAACTGATGTGACCCTACTAAATTTAGTTTAGTTATTTTTTTTCAGTTGTTACGGTGAAATTGTTTTGTCATCAGTGTTCGATTTTATTTTAAATTTTTGTTCAAAGATGCCGAATTCGCTGCTTGAAGAAATTTTGTTCAAGGATACAAAAATAGTTTGATTATTTATTTCAATATTTAAAATCGCAAATAAAACTTAAACAATATTATTTTGCAAACTTAAATTTTTAAAATTTGGTCAAGAGATGGTCAAAAGTCAGCATATAAACTGAAAACAAAAAACCACCATCGAATAAAAGTCGTACAATGTGCTAGTATAACACTTAGCCGTGATGGGTTTTTAGCTGTCAATAGTCATTTTAAAAGTTCATTACTCCATATCCCCACTTCAATCGAATTTGAAGATATATCAGCTAAGGTTACACTTTGTTGTTGTTTTTTTGTAATTTGTTCTTATATTCGACCAGCCCAACAAATTAAAGTATACCAAGCTGCTATTAATGCCATTGATTATCTGTTTGGACAAGTGCAACCTAATGGTTTGATCATCGATCTTGGCGACTTTAATCTTCATCATCTCAATTGGTATACCTTAGATGATCAGACATCCTTCTTTCCAACTAATATCTCCTCTAAATCTGAATCGCTGTTCATTGATCGTCTGTCTGATTGTTGTTTTTTTTCAAATAAATGGTATAGAAAACTTTATGGGGAGATAACTGTGTTGTCTCTGCGAGCCCTCACCTTCTCTCAACCTTGGATCGCTATCATCCTCCCCTTAATCTCTCCTTCCCCATTGAATTTGAGAATTACTGTTATGATTTTCGTAGAGCTGATTTCTCCAAACTCAATAACCTTCTTAGCTCAGCCGACAATGAATTAAGATCCCTCCGCTCAATAGTAGAGTCCCTTACAAATTGGTTTTATTTGATTCTCTCAAACTATATTGAAGAATCAGTACCGTTCTCTGGTAAAAAAGATTTTAAAGCTGCTCCCTCTTGGTCCAACAGAGAGCTCCGTAGCCTTACAAAAACCCGTAACAAGCTTTGGAATATATTTTTACAGTCCAAATCTGATACCGACCACAAAAACTATCTTCTTACCTATAATTCCTTCACTGAATTAAGGGAATGCCTTCATAACCAATACCTTTACCAAATGGGAAATAACTTCCTTTCTGATGGAAGAACATTTTTCAAGTTTATAAATGTACGAAAAACTGATCAATTTCACCTTCAATGGGATTCTCCAACCTAATCTCCACAGATCCAACAACAATATCAAATTTTGCTAAATACTTTAGCTTATCTTATATTGAACATCTTCATGATCCTAATCCTCAATACTTTAGGTATTAAAATAATTGCGTCCAAAACTCTCTTTCAACTTCTACAATAACTGAAGAAATGGTACTTGCCAAAATCGTAAGCCTTAAAGAAAACTTTAGCCCTGGTCCTGATGGATGGCGTCCCATCAGTAAATGTAATGTAACATTCTCTGTCAAAGCTTCTAACTAAACTTTTTGATCTTTGAACTCTCTCTTTCCCAAGGTGTGTTTTCTCGTAAATGGAAAGATTCATTTATATTTATCATTCATATAAAAGACAATAAAACTGAAATTAACAATTATAGACCTATTGCTAAACTTTCATGCATCCTACAACTTTTTGAAATCTTAGTTTATGATTCCGTTTATTTCCATTGCAAGCCCTTATCCTCCCCCGCTCAACATTGTTTTCTTAAAGGTAGATTCACTACGACTAACTTAATTGAATTTATATTCAAAGTTTTGTAAGCCCTTGAGAATGGGAAGGAAGTTCACGTTGTATACACTGATTACAGCAAAGCCTTTGATAAAATATCCCATAAGATAATTTATCTCAAGTTTAGAGCCCTAGTCTTTCCATCTATATTGATAAACTGGGTAAGCTCCTACCTTGCGAATAGACCTTATAGAGTAATCTTCCGTAACTCAGTCTCCAGTCCCATACATGCAATTTCTGGAGTACCACAAGGTAGTCACCTTGGTCCCCTTCTCTTCATCTTATCTGTTAACGATGTCTGTTTTAAATTAAAAAAAAAATCAGATATTCTAATGTTTGCGGATGATTACAACATTTTTAAGATTATCTCAACTTCATCTGGTTCCTTACATTGTCAAAATGATTTTAATGTCTTTTTTGTTTGGTGCATTCATAAGTTCTTAGAGATAAATGTAGGTAAATGTAAACAAATGACCTTTTTGAGCAAACAAATCTCATTAAATAGAGCAAACTTTTTAAATGACGCCGTCAATGTAGTCGATTCTTTAGAGATCTTGGTATTGTGTGTGACAAACACTTGAATTTCCATTCCCATTTTGACCAAATCAATAATAAGGCTAATAGATCTCTCGGTTTTGTTAAGAGATGGTAAAAAGAATTTCCCAAAACCTTTGTAGTCCAGTATTCTTCGTCACTGCAGCGCTTCTTTGCTATTCTTCGACTTTTTCATTTTCGAAACCCATGGGAAGAATACCCTTTACTTTTCCCCTTTTTAAATCCGCATTCTCGTCCCTTTTAATTTTAAGTCTAGTACAATTTAAATTGTAAGTTCTTATACGTTAAAGGCCTTAGGGCCCACATATATATTTATGTTTATAAATGATAAAAAGAACTAAAAAAAAAATTGAGTTAAGTTTAGTTATGTTAGTTTAAGTTTTGTTAAGTTTATAGCTTGTATTAAGCTGAATAAATAAAAAAATAGGTTGCAGTTTCATGTCCTCATCCAAAGAAAAAGGTAAGAGTTTTTTCGTGAGCTAAACAACTAAATAGGTACAATTTGTAGATAAAAGATCATTAGTAAAAAAAGAGTATAGGACACAGCAGAACCTTGGGGAATATCAGCGTTTAGTCTGTAATTTTTAGATCAACTACTATTGGCTTTAATTTTACGATATTGGTAGTGGATAATATAATAAAATAGTGCTCAAGCCATAATTAAAAACTCCTAGCGACTCAGGGGCATTGTGGTCATCACATTCTATTTTAGGGTTTCTAAAGTTGCAAAATTTTTGCGAAGAAGCTACTTTCACTTTTTTAACTTTAACATTTTTTCTTTAATGTAAAAGGATTAAAAAGTAAATTATTAATGCCAGATTTTTTAAAATTAGTGTCAAAATATGATTCAATATACAATATATCGAAGACTATAATCTCAAATATATACCCGCCGTCAGAAATTTTAGATTAGGTCCTCCCAGCAGTGGTATTCTTTGCGGAATTAAATTAATTATTGTTAACAAAAACATTTAACTCAAAAATAGTGAAAACAAAACATTCGTTGACTGTGTTTTCAAAGAAAAACATTATTTAATTTTATTAATTAGAAAGTTGAATTTTAGTAATTTTAAAGTTGAATTTAAAACTTTACAAAATTTTTTGGTGAACCAAACTAATAAAAATATTCTAATAATTGGAGACTTAAGCAGTCGAATAGGTTTCCAAAATTCTTCATTCTTAAATTTCGAACAATTTTGCATTCCAAAGAGAATCGGTTGATAAATACACCAACTTAAATGGCAACTTTTTGACTGAGATGGTTGAGGATTTTGGGTTTTACATTCTAAACGGGGTTTCCAAAAGTGATCAAACTGGCAGTTTTACATTCATTTCTAGTCAGGGTTGTTTTGTAATTGACTATTGCTTAGACAAAGGTAACTGGCTAAAAATTGTCAATGATTTCGATGTGACTACTGCTACCTTATTGTCGCATCTTCCTATATTCGACTCTTGCAAATTAAGGACCCTTGAATCTTTCGCGTTTCTTAAAACCTTTATTAAAAACAATCATTTGGCCTCTAAATCCATATATCTTCAGAAGATTGTGTAACCTCAAAAAACAACAAGATCCAAAAAATATGGCGTTCAATTCTATACATTGTAATGATTCTAGATCATTTTGGTCAAATGTACACATTCTAGCTGGCCGAAATAATAAGTCAACGGTCTTTGCTATTAATGTGGATACAAGGGCTTCTTACTTCAAAACGCTTTTCATAGCAGACCCTGGTCAAATGAACACAAGTTTTGCACTACCATTCACTTATATTGATGAGTTAGATTCCCGATTTTCAATCCTAGATCTAATAGTGGCTTTGAAAAAAATGAAGGACAATAAGGCTTTCGGTTTAGATGGCGCTGAGTTTTACAAAAATGCTAGCTCACAATTTCTAGAACAAAATTTACTTTTAATAAACAAGATTTTTAGAGATGAGACAATTCCAAATAGCTTCTGATCTTCTTACAATTATGTGATCTTTAAAAAGGGAGATCCTAACCTACCAGAAAACTATAGGGTATAGGCTTGTCTACAAAGTTCCTAAGAATATATCAACAACTAATATCAAATGCAAGCTCATTAGTAAAAATTGGTATGAGATTCTCAAATCAATTTTAATTTGAAACGGGAGTACCACAGGGTTGCATTTTGAGTCCCTTTATTTTTTCCCTCTTCATTAATGGCA
Source organism: Eupeodes corollae (assembly GCF_945859685.1). Lineage (NCBI taxonomy): Eukaryota > Metazoa > Arthropoda > Insecta > Diptera > Syrphidae > Eupeodes > Eupeodes corollae. The sequence continues at coordinate 129,663,224 of NC_079149.1, forward strand.
TTGAAGATCAATTTCTAGGTGGTGTTATTTTTGGAGAAGCACTTATAGGTGCTTTTATATGCAGATGACCTTGTCATTCTAACCGATAATCCAGAGACTTTGCAGCTTCAGATTAACAAATTATGCCAATATTCCGATACTTGGGACAATAATACTTGGGATCTCAAAACCGCAGTAATAGGACTAATAGCAACTGGCACCTTGACGACTCAAAAATAGTACAAAGCTAGGATTTACTAAAACATATAACCTAAATCTTGGAGCTCATTTTAAAGACAAAGTGAAGGTAGCAAAAGCAGCTATCAATTGTATGTGGTCAGAAACGTATTTATTTAATTCATATAATTTGCAACTTTTTAAATTAATTCTGTTAAATAAATTATATATGGAATACAAAAAAAAACACAATTAAGAACTATGGATGCTCACTATTTAGAGAAGTTGAAGATTTGACTGACCTTTTGATATCACGATTTGATTTTTGCTGAATTGTAGACTTAGTATTTAATTTTGGTGGATATTTTTCATAAATAATTACCTTCAATTTTGGTAGAGGAACCAATTGAATTGAAATTATTTCGTCCTTTAAAATATCCAGTACATGAAATTATGAAATAATAGAGATAACCTTATGACAATAATTGACACCTCAAATGAAGTTGACACAATTTTGTGACTTATGATGCACCTTGCGAAGTCTTGAATCATTTCGTAAATAAAAGTTAAGAAGGTACCTCAAAAACTTCAACTTTATCCAGACTTGAGCTTCTGAATTTTTTCAAAGCCCATTATCATCACTAAAAACTTCAACATCTTCACCTTAATCCCATAAATCTAAATTGAAATTGTAAAATAGTCATAACAAAAAGTATACGGCCATAACTTACATGCTGTTTTTGTTGGCCAATAACTGTCCAAAAGGTAGAAAGACCACCCATGCTAACGAACTAATTACGAAAACGGACTTCACTTCGATATATAAAATTGTATTGTATATTCCATTCGAATGGCATCAGGTATAAAGCATCGGCATCACGACAAAATCCTTGATATCCTGCTGAGCAATTTTCTACAACTCAACGCCATATGCTTCCAAATGGAATTTGCACAGTTGTTGCTGTTTCGTATCTTCGTGGCAAAGCAATTCACATTCTGCAAAAATCAACAAAAAAAAAACAACAAAAGAATCTTAAAGATGTGCAAATAAAATAAAAACTCAAGAAATCGATTTAAAGGTCTAAAGACACCGCCGAACATTCACCATCATCAGAGAGGACTCCTGAGGATGAGGCCACATGAGGCCACCACAGGTAAAGAGGAATGCGAATCTGTTGTTCTGCACATTTATCTTGAATCTCAAATGATGATCACCACAGCAGAAGCAGCATATTGTGGATCTCGAGTTCGATCTTGATTTCGATCCTCTGCTGCTGCGCTGCTGCTGTGATGATGGACGATTGAATAAATTTTCATTCATAATTCAATTGAGTTGAGTTAAGTCCACATCACATCTTCGGAGATCGGAAGATGCATTATTCTACCTTTTTTTAAATTGGCAAAAAGAGGCCAGGTGATGAGGATCATTCTTGTTTCTGATCCTTTTGTGTGCAGAATTTTTATTTTTTTCTTGTATTGTTGGGTTAGTTGGGTAAAAGGGTCTTCTTTTGTGGCTTAAGGATAACAATATGTTACTTTGGTTGACTGTAATTGGGGTTGTGTGATGGCATGTTCAGTTCAGTGATATTTATATACAATAAAAACTCAAAAGCTGATGAAGAATAAAAAGGTTTTAAATTGCAAATGTGTTTGAATGATTATTATTCTTCTTTCTTGACATCTCAGAGAAGGCACACACGGAGATTTAGAAAAAGGGAATTGAATGTTGAATTGAACTGAATCTATTGAGTCTTTTCGTATATGATTTGAGTTAAATGAACTGCAGAAATTTTAGATTTTTATCTACTGTCAACAGCTTCGAAAGAAAATACTTTTAGATTTGTTGTAAACAGTTATCAGAAACATCTAAAAATCCACAAGAAATATTTTGGCGAAGAAGGATTGGTAATAGAATCCTATTCTCTTTACTTGAAATATGATCAATTACGAAACGTATCCAGGTTCTTAAATCAGAAACAAAGTTTCATTCTTCTTGAACCTCGGACATATGTCTTCTAGTCTTCTAGACAAAGTGTATCTCGCTCAGTACTGGTTTTGTTTAACTTGTGCATCTGAGCTGATTCATTTAAAAAAGAAAGCATACACATTTTCAATGGTCTTAGAAGTTCTTCAACGCAGAAATATTGGAAAAATTAAACTTTAGGTAAATTTAAAGTGATTATTATCTTTATACCTTTGTATCACAAATATCAATTAGAAAGGCAAACATTAGCCGTAATTTTTAAAATAAAAAAATTTTTTTAAAAAGGTGATAACTTTTACTTTTACTTATGAAGCTCTGTCTACTACTGTATAGTGAACTCTTTATGATGGAGGGAATATTCGATGGTGCGTACTAAAGAGTGTAACGCTGTTTTCACCGATTGACCTTTACCGTAGGCATGTTGAGACTAAGACAAAAATCTTGTATCGATACTTGCCCTTAAATGGATATCAATCAATCTTTCCAAGGTCTTAAGAAGGAATGATGATGTTTGAAGCTGTTGAGAGCCCATTGAAGCTTATCCCTTGTGATCAGACCTTGTGGATATGTTGTACTTGAACTTGAACGTATATAATTGTTGCAAGTTTCGGTAAGAGAACTACCAGGAAAGTGAGTTTCCAATAGTAAGTTCAGCGATTCATTACTTGAATTTGTACAGAAGCCGTCTGCATTTTTCAAGCAGCTTGGCATAGCTGGACTAGTTGAAAGAATTTTCCGTAACCTAGAGGCTTCACAAGTTTCTTCTATCGTGCCACAGAAGGATCGCCAAGAAGATCGCTTGGATTTCCTTAGTGCCTTCTTGAAAATTCTAAATGATTCTTTGTAAGAGTCCCAGTGAGAGGCTATTCTTGCGGCTTTGGCCAGGTTGAAAAGTTTCCTGCATTATTTCCTGAGCGAGTCAAGCTCTGAGGCCCACCATTGTGGTTTCCTCTTTCCTCTTATGTGTTTATGTTTACAAGCAATTTCTAGCGATCTGTTTATAGCTGAGGTAAGGTCATTGACTTTGTTGTCAAGTTCATTAGCGTTAGAGGAAGGACTAGTAGATAGTCCTGGTTCTAGTTAACTCTCTAATGAGTTCCTGTATGAAGCCCAGTCAATTTTCCGATAGTTTCGAAAAGTCAATATATACGTTTTATCATCTACATTTATATTGAACTGGATATATCTATGATCAGAGAACGAGTGTTATTTGGATACTTTCCAGTCCAAGATCATATGGTTCTTGTCTTGTCCTTGTCGATTTTTAGTTATGAAGGTTGATTCATTTCCAACATTACTTACTAAGAGGTTAGTACCAAGAATATAATCAAAAAGAGACTCAAATCTGTCGTTGATATTCGTGCTGCCCCATACAGTATGATGAGTGTTAGCATCGCTCCTAATAATTAGGCGAATCCTTTGCCTTTTCACTTCAGCGACGACTTTCTTCCGGATTTTTCCAGGGAGAGGGCCAAGGTGGTCTTGGCCAAGATACGCTGACACTAGCCAGAAACTTTCTTTGGTTGTTTCCAGCCTAAGTTTCTGAAACGTTAGAGTAAAAATACACCTTTATCTGTCAAACCCATTGTGTAGTCCTGAGTACTCGAACAACGGGTCTCACAATCAATGGCTCTTGGATCAGGACAATGTCTTCCCCGTTCCTTGCCAGACGGAGAAGAAGTGAGGCCAAGGCCTTTAAGGAGTGTTGGAGACTAATCTGTACTAACTGCAGCTTTTTGACTACAATTAGGAAGATCAATCTCCACCACGGTTTTGTTCACCCGTCACCCTCTGTTAGAAGAGAAGACGACGTCCCAGGCCAACCAACCGCTAGTTCACCTTCGGTTGTTTTTGGAGGCCCGCTTTCCGCGTTAACCTCATCTTTTTTATAGATTCGAATTTCAATGGATTCGAAGCCATAGTTTATGGAGCCCTCGTTTAGGGCTAGAAAAGCCAAGGATTCTTATTGAGTACCACAATGACACTCCTATAAAGACACTTAGTCTTTCTTAATTGTTTTTGGAGATTATTGGCATAACGTTAGTACCATTGGCACGATGGTTAGTGAGGTGGAAGGTCATGCCAGAGGTCTTGTGTTCGATTCCTGCCTTTGTCATCTTAAGTTTTTATCAAGGCCACTTCCGTTTGTGAAGAATTGACAAATTCTCCAAGAGTAATTCTGTCATCAAAAGTACTTTCTCAAAGTTGCCGTTTGGATTCGGCTTCCAACTGTAGGTACCCTTCATCCCTAAAAAAAGTACTCCCACACAGGAATGGTTGAGAGTTGTAAGTCACTAGGCCCTGGTTCACAACGGACTGTTGTGCCACTCAATTTATTTATTAATTTTTGCCAACACATTGCTCCTTTACGAACCCATATAAAAAAGTCTGAATGTGTCAAATATCAGAAGTAATTAACTTCGCCAAAACGGCTGATAGCACGATTTAGAAATCCAGTGCTGGAAAAATTGATTGTAGTATAGAACTGCTGTTTTTCAAAAAAAAGGCGGTTAACATGGTCGACAGATGATAATTTTTCCAGCCTCATTTTCGAATTAAAATTATCCTTTAATAGGCAATTTTTTGCATAGATTTTACCTTAAAGTATTAACTTTGAAAAAAGTTGTATTTAATACTGAGAGGCCTTTTTTTATATTTACTCCAAAGTTTAATATTTTAAATGCTTTTTTCGGACCTCAGGATACCGTAAGCAAAACTTTATTTTACTAATACCATTTTTCGATTAGATATCAAAGACCATCGTTTTTTCTTTCATAGTATAAAACTAGACAAGATTGTTAAAGAGCTTGAAAACGTATTACATCACCTCAAGAATTATCAAAACTTTTCAATGTTTTATAGGTTTTAAATGACGTTTTCAAAACATGACTTTTTTTTGTTAAAGTCTTGTTTAAATTTACTGCTTATAAAATTGTAAGAACAAAATCCTTTTTATCATGAAAACCTCACTTTAAGTCAAAATAGAACGACATCGTGAAGTTTTAAAAATTAATGAGTTTTAGTCGGAATTGTACCTATTTTAAAATTCAAATATAAATGCATACCTGATTCTACAGGGACTACGAGTATAGGAAAAGAGAGGTACCTTTAACCTAACTCATATTGAATATACATAATCCCTCAGGAAATCACCTTCAACCTTGCTTTAACATTTCATTCATTTGTTTTCTTTTACCCGAAAAAAAAACTGATAAAAAAGAAGGCAAACAGAATTCCAAATAAAAATGTTGACGGACGTAGTGTCTACCCTGTGTCAGAATTCATCACATTTCAAATACAAAATCCAACAAAGAAAAAAGAGCTTCCAAAATATAAAAACTATTCAAATATTTATTATAACCATCAATTCCCTAGAGCGAGATAGAGACATCTGAATGAGTGAAACAGAGGAGAAAGTCTATCGACCGTAGTGTAGGATAACAAAATTTACCATCGAAATTCCTTCCATCTCTGATGACTGCGCTGATGCTGAACTGTCCATGTCCAATTCTGGATAAACCTTTAGAATCGTCCCCATATCGAATCATCCTCATGGATGGCATCGCATAGCACAAGTGACAATTCCCCAGGAGGTGGCTGTCGGAGGAGCTGATTCATTGTTTTTGACCATGAAACTTCAACGAAGGGCTATAACATCCTCCCTATATGTATAATTCTAAGCATAAGGATAAGCACTGTGTCTCTTATCTCTTTACTCGTCCTGATCACCGATTATAGGTAGAAGAACTCCTTCTCCTTTTGTAAATATTCCTATTTCCATCTTAATTGGATTCAGTATTGTTGGAGATTGGTTAAGGTTAGGTTCACATGTTTCGTAGAAGCTTCACAGTCAGAACAGTCCAAGGAATAAAAAAAATGGGAAAACACATATTGTTTCCCTCCCCACCCTCCATCATCGCCATCATGATTCGTGCATCTTTGTCTGTTCTCATAATTTCCGTTCCATAATTAGTTTTGAAACCTTTTATGTTCTTTCTTGATTCTTTTTGATTAATTTTTCTACTTTTTTGTCGATTTTGTTTTCTACTTTTATTCCAAGAGGATCGTTATATAGAGCTAGACAGACAGACAAAAGCAACAACAACAACAACAAAATAGATAGCTTTGGGGTTCTTTTTTCTTATTCATTTCATTTTCATCCAACTTCTTCTGTTCCCACCCTTTCCACTTATCCCAGCCAGCCAACATCCCATATGGTGATGGTGTGCAAATATTCTTCGTGATTTTTGTGAATAAATTTATCTCTTGAGAAGGTAAAAATATAACTTTGCACGTGTAGAATTAAACTCGTTTCGGACCTTAGATTAATGGATTTGCTACATTATTGTTTAATTATTTTATGGATTTCGAAGACTAATTGCTTTGATTTAGTTTAAAAGTGAAAAAGATGTCTGATGGGGAAGAAGCATCTTTTTCGAGATATTGAATTGTTCTCTCAATCTTTATTTAATTAATTAATTGAAAGTGATATCCATTCGTTAGTGGGTTGGAAGGAGGTAATTGCATATCATTTTGCAAAAGAGAGGAAGAAATCAACTTTCTACAACCTTTCTTATCATAGACCGAATTCCCAAATTGAATATCCCCAATTTTTTTTTTTTAAATCCCTGAATTTATAACCCGAAAAAAATAAAATCTACATCAAATATCAACTGTGGAATCAAATACCATATCTCTAAATTAAACTTTATTTTTTCAAATCAAGAATATTTTAAGAAACTTTTCTATCTATGTCAAAAAATTCTTTAAAAAATAGTGAACTCAAAAGTTTAGTTAATTTACGAATTTGTAATAAGAGTTTCATTACAAAATTTGCTAGAGATTGGAAAAATTAAAAGACCTGCATATTTGGGATATTCGAAAAAAGTCGACCTGAAAGATAAACCAGTAAAATCAAGATACACCCAAGCTGAATATTTTATGTGATAATTGGAAATGTAAGTATATTGAAATTTTGTCTACATTCACTCCATTGCTCTTTTTTTTATTTTTATCGGGAATACTAATGTAAATTCTTGTATGGGATATTCGAAAAAAAGTAAGACAAGTAAGTCAATAATCATTTTTTAAGAAAGTTTAATTGATGGTTTTGATAGCTTTTGTTAGTAAGTAATATTTTTGCTCAAGATCAAATTGTACAGACCCTGCATTTGGGATATTCAAGAAAATGAGGATTTAAGTATAATAATAAACATCCTTTCAAAAGTAATGCATATCTTAGCAGGTAATTTACATGTTCTCATATTTTTGGTTGAATATCCCATGTAAAAGATTTGTATATTTCAAAAAATGTATCCTTTCTGACTCCTCTATTTTAGTCTTAGATGTTTTTGACTTTGGTATTTCTACTATTTTAAGTTTAATGCTTACAAACTCAAGTTTTTGTTCCCTTATCAAGAAAATAGATGAGAAATTTAATGGGATTTTCACAAAAAAGTTTGATTTTAAAAATTTAGCATTGTAATAAGTGTTAATTTTTTTTTAATAAAGTGGGGCTAAGCTTATAATATTTTATCGCAAATTAATTGATAAAAATTCATGTATGGGATGTTCCGACAACAGTTGGTCTTTGAAATGAATAATTTGTTGAAAAGTTCAAATTCATGTCTCAACGTAATATGTTTCTGAGTTCCTAATATTTTTTTTTCAAGAAGAAGAAATTGTTAAGTCCCAAATTTGGGATATTAAAAGAAGTGGGGTCAGAAAATCTGTATTAAAACCATATCAGTTTTAGCAGTTGATTGGCATGCATTCATAATATTTCTTGAACATCCCCTGTAGAAGATACTTTTATCCCAAAAAAGTATCTAATTTAAGTACTCACAAAACCGTTTGCCATTTAATTCAATTTGTCAGAAATGTTTTGTTGATGGCTCAATAATTTTTGTGAGTTTTTTGTAATGATTTTGGTTCAATAATTAGAAATTGTTAATCCCCATATTTTTAATATTTAAAAAAATGGGATCTGAAAAAAAAACAAAATCCGCATAAAAGTTAAACCGCTTTCAGAAGGTAATTTACTCGCAATCATATTTTTGTTTGAATATCCCATGTAGAAGGTTTCTATATTCCAAATAATGTATCCTTTCTGACTTCTATTTTCGTTTTGGACGTTTTTGATTTTGGTATTTTTTTTACTGTTCTATGTTCATTTCTCTTATAAACAAAATCTGATGAGAACTTTAATGGGATATTGACAAAAAAATTTGATTTTGAATTATTAATTTTCGAAATATAGTGATAAAAAGGTCAAGTTTAATTGCAACTCGTGTGTGGGATGCACACTTAAAAGTTTTGCAACTTTAGTCAATAAATTGTCGAACATTTTTGGTTGTAATTATTTATTTGTCGAAAAATGAACAAAATTTGTAAGTACCGGATGTGGGATATTCAAAAAATGGTGTCAGAAAAATCAGTAAAAAAAATCCTTATAAAATTAAGATAAGTTTCAGCAGGTAATTTCACTTCAAATAAATATCAAATATATGCAGAAAAACTCTGTTCTTAAAAGGTAAAACACCTTATGTCGATTTTGTTCACTTTGTAGTAGAGCAATTTCAAATTTTAAATTGTGCTCTAAAATAAATAAATTGTTGGAAACAGAAGTTATTTTTGGCAACATAAGGACATTTTATTTCATGTTCTATTAAGAGCAATTTTGTTTAATAGATTCAAGGATAAGGTTAAGAAAAATATACAAATATGAGTACATTTTTAATCTTAAGTCACATAAGATATTTTTCCAACTTAACAATTAATTGTTTTGAAAACTTAAGTCCACTCAAGTTTTTTTTGCCAAACGTGGTATAAGAAATTGTTGAATATAAGCTACATTTTTATAAACTTTAACTTTTCGTTTAAAATCGATAACACACAAAAAGGGATATTGGTCAAGGTGAATAATTTATTAAGATAAACAAAATTAAAAAAATGCTTTCAAATCAAAGTTTGTATTGTTGTTAATACAATAAAGGTTAATATTAAATGTATACAAGCTTATTCAAAGTAACTAAAAAGAAGAGTTGAACGTACAAATTAGGCATACCTAGTGCCTTTACATAAAAAAATATCAAAGAGACAATAATTTTATGGGTAGCTTATGACGTTTCATCATCATTTTATAAAAACTGTGAAAAGTGGCATCGATTAGTTGCAGTAGATCCATTAGATCTTTTTTCTTTGCCTTGCTGATAGGTAAAGGTTGTAAGTAGCACAATGGCACATCAGACAGTCTTACGCTTGAAACACCACTACGCTTCGAATTTAATAATTCAAATGGCTCTTCGTCAAAAAATGAAGTTTTGTACAAAAGAACTCCAAGCTTTCTTTTCATATCTGACCCATTTGATCCCTTGCCATAATAACTTATTTCCACTTTCATCAACTTTTCGCCAGAAAAATTTTTCTTTCGAAGTTCTGGAAAAGTCTAGGAATTTGTTTCTAGTCATTTCATTTTTACTTATGTCATTTTGACAACCAATTTTGTCCTTGTCAGATCAGCATATTCTTGGTGCACTTTCAATACCTTTTTGAATTGATCTTTTTCATTTCCACTGCTGATTTTTAATTTCATAGGATTTCACACTTATTACAAGTATCGAGCTGTGGTTTTTTTTAAATTTAATGTTCATAGTCTTAAAAATTTTGGAGTAAGAGATACCATTGTGCCGTATTGGTCAGTAAATAATCGATACATTTGAGAAAGACTGAAATCTTCATAGAAGTATTTTTGCGTCGCTGATTGCTTTCTAATGTAGTGTGATTCATATGCTGGAAAACGTTGTATATGGGTGCGTATTTCCATTTATGTAGCATCATTAAGCTTATTTGGAATAGTTTTTCAACCTCGTTTGTCTTGGGAAATGGTTGTACCTGGAGATTTTAGTTTTTTCTTTGCCACTGTTTTGATAAACTGTTCTGTTTCACATAACGTAAAACGAAAACATTTTGGTCAAACTTGTATCCTTTGGCCGCCAGCTTCCAAAAAAAAATGTGTTCACTTGCGTTCTAGTCCGCAAATGCGTTGTCGTGTTTCACGTTTGTCATGTTTTTCAGCAAATGCTACTATCAAATTATATTTAATTGCCTAGCTTTCAAAACTATTCAAATATATTTCTTTGAACTTCTGGAGAAATATTTTCTTTGCATTTCATGCGACAATTCTCCAATTTCTTTAACTCCTTCTTTACTATAAATTTACCTAAATTATTGAAGTATTCTTGTCCAGTATTTCGATTTTATTTTTTTATTCCACGATAGACATTTTGATCCCTTAGATATTCTTCAAAAAATTGTACTGCACTGCACGTTCTGTTTCTTCACTCAATTCACTATCACTATTCAAATGAAAGTCGTTATCAGCTAAGGCATCGTTATAATCAAAATCATTTCTTACGATTCGGTAAAATCACTTAAATAACATAAGCTGTTTATGATTATGCAAAATTATTTCGCTAATTGAATAAAAAATTTGGAAAAACAACTTTAGTCGACCTAAGAACTACAAAATCGAATTAATGCAGACATAAGATGTTTTACCGTAATATTTTCTACAAGGTTTTCAAAAATAAAAGGAAAAAAAGAACATAAATCATAATAATTTGGCACTTAAGTTATTTAACATAGGCTATTTTATCTTAGTAGTACCCGTGGCATGATGGTTAGTGCGTTGGACTGTCATGCAAGGGGTCTGGGTTCAATCCCTGCCTGTGCCACCTTAATTTAAAAAATTAATTTGCGCGGGTACTGCCTCTTGCGAGGAATTGACAATTCCTTCAAGAGTAATTCTTGTCATGAAAAAGTGCATTATCAAATTAGCCGTTCGGATTCGGCCTAAAATTGTAGGTCCCTTCCATTCCTGACAACAGTACTCGCACACAGGAATGGTTGCGAGTTGTAAGTCACTAGGCCCTGGTTCACAACGGACTGTTGCGCCACCCAATTTATTTATTTATTTATTTTATCTTATGCATGCGTTACAGTTGATGACTTAAGCTATTTTACAATTAGTTATAACTTCCCCATTTTCTAAATTATTAACACCTTAAATAGTTAAAAAAAATAAGAAGCACGCATTTAAAATAACATTGAAGAGCTCAACTTAAGTCGACTTAAGATGTTTTACCTTTTCGCCACAGAACTAATATCCCGAAAAAATCATAGAATATCTTCTTCATTTTGGTTTAAGGAATTTCGTATTTTGATATTTTTTCATTTCTTAAATTTAGTGCTGATTAATTATTAGATTTGTCATTTTGTGTTAAGTAAAATTATAAAAGCTCTTGTTTGGGATATACGAAAAAGCAAGTATACACAGTTTAATATCAATGATTTTTGTGAATGTGGATAAAAAAGTTGTACAATCCTGTATTTGGGATTTTCAAAGATGTATGGCTTAAAAGATATATCAAAAAGAATTTCGGGAGGATATAGGCCCTCAGCCATAATATTTCTTAACATACATAATAAATGCTAATCTTCCAAGACAATAAATTGCTGACTAAATGGAAATTTTGAAAAGTTTTCATTTTTATTTTATAAGTTACATCAATTTTCTTAGAAAATTTGTCAAATAATTAAGTTTTTATAAAAATCATATAATTTTTAGCCAAATCAACATCTGCAGTTTGAATTTTCTCTGAATATCCCATAAAAAGGATGTTGATAAAAAATGTTTCCTACTGTACGCGACAGAGTTTCTTTGTTGAATACTTTTTTCATTTCTTTTTCTATTCAAGGCCTGGTGATTTTATCGTGTTTATCTGTTCGAGCTAGTATGAATTTTTTAATCCCATTTGTGGGATATTCGAGAAAAAAGCGTGTATTTGAAAGTTATCTAAATCGTTATAAGCAAAATACGTTTTATCAGGTTTGTTGGAAGCAGACATTGATTTTTTCAATCAATATCTCATATTTATATGAGTTTTTAGATTTTGATCTGGGAATTATTTAACTGCGATGATATTTTGGTTTTGGTCAGCGTGTCATATATGCAAGGTCTTAAAGTATTTATTTAAAAATTCCGATTTATTGGGGATTTTGATCAAATGATTTTAAATTTTAGGTTTGATCTATTACAAAAAAAAAAAACATTAAGGACCACTTTAATAGGTGAGGAGTTTGTTCCATCCTTAAATTCCATTTTAATTTACTTTCATAGTGGACTTTGCTCTAGCTAACTTACAACTTAAAGAAATTCGACCCAAGACAACTTTATTTTTGTTTGACTATTTAATAAAAGTGTCAAACTTCAACTTCACGCTATTCTGCATGAGAATTTCATAAGATGAAAAATTTTGTCTCTATGCGTAACCATTTTCAAAAAAGAATAAAAAAGAAATAGCTGATTTTCTTTTCTTTATGTCACACTGCTATAAGCATAAACCGCAAATTTCCAAAAACACCATGAGTATGTTGTATACGTGGGTATGACAAGCAAATCAAAACGATGTCCTACGGGAAGAATGTTAAACAACTCATGAAGCACAGCATGAAGTCTCTCTAACCTGAAATAAAATTAAAAGATATTTGTGTGTGTCTGTGTTTATTTTATCGTATTTTTAAGCGTCAAAAAAAGGACATCGTCACACGAACGCACAACCAAATAAACCGAATCATCAAATTATTGAATTAAATCTGATTTCCGGTCCATTGGGAGTAGAATGGGTTTCCAATTCCAACTCCCGCCACATCGGCCACCCTCTGCTTCTGTATATAGTCCTTTGAGAACCAATACCTATTCTTACACTCCAATGAAATCATTCCGACAAAGTGCGTATCACACAGAGGAGAATAAGAATAAAAAAAATAGTATCTACATCACAGAGAATTTCGGATATGATGATACTTTGTGCCCCTCCGCAGATCCTTCGGCCTTGGCTACTACTTTGACACACACTGTCAATAACACAAATGGCAATATAGATATTCGTATACAACAAAATGTCCTTGTACTTATACCTACTATCCTCATAGAATCAGCAACACCACACATAATGAAGTCAAAAGGAAATGATAATTCAGCCTCAGCATCAAAACATCAATGGCAGAAGGGACATTTTTCGATACTATATATAAAGAAGAAAATATAAAGAATACAACAACAAAAAATAAAAAGAAAATAGGGACGCAGAATAAATACGCAAACATAAGAACTAAAATCCTCGTAAAGGATAATAACAGTGCTACAGCCATCACATCACACACAAGACACAACACATGCAGATAAAAAATTTAAATTCGATTCGATTCGGCCACACGTGAATTGACTGACTAACGAATGCGAATGCTGATGCTGATGTTGAAGCCGATTTCAATGCTGATTCTGATGCTATTGCCGATGCCGATGTCGATGCCGACGTCCATGCCAAAGGCCGATCCAGATCCAAGCAAGCCAAAGGGATATACTATAGATTTTATACCAAAAGGATTCTCAATCTCTCTGCCTCTCTTTGATAAAACCAACCTCTACTGCTGATAGTGATGGTGACCAAGCCAAAGAGATAAACCATGCGGAGAAATAGGGAAGGGTTTTTTTTCTTTGGTCATGACGATGATGACGATATGGGACGAAAGTCATATCCTTTTTGGAATATATAAAAGTCTACTTTTGAATTCCATGTGAAAGTGACCAGATCCTTAAAATGCAGAAAAAGGGTTTATGTTTGTAGGATACTCATACCTTACTTTACCTTTTTTCCTACCACAAGGAACAACATATAACAACAAGCACATAAAAGCGGCAAACCTACGCTAGAACTTATAATATATTTGCATCGAACGAGCTCCATTCGATTTTATTTGACCGGAAGGGAGTTTTAACCAAACGGACCGCCGCCATCGCCACCACCACTACCACTGCCGCCGCCGCCGGACGCTACCATTCCCATCGACATCGTTTCATACTGACAGCCGAAATACCTTCCATATTTTCCCAAGCCCTATTCACCAACCAACCACCTGACTAACTCCAATGGGGAGAGATGATGGTGATGGAAATGGCGGCGTGGACAGACGGAATTCAACGTAAAAAACATTGACGAGTTGCTATATATCTTAATGTGTCCTCAGGGATGAACCGCATAGGTATATTTTATACCCGAGTCCACACGGATGTTTATATGAATGGAACGGTTGTTGAAATGTGTAGAGGCTTTGTTTTGAGCTGATGTGTAGCTAGCACATATGTTCTTCCATTTTATTCGATTTCCAATACCTTCTAACATAATATTGGGAGTGTGGTTTGTTTGACCATATCATCAGTTGTTTGGTTTTCAAAACAAAACAAAAATAAATTCGACTTCAATGACCTCTGGTGGGCAGTCAGTCTCTCAATGACATATCCATTTATTTATTTATATTAGAAATAATTGCAAGTCAAAATATATTGAAAAAAAAATGTATTTAGTAGACAACTGGATTTTCGAAGGATTTGACCTTTTGGAAAACTGATTAAATTAAAACAACAATATTGATAGTTTCATGAAGTCAAATATGGAAGGATAAAGCAATTAAATACATAATATCTTCATAATTTTTTCTGAAATATGTTTTTAATAAAAACTTCACTTCAGTTCTAGAGAAAACAATTCCAATTTATTCAGTAAGGATTTTATATTCAAAATAGAATTTTTCTTGGAAAAAAATAATGAATACTCTCTGTGATTAGATCGAGTTCTCTGAAAACTCATTTAAGAAAATTAAAAGAAGACAAAAATAATTATAGAACTATTAGTTTACACAATATTTTTATAGCCAGCAGAATTTTAATACAAATTATTTTTAATTACAGTAGCAATAAGTTTGATACGTGGCAATTTAAGAGTTCGTAGTAAACTTTGAAAGTGAGATTTTAATCAGATTTCTTTTAAATCAAACTAAATCTTAAATTTGAACAAAAAACTATGATTTTATTTCTATTGTTTTAAGTTTAAAAGTAAATTTTAAAAAATCACTTAAAAAGCCCAGAAGTCACTGCCCATTTGCGGCATTCGACACAATATTGGTGCCTGACGTGAGGCCTGAACCCCCAAAACAATGAGATCAAGAGCTCAACCATCTCCATCAGTATATCATGAAACTCTTAATCTTATTGTTTTTGTTTCGGCACTCACATTGGGCGCCATTTTTGCTTTGGATGTTAGAAATTCAGCTAAGCTCATTTCAACGGATTGGAGATGTAAATTGAATTTGAAAATATTCATGGGACAAGTTTTGCTCTAATTGTCAATATTTTAACTTCTGAAAGAATCAAAGTAGCATTGCTGTAGCATCAATTAACATTTATTGAAAAATTATTTGTTTTCATGTGACGCATGCAATTAAATTTGATAGGGAAGTTAAAAAATGACATTCATTATTCTGTTTGATGTTATTTGGACGTCTAAATAAATTCTAGGTAAATGATAGTATCGATATTTTAGAAACTTGGAAAATGAGAACTTTTCACGCGAATAGGGTTAAAAGCATCAGACATAAGGAAAACGCATGGTTCGATGCGAGCTCTAAGATGTTATTAGGGTCAAGAAGAAAAGTTTCCCTTGTTTTAATCAGACTGAGAAAAACTGGAATAAGTTCAAGCAATCCAGGAAAGCCTACAACGCCCATATTCGACGGAACAAATTTTTATACATGACCAAAAATTACGGAAAAAAATACTGCAATGTCCCACATGCAGTACAACTTTTTAATCATTTGTAAAAAATATGAGGAATTCTTCGGTTACTACACTCGATGTCATAACACTCCATTTGTTAGCTCTTTAAAGGAAGCTTATCTCTTTGATACGCAGTTCGCCTCCAATTCAACGCTGCCAGTGAGCGTTATGACTTCGCCTGTGCTTAAGCGAGTTAGTGATTCTTTGGGGCAAATCATTTTTCGCACTCTTACTGTGGCGAGAGTCTTAAAAGATCCTGATATACACAAATCTGCTAGTCCGGATGGTGTACCAGCTATTGTTCTGAAGAGGTATTCTCCAACGCTGGCAAAACCACTGCGTAAGCTTTTTCATATGTCCTACTCCTCAGGTCTCGTTCCGAGCGGATGGAAAACAGCATTTGTCCAGCATATTCCCAAAAAAGTCGAATCTTCTTAACCGTCTTATTACCGACCGACTGCATTTACGTCATTTCTTTCCAAGGTTATGGAAACGTTGATTAATTATCAGCTCAAGAAATATCTCGATAGCTTCTTAATGACGGACAATACGGCTTTATTAGCAACAGGTCGACTGGTGATCTCAAGGTTCATCTGGTGATCTCATGGGTTATCTCACCGAACAGTGGAACAAATCTTTAGGTACATAGTTTTGGAGAAAGTAAGATTATTGCACTTGATATTTCAAAAGCATTTGATAGGGTTTAGCATCAGGCTCTCCTATCAAAAATGCGTGCTTTCGGTTTTCATGAATCTCTCCTTCGTTGGATTAGTAATTACCTTTCGAATCGTTAAACACAATTTGTATTGGATGGATTCAAGTCCATAATATAAATACTGGCGTGCCCCAGGGCTCTGTTCTGTCTCCAACACTCTTTCTCATTTTTATTAATGATCTCCTGTCTACAACATCTAATCCAATACACTGTTTCGCTGACGATAGTACTTTTAGCCTTTTATATTCGTTTTCAGACTCACATCCCTCTTCTTCGGATGTGGAACTGCAACGACAAAATATGATAAGCTCATTTAATTCCGACCTAAACAGCATTGAACAATGGGGAATAAGAAACCGCGTGGATTTTAATGCTTCGAAAATCCAATGCTGTCTTGAATTAAAGCGAGATATACCCCCATTGCCATTATCCGTGGATGGCACTTGCATCAATGAGACTAAACACCTCGATATTTTCGGTATGTGTGTCACCAACCACCTTTTGTGGAACGATCACATACGCGATGTCGCCAAAAATGCCGCAAGGTGTTTGGGTTTCCTTAAGCGATGCAAGAAATTATTCAGCCCTTCTGATCTACAAGACTTACATACGTCGAAAGCTTGAGTATAACTCCCATCTCTGGGCTGGTGCTACCGCAACTTACTTAAGCCTCTTGGATTGTATTGAACATAGAGCATTAAAATTGATAGATGATAGTATCATCATAAGTTCATTTATTTCGCTTGAACATCGTCGTAAGGTCTCTTGACTGAGCCATTTTTTACCGTTATTTTAACAGCTTATGCTCTGGTGAAATAGCCAGTTGTAGTCCTCCCCTTAAACAGTTCAACATACTCGCGCTTCTAGGAATGCTCATCAATATACCCTCGAACCAAACTTCGGTCGTACTGTCAAATACAGAGATTCGTTCTTTAGCCGTACTACGGGAATGTGGAATGCCTTGCCACTTTCTGTCTTTCCCAGCCATTGCAATATTCAGGAATTCAAAATCAATGTGCACCTACACCTCCTTTCAACCCCTCTCTCCATTTCCTTGTGCTCACACTGTGTCTACATAATAAGGGTAATAATATCCCCTTAAGTGTGTGCTTATTATAAAAACAAAAAAAAAAATCCGATAAGAAGTCACTTCCAAAAAAGCTCCTTCTTGTTTCCTTTAAATAAGGGCATTTTCTAACGAAATAAATTACAACCTCTGTTTCTCTAAGATTGCACATACTGCACTCCATTGGTAATTCGGGTCTATGTGGTATGAAATTCAAGCTTATAAGTTCGCTTCAGAATCTAACCATTGTTGAAATCTCGTTCACACTATTTGCACCATCGAAGTAGTTTCTTTCAGCAAGATTGTGGTTCAGCCTTCTATAAATAATTCTGAATAAGGACTCGGAAGCTTCAGCTACACAATCCTCTCTACATTTTTCATCTACTTTCGCAATCACATCATATAAGATATTCTTGCAACTTGATATACTTGCAACGTTTAAATTGAACTCCACGTTACATTCTTCGGGGAGGCATTTTCACTTCCTGTACCAGCTATTTTGTTTTTAAGATCAACTTTCTTGACCAGTCGGGAATCAGGTATCTTGAAAACTTTCAGTAAATAGTCTGCTTGCAGTAGTGAGTTAGTAGATTCTCAACTGTAAGAAACTTTTTACATCCCCAAACTTGGGCCCCGTACAAAAGAATACTTTAAGCTGCAACTTTAAATACATTAGTCCTGAATTCATCTACCAGAAGATTCCCTCAAAAACATTACTAAAAAATAGGCTGGGATGTTACCCACACTGATAACTTCCCATCCCGTCTGTCGATTTGTCTTGCTTAAAAGTTTGTCTATATGTAGTCGTATCAATTTTTATCAAAGTTGCGTACTATTTTTTATTTTTTATGAAAAAACGGACTGTTCGATTTTTATATAAAAATTACTGAATATCAAAAAGAATATTTTCTGTAAAATAAAATAAGTTTGAAGCCAAAATTTTGAATTTTTGAAAAGCTATTTGAGTCGAAAGTATTAATATTGTTCTTTTTAGAGTTTTATTTTTTGTAAAAAAAACTGTCAATTTGATTTTTTTCAAAATTTTACCGAATGTTGAAAACAATATTTCTTATAAGATTAAATTAGTTTGAAGCCAATATTTCAAATTTTTAAAAAGATATTTGAGTCGAAAATCAATTTTTACCAACTTTTGTTAAACAGTTTTTAGGTTTTTAATTTTTTGTACAAAAACTGTCAATTCGATATTTTTCAAAATTTTATTGAATGTTAACAAGAATATTTTTTGGAAGATAAATGTATTTTAAAGCCAATATCTAAAATATTTGAAAAAAATTTGAGTCGAAAATCAATGTTTACCAACTTTTATAATTTTTTTTTTAGGTTTTTATTTTTTGTAATAAAATTGTCAATTCGATTTTTCTCAAAATTTGTCTTAATATTGAAAACAATATTTCTTATAAGTAAAAATTCTTTAGAAGCTAATACATCAAATTTTTGAAAATATATTTGAGTCGAAAATCATTTTTTACCAACTTTTGTTAATTTTTTTTCGGTTTTTAATTTTTTGTAAAAAAAAACTGTCAATTCGATTTTTTTTTCAAAATTTTTTGAATGTTGACAACAATATATTTTCAAATATTAAAGTAAATTAAAGCCAATATCTCAAAGTTTTAAAAAGATATTTGAGTCGAAAATAAATTTTTACCAACTTTTATTAATTTTTTGTAGGTTTTTATTTTTTGTAAGAAAACCAGCAATTCCATTTTTCAACATTTTTCAGAATGTTGAAAATAATATTTCTTATAAGATAAAATAAGTTTAAAGAATTAATCTCAAGTTTTTGAAAAGATATTTGAATCGGTATTCAATTTTTACCAACTTTTAGTTATGTTTTTTTAGATTTTTATTTTTTATAAAAAAACTGTCAATTCGATTTTTACAAAAATTTTATCTATCAGATGTCAAAAACATTATTCTTCGTTGCAAAAAATTGTTTTGGAGATGAAATCTCCAGTCGTAAAATTTTGGAGGTGACAATTTTTTTTCAGTTTTTTTGATTTATAAAAAAACCGTTAAATGGATTTTTTTTCAAAAAATATACTTCTTTGATATCACTTCAAAATGTATTATATAAAATTTAATTCAAGTCCCTAGCTTTTTTGGTTCGTAAGATATTTGGGTTTAACCAAAATTTTCACCTTTTTTCAAAATGGTATGGTAAAAAAAACCACCCACGCAATTTTCTTAAGAGCCCTTTCTGCATCTTTCTGCCTTATTATCTGTATAACAAAATTTATTTGAAGTCGATATCTCTTCTGGTTCTTGAGCTATCGACGAAGAAAGTTCATGTTTCAACTTTTTGGCTTTGTATAGCTCTTTAAATTTCCCATTGGCCTCTTATTAGTTGATCCTAAATGAGCTTTGGGAGGAACTCCGAAAATTTTTCAACCATGGAAAAGAAATCTTCCTAGCTTTTCAGCATTCTTGATCAAACCAAGGCTCATTTCCCAAATTCCATCCTTTTCCGCGAGGCTGCTGTTGGGGGTAAGATTCCTTTATGGTTTGCTGTAACATTTGAAAGTCTAATAATTTCATAATCATTTGTTTGCAAGCGCCGCCGGCCATTGGAATGTTACAATAACGGGAAGGTGATCCGAATACGGAAATTCTTTAACTTCTAGATCCGTCACCAGTGACTCCCAGTCTTCACCTAGGATTGCATAATCAATCAATGATGATAAATGTGAAATTACCCGAGGTCCATTCTGAATTCGAAGTCCAAACGAATCGCAAAGCTCTAGGAGTTTCTTTCCTCTTACATTACAAACAGAATCCTTTGATTGCCTATAAAATCCGTTGATAACGTTCATTACTCCTGCCTCTAGATCGATTCTCACGTTCAGGTCTCCAATAAACATAAAGTTCGTCGTTCTCATGTGGCTAAGTAACTCCGTTGTTCTTTCAAAATCTTCTTACCAATTATTACAGCTGTGGCATTGAGGAAGTATCCACAGGTGTTTGGTATTAATTTCTAAGTGAACAAACCATATCTTATTGTGCATCCGAAACTCGCATTTCAAACTATGAAGCTTTTTTTTTGAAACCAAAGTAGCAACCTCCACTTGCTTTTCCACGCTCATGAGTCCGCATAGCCGGGATCCACTTAAATACAAAAACCAGCTAATTTTCGACAATTGAAAAGTTTTCAGTTACAAAAGTTTTATACAAAACTATCAAATCAAATCTATTCACAAATTTATAAAAATTACTAAATAAAGATTTATTAAACAGACCTGATATATTTTTGTACTAAACACTACAATTAAAACCCTCTTCGATACCACTGGGTAATGGCAGCTGTACTGCATTGCCGACGATGTTGTCTTTTTGTGCAGTTCCTGTAAGTTGATGACTGTCACTACCAGCTGCCATCAGTTGTGTTTCTTGTAAATAACATTTGAGAAGTGGGTGAATACCACACCCACTTAGCAAACAATTTTCGTGTCTAGAACTTTTGTGTGTGTGTACATACCACTCTGCGGAATTATTAACTCATGATTGATATATTCCTGTGGGCGTATACCACGTCTTCTTAACCGACAACCTGACTCAAATTTGAGTTCAATTTTAAGATTCTGAGATGTCAGGAAATGCTTAATAATTTTGATGATAAAATATGTCTTTGTGATTTTTAAAGTACTGTATGTCAAAAATTCTGTATGGTTCTAACAGGAAAGTTGAATTTCATCGACTAGCTTAATAAGAGTTGCAAATTTTAAATTCCTGACTTCATTGCTTCTGCAGTTAGTTGTGTTTAAAAACTCGCTGAGGTTGTTTCTGTTTAAAAAGATGCAGCAATTTATTTTTTGACATATTTGAATTTTTTTTGAAAGATTAAAGACTTTGGTTCATGTTTTAAACGAAACATTCTTACCAAAAATATCAAAATTACTGTGGGAATTTTTAAACCGGTTGGCTCCAAATGAAATATGTCAAAATATTATATTCAAACAAAATTCTAAACGTATAAAATATTGAATAGTTAATATTCTCAAAATTTTGAATTTTCAAATTCTGTTTTGTCTAAATTTTGTAAATTTTTTTGTGCCAAATTTTAAAAAATAGAATTTAAACCAAAAAAAACTTTGTATTCATAAAACATAATCATATTGTTTTTTATTATTATTTTAACAGAGTTTAAAAACATGATCTTGTATCAATTTTTTAACGTATCAAATTTGTATTTCCTGGTGAATATTTTAGGAGCTTAAAATAACATTTTTTTTGTCAGCTTCTATGAGAAGAAAAACTGAAGCGGGAGTTTGAAAAGATACAAATTATTTAAAGGGTGATAAAGGGTCTCAAATTGCGTTTAATTTGTACTCTGTTTGAAAATTGAAATATAATAAGATGTTAAAATTACAATTCGTGTTAATATTTTGGTTTAAGTTTTTAA
Source organism: Eupeodes corollae (assembly GCF_945859685.1). Lineage (NCBI taxonomy): Eukaryota > Metazoa > Arthropoda > Insecta > Diptera > Syrphidae > Eupeodes > Eupeodes corollae. The sequence continues at coordinate 129,685,237 of NC_079149.1, forward strand.
AATGAAAAAGACTGCTATATTATTCATAACTTCTAATACTATGATATCCTTATCATTTTTGTAAGTTATTTTCAATAAAATTTTACTGAAACTCTTTCGAATATTATTTTAATGTACATTTAATGTTTGGAATAAGTATAAAGGATAGAAAGGTACTACAGCCCTTGACAGACCTTGTTAAAAATTGTATGCAATTAACCAAAGTGTCCTCCATTATATTACCATTACGATTACAACATCTATACCAACTATATATACAACGACTTGTTTTATATTACCACTTTAAAATCAAACCATATCAAACAAAACACTTGAATTAAGTTTGAATATTTACATCAATTACAGAACATAATATGCAGCATCCCATTTTCAACACCATATTAACTAACAAATTGATTAAAAAACAAAAGTTTTACCCATTATAAGCCCCCCTCCCCCACATAGACATCAGAAAAACCACTCAACCATTACAATTTTATTTTTTCTCAAATACCCTTATTACATATGTACCGTACATATGTATATCTGACACATCAAACACAAAAGCCTATATTTTCCCATAGAAACCAAATCAAAACCTACACAAAAACTTGCTCCATTTTTGAACATGTGGGTATAGATGTCTGTGTAATATCCTTCCTGGCGTGATTAAATTTATATTTTCAGAAAATGGACCGATTCGTTCTCTTTCGCCCTATAAATATCATATACAGAATGCATCATCATCATATAGAGATAGGGAAAAATATCCCTTCATATATCATCCACAAATAACCCACAAGTGCCCCACTTCATCAGGATTTGAAGAGTTTTTAAAAACCAATTATAGAAATCTATAACCCATTTTACCAATTGAAATCATATCAACATCAAAACAACAACAACAGGACTACAATTCCCGCAACCCCATCCCAATATACATCCATACATAAAACTATAGCCAACACCAATATCGAACCACATTATATAAAAAAACTTGATATTTGAAATAAAAATGCCTCTCTAAAGCATCAGGATATGCTGAAGGCATTTCTATAGTACGTAGCCTCTTACCTACCATCAACGTTATAATAGCCCCCCTGATGCCATTCTTCGAAAGTGATTAAGTGGAAACTCAATTGGTCCTAACGAAACCCATTTCAATCGAAAGCAAACTTAAGTCCTTGACGATAAACACATCTCACACCATCACATGTATACTCTGCAACCCAAATAGTCCTTACGAATTGTACGGGATAGATAGATAGGCGCATGCAGGACATTATTGTTATTATGCCAGGCTCTAGAAAACTTCAATAGAGACCAAAACACACTTCAAAACCACATACAGTCAGAGCCTCAACAATAAATGTCAAAAAAACACATAATCCTTGTTCTCCTTCATAATATCATACGTTCAAGGACATGTGTACACTAATGTCGGTATGTGTGTACCTACTTAAGAGAGATTGCCTCGCGATGCGTGTCTAAAACAATTTTCTCATAACAACCGACGACAACAACGACAGCGAAAAAAAGGATTCCCATCATAGTTCAGGATTCGCATTATGCTCAAAGTTGATCCCTTCTGGTCAAAATGTCATCGAATCCTGTCAAAAAGTGTCAAAATCACTCCCTTTCTCCACGTACTTTAGCTCAACTCATATCGGTTTCCTGTCGAAGAGCTTTCCTTTTAATTTAAATAGGGCTCCTCGCGGACTTAAAAAAAAAGGATATTCTCAAGGATAACGCACCAAAAAAATCCAAAGCGTGAGAAAGAAGATCTGACAGAAACAAAAAGGATAAAAAAAACGAACCTATTTGGCAAATTCACTTCGATGTTGTTGGTTGGCTGTTTTTTTTTTTTTGCTTCTGGAACGAAGAGCCCCAGGGCGATTGTCGAATGTCAAACCCTTCTCAAATTGAAAATCAACACAAGGGCGCACAGGATTCTTCATCAAGCCAAAAGACAACACATATAAAAAGGAAGAAAAAATGAAAAAGAAGAAGGTATCTATATACATACTTTTTTGAAGAATTTTTGTCCTTTTGAAACATGAAAATTCTTCAAGGATTAAGCTTATTTAGGATTTCTTTTAGCAAGTAGTTAAGATACAAATTGGGAAACAGCAAAAAATATATAAATAGATAAGTAAATCTCTAAAGCCGTTTTTGCTATAGCAAAGATGGCAATTTGCAATGAGATCCTGTTGAAATCCTTTCTATATGTGACACTTTCTTATGTAATTTTAATCAAGCCTCATTTACGGGATGTTGCTGTATCCATATGGGGTATGGATAGACTCGTCGTAGGTATGCGATATTTGTGTTTGCTGTTGATTACCTTGAAGCTATGTGTGTGTTGTGTATGTTTTGCAACTTGAGAGCGAGCAAAAGCTGCACCCATTTTCACTTAATCACCAGGATCAATTATTTAAGAAAGTAATTTCCAAGATGTGCGAAGGATAATCTTAGAGTAGGTATATATGGAACATTGTGAGCTCCGTTCAGTTCTTGTTCTATTTCGACGTTAGCTAGAGACACATACCTACGTTTAGATGCTTGGTTTCTATGTCGTCGTCGTCTTCAGCATCGTCGTCGTAGTCATCGTTTTCGTCGCATAGTCGTATTTTATTACCATCAGGTTTACATTTGGGGTATTGTACGGTTGAGAGTTTGGTGTCAACAGTGTCGATGTTGTTGATTTTAATTATAAGACTCTTAGGTGTAAGCAAATGATATGCTATTGATGGATGCTTTTCGTGTACCTGATGTGTACCGTTCCTATGTATGTGAAAGCAATACACATTATAAACATTAGAAGCTTCATGCATCATCAAAGTATATAGGTATAGTATGTTCCATATATCTATACCTTAGCGTAAACTTCTATATGAATGATCCCAAGAGGCTGAATAGAATGTGCATCACGTTTAGCTTAAGTAGGACACGGAGTTTGTGGTTAAGAATTTGAGGCGTGTGTTAAGTGGATGGATTGCAAGGATTTTGTGTTTCTTCTTCAAAAAAAAAATATTAGTAAAATAGAATTTTATAAATAACCCTGCAAGGAAAATCTCGTATATTATAGTGTAAGTAAGGGGTTTTTGTATGCGGTATTATATTCATAACTACTTTTGAAAGCTGACCTGATTCTTGATTTTTTCAAGGAGAATACACATTGATATAGAAGTTTTCTTGACATCAATTTTAGGATCCCTTAAGTTACTCGCATATATTTTGGAATTTTGACTTTTATATTTAATAAAACCCAAATCAATAACTTCATATTTATGTTTGGAAATAAATCGACGTTTAAGAGAACTTGAAATCATATATATCGAAATACTAAAAAAAAGAGGAAAAATAGAGATTAGCCCTATCTTTTTTTATTCTGAAACTATTCTTTCCCGCATTTTTCATAAAAGAATTAAATATAAATATTGCCATAAAAATGCTCAAATGGTAGACATGTGCATTCAAGAGGACACAAGCGTGCACAGGTTTTTCTCAAAACCAACCTCTGTTTATCAACACCTACTCTCACCTCCCCGTGGTGAACATCGGGTGCCAAGTACCTCAACTGGAGATTGGGTTCCAACCCCAGTGGAAAGTTGTTGGGGGCAGCAAACAAAAGAGGAGGGGAGAGCTGTTTCCACTAAGGCCCCTCTCCTTATCCAGACGATATTTACTATGGTGACTGCTACCACGAAAACCAACAGCGCTTATTTGGATGCGGCTTCGTTATTGGAGCCAGACTTAGGCTTGAGCTATAAGTGCATAAATGAGCGCCTCGTGACCATTCGCATCAAGGCTAAATTCGGCAACATTAGTCTGATATGCGCGCACGCCCCCACAGAAGAGAAAGACGACAACACCTAAGATATCTTTTTCGAGCTCTTAGACAAAACATATGAGCAGTATCCTAGCCAAGATATTACAATTGTCCTGGGTGATTTTAATAACAAGCTAGGAAGGGAAGACATCTTTGTTGGAATAATCGGGAAAAACAGACTGCACAACACTTCCGACAATGGATTCAGGCTCATAGATTTTGTACACAAAAAGGTGTGTTAGTAGAGGCACTCCGCAATCGCCGTCACAGTTGAACATCCTAATACACTGGGAGACTTCCTCCAAAACGCACTCAATATGTTCAATTGATGGGCTGATCACTGCGGACTTATTATTAATCCTCAAAAAACAGACCTCGTCCTTTTCACACTTAAATACAAGATCCCAGTAATTGTACTTCCTTTAATTAAAGTGTGTACCACTAATTTTTACCAATGAAGCCAAATACCTTGGTCTGATAATGGACAAAAAATTAAGTTGGAAATCCAATATACAGGAAAAAATTAAAAAAACTACAGCAGCTCTTTTCATTTGCAAAAGAGCCATAGGAAGCAAATGGGTTTTTCAACCTTGCATAACCTACTGGCTATAAACTTTGGTTATCCGACCAATACTTATGTACGGGGTTGCAGTATGGTGGACTGCACTGGAGAAAGTCACATAATACAACAAACTCAGTAGAGTCCAACGCACTGCATGTCTCTGCATAAGCGGGGCATTGAGAACCACACCCTCAGCAGTTTTAGACACTTTCCTCTATCTGACACATTTCGACATATTCAGTAAACAAGTGGCAACGAGTACAGCGATAAGACTCAACGCCTCATCTCAATAGACCAACAACAATGTGGGGCACTTAATAATTTTGAACCTCTTTGGTTCTATACCAAAGTACATAGACTACATTATTCCTAAATCTCTAATGGGAAAAAAAACTTCCAGGTATCCATTCCATCCAGAAAAAAAAACTCCTGGATAACAAAAGTATTAGTTTTTATACAGCTGGATCCAAGACAGATGAGGAAGTTAGTAGTGGTGTGTACTCAGAAAATCCTAATCTAAGCATCTCTGTCCGCCTCCCTTATCATTGTAGTGTATTCCAAGCGGAAATTTAAGCGATCAAAGAGGTCCTCTCCTGGCTGAGAAAAGACGTGATATCAACTTCTGATATCCGCATGTTCTCTGACAGTTAGGCTGGTATTAAATCTCTTGATGGTGTCTCAACCAAATGTCATCTTATGGAGATGGCGCAGCAATTTAACATTCACCTATGTTGGCCTGCCGGGCCACAGAGACATCACGGGAAATTGTAGACCCGACGAACTCGCTTGAAATGGAACCGTCATGCCTATTTCACCTGAAAGTGAGGAGATAGGTATACCGATAGCTGCATGTAAACTCATGCTAAAAGAAACAGCTTTTGCGATAGAAAATTATAGGTGGCACAATTTACCAACATGCACAGCCACAAAACTCATATGGCCTTCGCTGGACCTAAAGCGCTCTAAAAACTTGTTATTTCAAAGCAGACTTCATATTATCTCCTAAATAGGGGTCCTTACGGGACACTATCTTATGAGCAGACAAGCAATACGACTTGGTGTAGCCTCAAATGACTTTTGCGAAGCTGTATGGACGAAGAAGAAGAGGAAACAGTATATCACCTTCTCTGCACTTGCCCTGCTCTTTCACTAAGACGCAAACTTCATCTGGGAGACTTCTCTTTTTATAATCCCAGTGAAGAAGCTAAAAAGGATATCAAATATCTTCTTCGCCATATAAAAAGCTCAAAATGGTTCGACTAGTAAGAAGTAATTCTCTAGATTCATGCGGTATCACAATGATCCTTTTCTTTTGGCCTAAGTGTGTGGATTCTAAATCCGCAGCCACTTTAACCTAACCTAAGCTATAAAAAAATTGTTTTTTGGACGCCTCGGCTATTTAGGGTGCACGGATCCGAATGGTCCAATTTTCAATGACGGCATAGATATGGCTGAATTTGAGCGATGGCCTGTATTATGTTCAACTTAAGGGCATTGCGGTTTATTTACTTGGACCTGCGAACGTGGTCAAATCGCATCACCTTGTTGGCCAATTCACATCAACACTGCCCGAGATAACCATACCCTCAAATCGTTCAAGTAAAAAGTCAATCGTAGCGTTTGCTGTGCGACACATAGCGCCGCCGTCCTGCTGGAACTTGATGTCGTCTAGATCCATATCGTTTAATTTGGGCCATACAAATTTATATATCATCGTTATATAGATCTCGATATTGACGGTGACCTCACTAACTTCGTTTTCAAAAAAGTACGGACCAAATACGCTGCTGGCCCAAAATCCACACCGAACGGTAACTTTTTGAGGATGCATTATCACCTGGCAAACAGTGGGTTGGTGTCGTTTCATGTATAGAAATTTTCCTTGTTAACACAGCCATTCATCCAAAAATGGGCATCGTCACGAAAGATGATTTTTCGGATCTTGTTTAAGTGTAGGCTCAAGTCCTGAAGTAAAATTCGCCAAGTTCAAGTCTGTGTAAGGAGGAGTTCTTGTGCACGATGAGGAATAGACTGCCTTGTCTTCTGCTGTAAACTCTCACGGACAGCGGCGATGTTCTCGAACGATCCTGCGTTCCTTGTACATACTGGTGTTGGCTGATTGTCTCAAAATTGGACACTAAACGTTGAAAAGTCGACTGTTAAGAGCCACCATGTCTACCGTTAAATGGGTGCAATGCGGGCAACATTTGCGTTAACGAAGACTCATTTTGATAATAAAGTGTTATCATTTGAACGTTCTGTTCATTCGCGTTACTTCCCATAACGATTTGACATAAATACCTGAGTAATGAACACAAGATTTGACAGACGCCACCAAAACAAAATGGCCGCCACGGGGCACAAAGTGTACCCGTGCCAATTGAAAACCCCTTAAATGCTTTAGTTTTGGCTTCCAGTCTGGCTTCCGAAGCGGTGTTGTTGCCAAAGACATGAGCTCTAACATGGCCTCTCAAAAACTAGTTATGCGGCTTTAAATCATCCCAAACGTGAAACTAACTGTTCATCGAACTTGGCACTCAACTGGTCCATTTTTGCTAGTACGGGTAGTATGCAAAACCGTCGTGTTGAAACAACGTATCGAAAAAGTCAAGATTATCCATTTTCTGTTATCATATCACAGTATCACCATTCAAAGTAACGTTGCGATTGACATAATTTTTTGAAACATGAGGTCCAATGATCCCGCCTACAATCCGTACCAAACGTTGATTTCTTCGGAATGTATTGGTAGCTCTTACAACGCTTTCGACTGCTTTTAACTCCAAATGATGTTTGATAATATAACTTTACATGTTTAACATAGAAACAAAATACGTGTATCACGCAATTTTATGAATAAATTAATGAACAAGTATAATAAACAAATATAAATAATGTTAATAAATAATCGAACAATCAAATGAATTCATAACATATAAATGAATTTTTGAACAATTAAATAAATAAATAAATAAATAAATAAATAAATAGATAAATAAATAAATAAATAAATAAATATGTATCAACAATAATAATTAAAGAGAATATCACAGAAGAAATAATAAATTAAATAAATAAGTAGATAATTTAATAAATAAATAAATAATAATAAATAAGAAAAATATCACAGGAGAAAAAGTAAATAAATAAATAAATGTATTTGTGAATAAATATATCACAGAAAAAAAATAAATAAATAATTTAAAATGTAAATCCCTACAATTAAGTAATGTAAATATATTTCTATGTATGATCATAAAGTTAGATTTGATATGAGGTAGTTATCAGATGAACTACATACAATGTCGTATCTATTGCGTAGATTAATTATTCTACTAGGAATTCTTTCAATATTTGTCAATCTATGTAGTTCCGCAGTCGAATAGTGCCACGGCAAATCAAGCATCATTTTCAAAATTTTGTTTTGTATTCTTTGGAACCTAAGAATATGAGTTTTTGCGCATTTCCCCCACACAGGGGATCCGTACAGTATTATGCTTTGAAAAATTACTTTATATATAATTAACTTGTTTTCCTCACTAAGCTTTGAATTTCTATTTATAAATGGATAAAGCATTTTTACTGTCACATTAACTTTATTTATTGTTTGTTGGATATGTAGTCCAAAAGTTAATGTTTTGTCAAGATGCACTCCTAAGTATTTGGCGTTGGATTTCCATTCTGTCTGCGATCCGTTAATTCTTAACCTTCCGCTGGGTAGAAAGCAAGCTTTTCTTTTCCTTGTGAAAAAGACGGCTTGAGTCTTTCCAGGATTCACCTTTATTTTCCATTTATTGAAATAATTCTCAATATCATCTAAGGCAGATTGCAAAATGGTTTCAATAACTAAACCATTTGAATCAGCTGAATAAATACAAGTATCGTCTGCAAAGATGGCGATTTCGCAGTCACTGAGCTTTGGAAAGTCAGATGTATATATGTTATACAAGAATGGTCCCAAAACAGATCCTTGGGGAACACCAGCAAAGATTTCTTTCGAATCTGAGCATGCAGCATTAATGAAAACATTAAATGTTCGTCCAGTTAAGAATGAGAATATGATTTTATTTATGTAATGAGGAAAATTCAAAATTCTTAATTTATGAATGAGACCTTTATGCCATACCGTGTCAAAAGCCTTCTCGATATCAAGTAAAACTAATCCTGTACTTTTCCCTAAAACGAAGTTATTTTTAATGTCTTTAGTTATCCTGTGTATCTGATGGACAGTACTGTGGTGAGATCTAAATCCGAATTGCTCAACTGGCAGGATATTATATCGATTTAAGTGATTTTGGAGATTGTTTTTGATGACCTTTTCAAGGCATTTGCTAATCGAGCTCAGTAAACTAATTGGCCTGTAGTTGCATGGCATAGACGAATCCTTTCCTGGTTTCAGAATAGGAATAATTTTTGCTTTTTTCCAATCCTTCGGGAAATACCCTAAATTGAAGCATCCATTAAATAAATTTAGTAGATACTCAATACCCTTTGTTGGTAGTTTTTTAAGATATAAGTTACGTAATTTATCGAGACCAGGTGACTTTGATATTTTTAAGCCCGACAGTATAAATTTGAGATCATCAAGAGTTAGAACATTTTCTTGAATATCAACTATTTGTGAACTTAAAGTATCACAGGACTGTTGAACAGCGACTTCAAGTTCATTGTTTCCACCTATGTTACTGGTAATTAAATGATTTAAAGAGAATTCCCTGGCCAAAGCATCAGCTTTTTCAAAGTTTGATAGCATAACTGTACTTCCTATTTTAAACGCAGGAATAACACAATTTTTCTTTTTTAAAACCTTTGCGATATTCCAAAAGGGTTTGCTTGCCTTGTCCAAACTCTGCAGTTTATTGTTCCAAAATTTATTTCTGTATTCTGAAATTAATATTTTTATTTTATTATTTAATAACTTCATTTCTAACAAATAAGCACGATTTCTAGTTCTCAGCCACCAAGATCTGTATTTATTTCTAGTTTTTATAAGATTAATGATGTTAGGAAGTAGTAAATTTTGCTTTTCGCAAGTTAATTTTTTTTTCGGTACGGATTGTTCTATGCTTTCAAGAATAATCTTCGTAAAATTTTCTACTGCTACATCTATTTCGTCGCATGTTACTTCTGCTGGAACAAGTTCCGGTGTTTCTTCTAGTTTTACGCGAATAACTCTCTTATATCTTTTCCAGTTAGCATTTTTAAAAACGTATACAAAATTATTATTTCGAACAGGTGATCTGTAAATACTACACACCACTGGGAGATGGTTAGAACTCATGTCATTTATGACCATAGGTTGGCTTACGAGTTCGGGCATATTTGTCAAAAATAGATCTATAGTTGACGGGTTAGATCTGTTATTAGGAGGAATACAGGTAGGATGAGGTGGATATAATATGCTAAAAGGATGCCTGGAATTTAAATCTGATAGAATGTTGCCCCATGTATTCGCTCTGACGCACCCCCAACTTCTATGTCTGCAGTTGAAATCTCCTCCGATTAAAAAAAAATCATTAATTCTAACCAATTTTAACAAATCATTTCTTAGATCACATCTTTTACTTGGTGAGGTATTTCCTCCCGGGAAATAGATTGAAATTATTTTTACCGAACGACCGTTTACAAGTGGTATTTCAATACCAACATTTTCAATTAGTTTCGTATTGACTACAGAAAGTACGTTATGCTTAATTGATCGTTTAACAACCACGGCAACACCTCCTCCCCTTCTCTCTTCTCTATCTAAACGATAACATTTGTAATCTTTATTTGAGATATTAATATTTGTATCTAGCCATGTTTCATTAACTAGACTTACATCAATATTATGCTTACATAGAAAAGCAAAAAATTCTAATGATTTAAATCGAATGCCTCTAGCATTCCAACAATTTATTTTTAAGTTAACATTCATCATTATTTACCTGCGTATAATTACTTAATAGCTAATTGAGCAATACAATTGAATTGATCTGCTTTAGATTTGCAATGACCGAGAAGTGTAATCATCTCTGCTGTAAGAGAGTTGATTTCATCCATAGAGAAAAGTAAGCTGCTTGTGTTGGTTTACTGACGATCGAAATCGGTTTTGCTGGTGGTTCTACTGGACCACACGTTTGGGCAGGTATCACCTTCATTTACATTTTTCGCTGCTGCAGTTGGCTCCGAGCTTTTGTGTGGTTTAAGCGTTGGAAAGTCATCATTACTCGGGACAAATAAATGTGGTTGTTGATTTATATTTCGCTTAGTCATCATAAAGCTTGAACGTTGTTTATTTCTTGAAGAAAGTCTTTCTCTTATTTCAACGAAACTTTTTCTGCTAATGCATGATGGGTCATTTGACTTGTGCGCTTCGTTGCAATTTGCACATTTAATGATCATTGATTTGCATTCGTTCGTTCCATGATTCTCTGAACAGTTTGCACAGTGCGTTTTGATGTTACAATTTTTTTCCCCATGGCCATACATTTGGCAATTATAACACTGTGTTATTTTGTTTTTTGGTCTTCGGGCAAAGTCCCATTTAACTTGGGTTCTGAAGATTGAACGTGTGTTTTGCTTTAATTCATTTAATCTTACAGAACCTATATCAAGATAAACTAAATAAAAAATGTCTATGAATTGAGCATATTGTTTTTTAATAATTTTAACATTTTGGCATTTAAGTCCAATTGATATAAGTTCATTTTTCACGACATCAGTATTAAGTTCATGTAGTCCATATAACATCACTTTAAATGATTTCATGGCTGGGAGATCATGGGTATAAAATTGCCAGTTTTTTCTTTATAATGCCTCTCTAAGGCTTTCGCGTGATTCAAGACTTTCGCAATTTATTTTGATGCCAATGGACATTTTTTATGCTGTAGTCTGATAGATTTAGATCACTACACAATTTATGCACATCTTCACTCGTTTTTTGAAGAACGCACACAGATGGAATTTTAGATTGTTTTTTTGATGCTTTTGGAGTAGGGTCTATAATTTCATCACATTCGATATCACTGTTATCTGAATCCGGTAGAGTTTGCAAGGGTCTAAATTTATTGTTTCTATTTGGTTCCTTAGAACTCATCTTAAGGGTTTTGACGTGTGAAGACGAAATGTCTTCAACACTAGGTGAACGATTTCGTTTACCGATTTTGGTTTTTTTTACTTTAGTATACCGCACAGAAAATATACACGTCTAACGCATGCGACCCCGACTTTATTTCAAATTCTGCGTTTCAACTTCAGCTGAGCAATAGAAAACCTTTTTACTCAACAAATTTGGAACAAACTAATGAGAGAAGATTTATTAGTCCTCTTTAGTTGACGAAACAGTAAGAAAATGTTTATCCAAAGAAGACCTAAAAATTAAATACAAAGTTCTAGTACGTAATTTTAAGAAGAAGTACCAGTAGCGTGACGGTTGCAGGTCTCGTGTTCAAACCCTGTGCCACCTAAAAATTTTTTCATAGGTAGAGCCCCTTGCTTTTTTGCCGTTGGTATTTGACTTTAAACTGCAGGTCCCCTCCATTCTTGAAAACATTACTTACACAATGGAATGGTTACGAGTTGTAAGTCACTATTATTTACTTGTTTTCAAGATCAAATAAGTAGAGCTTTTGAATCACTCTTTTATTTCTCATACTTAATTTTAATTTATTGCAGGACAAAATTTTGAATTGTCCTATTTTCTGAATTAAAAATGTTGACAATCTTTGACGTTTCAGCATAATTCGAGTGTTTTAAGAAAGTTATCCGTGTGTAAGTCTGAACTTTCGGAATACTTTTTTGTCGTAGGCTATATCTGAAAAACCAGTAAAAAAACAACGTAATTTTTATAAATTTAAGGAAAAACTTTACTTTACGAACAAAAAATTTGGAGTGTCATTTTTGACTTCAGGTACATTTTTTAAAAATTTTGAAATGTCAGTTTGAAAAATTAACAACTTAAAACAATTGCTTTTTAAAACTGAAAAAAATTAATTTCTGGGTTGAGTATCTTGAAACTAAAAATTTTTAAATCGTTATTGACTTCAATGTTTATATTTTTGAAATAATATTTTTAATATTAGGCAAAAAAGTTAGGTATTGCATTTTAAGCAAAAAAGTTAGGTATTGGAATCAACTTTATTTTATCCTATTTAAATTATTTTTGTTAACAGTGTGATATTTTAAAAAATGTAGATTTACAAGAAACCAAAATCAACTAATAATTGATTTTTGACTTCATTCTCTTGAGAATAAAGAAAGATATTGACTAGGAGCTCATTTCAAAATATTTATAATAATATTTGGAACATTTTTGGTAAAAAAAAACTGCCTAAACAAACAAATGCTCAAAGTTATACATCAGTGAGAAGTTAGGAATTGGACTCATATTAAAGTCTCTTTTGTATTCGTGATTGAAGAAGGAGGGATCTTAGTGCTCTGTTGGAATTGGAGCAGTTCGTCTATCAGCACATTAGAAGTTCTTAATTCTTGCATCACAGAAAATTCACAATTCGATTATGGCGTAGCCAACTTAGCGAACATAAAAATCGAAAACTATTTGACCATTAAATTCATTCGGCTTTATGACATAACTTTATCCTAATGGACCTTATTTCTGTTAGAGAGTTTATTTCAGGCGTTTATGGCAATAACCTTTTAACCTTATTAGAAAACATTTGTGGTTACAAATACATGAAGCCTTGAAGAAAAATTGACATTTTGTAACTATTTAAATTCACATAAACTTCTTACGTCGAACCATCAGAGGATTTTCGTGCAATCCAGTTGTTCCATTTTTAGGATCCTGTTTCATGTGTGAATACTGCACGAAATAAATATTTATCGACATTTTTTTTAAGCTATTCCCGTTTTTGTCAAAACTCATTTCTAAGAAGATGAAAAGACCTTAAAGGGAGTTTTAAGACCCTCAAATTTGATTTGTCAAGAAAAAGTTAAAGTTCTATTTTTAACAGAGATCGAACGCATTAAAAAAAGATCTAGAAATAATGTTAAGCCTCCATCAAGAAACCGCATTTCTTCGGCTAGATTTTTTTTCAAAATTGACCTCTAGGGTTCCATAACAAATAATCTATACTTTCTGACACGACACTCTCTCGGACTTAACTATACTCAGGCACGGGAACTGCATGCATGATGTTAAAAAATATCAAGTCAAATGGTGGAGGAAACGAAATTTTATTTCCAATTTCTCTTTTTACTTTTACTTTCTATTTCAAATACTTACAATATTAGGAAATGTCATGCAAGTTCTGTGGAACCTTTTTCATACCACAAAAAATAAATGCAGGGTCTTATAGCATGAATCTGAATAACACCTTCTATTTTATTTTTCTTTATTAAAATCATAGTTTAATTTATTCCAAAAACATATTAATTCTAAGTTTTTCCGTTTTCCTTCAAGACTTTTCATTTAGCTATGTACGTATAACCACCAAGGATCTCATTTCGCTTACCTTGTGCTTTTTTTAACTTGTGCATGTTTTAAAAAAAAGCTTCATACCTAAACCTTAACTGATTCTGAGGCATATTGTACGCTGTATGTAGTTTCTTCTTCTTATCTTTTATCCTCAATCTTAATTTTTTTCTCCTCACGAAAGCCTCAAAGTCCTTAACTCATCTTGGGATCTTTCTTTACTTTTCAATCCACTCAACTTCGTCCGTTCGTACGTTCGTTTGTTTGACACCACCTCCCTCCCCGTCATCGTCATCGTTGACATTCACAATTTATTAGCATGCATCAGTTCGCTGGCATCAGCAAACATGCACCAACTTCAGCCCAATCAAGAATTTCTTATTATACGAACCACATGGAGGGCTTGACATGAGGACGACGACGAGGACGATGGAAAGGAATATGGTGTTATATTGGTATAGGTAAGCAAAGATGGTTGGTTACCCCATCATCAGTTAACCCTATTTTAATGTTTATTTTCACTCTCCCACTCCTGACCTCCCCAGAGGGTTGAAAAAGAATGGAAAAACACACCACCAACCAACCAACTAACAAACCACCACCACCAAGCAACAACCCCCTTTATTTCTTATCGGGCTTAATAATTGTCCTAAGAGGTTTAAAGGGGGTGGAGTAGGCTTTATTTTATTTTTTTGTGTGTGTTGTTAGTTGGGTATACTTTATACTTATATGGGACGGGACTGAGCTGAATGAAATGCATTAAGCTTACGTGTAAACAAACGCAATTTGTTTACACGTTTCAGAACGCGTCAACGTTGAGTATGTGCCAGCAACGTGTCACCTAAAAAGCCAACGTCGCACGGGGCCAACTGATAAACATCGCATACTATATAGAATAGTGGTTGTTATTGGTCTTGTTGTTGTTGTTGTTCTTGTTGTTGTATGGGTATGGAGAGGTAGGGTTTAAGGAACCGAGTGAGTGAATGAGTTGAAGAAATTATGTTTCTATGTATGTTAGGCATGTTTGTGTACCTACATTAAGGACTTATGAGTTCAGGACACTTTTTTTCTTCTTTTTTAAGTATACAAGAAAAAATGATGGTGCTCTATTGTAAAATAAATGAGGAAATTTCTTGAACATTGACAAACAAAAGAGGTTTAGAGCTGTGATGTGACGTGTAAGGACAATAGAAATCCTTTTAAATTGTCAGATTTGTGTGTGTTTTTTTTCATATGATGGAATTAGGTATAAGTTGATTGTCCTTTGGTAACATAAAATGCGTAAGGAGGGTTTTAATAGATGGGATGATGATAAAAGGGTACTTTATTTAAGGATTTAAGATTGTTTACATTTGATTTTGATTTCGAATTTCTGTAAGTTTTCCAAGCGGAACTCAACGAGTTAATATTGTAAGGTGTGTTTTATTGGTAAGTGGGTACAAAGTAACCAGAAGAATTGATTTATGAAGAAAAATTAGTCGTTCGAGAGTCAAATATCAATTGATAGTTGATAACTATCAAAAATTTAAATTGATATTATAAATGTTCGTAAAACAGTCTTGAACATTCTCTATTTCAATTGTCTGGTTAAATATATAAACTTTACTTTTATCAACTATCAAATGATAATCGACACTTACAGTAAGGCAGAGAGTTTTGAAATGTGAATTGTTGGAAGTAGCTTGATTGTGAGAACAAATAAGTAAATGTTAGCAGATTTGAAGGTATTGTAGTGTCAGTGAAGAAGTGTTCTTTGCTCAAAACTGTCATTCCAAAGGTCTTGCTTTTTTTAAAAAGCGGTTCGAATTCGGTATACAAACTGTAGACCCACTCCATTTTTGACATTACTCGCAAACAGGAATGGTTAAGAGTTATCAGCCATCAAACCATAGATTACATTCGAACAGATTTCAAACTCGATGTTTTGAATACGATGTTCGAGAAGTCAACAAGTTAGTCTGGCGATTCTGTTTGTTCTCCGCTCTACAGCATAAGCCATTTGTTTTTTTTTTTATAATAAACACACTCAAGGGGATATTATTACCCTTATTATGCAGAGGCACAGTGTGAGCACTAGGAAGAGAAGAGAGGGTTTAAAAGGAGATGTCGGTGGACATTGGTTTTGAATTCCTGAATATTGCAATGACTAGGAAAGACAGAGTGTGGTAAGGCATTCCACATTCGCGTAGTACGGCTAAAGAACAAATCTCTGTATTTGACAGTACGGCCGAAGTTGGACTCAAGGGTATACTGATGAGCATTCCTAGAAGCGCGAGTATTACGGTTGAACTGTTTAAGGGGAAGAATGCAACTGGCTATTTCACTAGAGCATAAGCCGTTAAAATAATGGTAAAAAAGGGTCAGACAAGTGACCTTACGACGATGTTCAAGCGAATAAATGAACTTATGATGATATTATCATCTATCAATTTAAATGCTCTACGTTCAATACTATCCAAGAGGCTTAAGTAAGTTGCAGGAGTACCAGCCCAGAGAAGGGAGTTAGACTCAAGCTTTGGACGTATATGAGTCTTGTAGATAACAGCCAGATCAAAAGGGGTGAGATATTTCTTATCGTCTAAGGAAACATTAACATCTTGCGGCATTTTTGGTGACATCGCGTATGTGATCATTCCACAAAAGGTGGTTGGTGACACACATACCGAGAATATCGAGGTGTTCAGTCTCATTGATGCAACTGCCATCCACGGATAATGGGAATGGCTTATCATATTTTGTCGTTGCAGTTCGACATCCGAAGAAGAGGGATGCGAATCTGAAAACGGCGACAGCGAAACAATGTATTGGATTAGATGTTGCAGACAGATCATTTATAAAAATGAGAAAAAGTGTTGGAGATAAAACAGAGCCCTGGGGCACACCAGCATTTATTTTATGGTTTTCAGACTTGAATCCATCCAATACTACTTGTATTGAACGTTCCAAAAGGTAATTACTAATCCAATGAAGCAGGGATTCATGAAAACCGAAAGCTCGCATTTTCGATAAGAGAGCCTGATGCCAAACCCTATCAAATGCTTTTGAAATATCAAGTGCAAAAATCTTACTTTCTCCAAAACGATGTAAAATTTGTTCCACTGTTCGGTGAGATGAAGCATGAGATCACCAGTGGACCTATTGCTACGAAAACTATACTATCGGTCATTAAGAAGCTTCCGTTCTTCAATATATTTCTTAAGCTTAAAATTAATCAGCGTTTCCATGACCTTAGAAAGAAGGGACGTAAGTGCTATTGGATGATAGTTGGAGGGAAAGAAGGATTCGCCTTTTTTAGGGACAGGCTGGACAAATGCATTTTTCCATCCACTTGGGAAGAGACCTGTAAAATAGGACAGATGGAAAAGCTTAAGCAGTTGTTTTGCCAGCGTTGAAGAGCATCCTTTCAGAACAATAGGGGAAATACTATCTGAGATAGCGGATTTGTGTATGTCAAAGTCTTTCAGTACTCTTTCGACTGCACGATTGCGAAAGAAGATTCGTCCCATAGAATCATTTACACTCTCAAGAACAGGAGGACTCGTGGCATTATTGGGTAGCGTCGAATTAACAGCAAAATGTGCTGCAAGCAAATTGGCTTTATCAATCGAGCTTTCATGGGGAGTTTAATTGTGGACGAGCTCTGGAACCGAGGATGATGTGGTGTTTCGTACGTTTTTTACAAATTACCAGACATTTTTACTACCTTTGGGACGTTGTAGTATTTTTTGCCTTAATTTCTGATCATGCAAAAATTTGGTTCGGCGAATATGACCATTACAGGTCTTTCTAGCTTGTTTAAACTTATTCCGGCCTTCCTCAGTCGGGTTGTCTTTGAAACAACTTAAACTAACATCTCTGAACATAATAACCTCTTTACAGCTCGAATTAAACCATGAGTTCTCTTTGTGTTTGATAGATTTCACCTTATTCGGTAAAAAATTTCTCATTCGACAAGGAATTAAATTTGTTACCATATCTGCGGTGGAATCCACGTCACTATCGAGGAAGCATAGTGACCAGTTAAAGTTCCTGAATAATTCATTGAGACCGTCTCAGTTGGCTTTCTCATATTGCCAAACAGTTCTTATAGGAGTTTTTTCTTTAACTGATTTATTTTTGACATGAGAATTTTGCAGATACGGTACAATGGTCTAATGTGCCTAGAGGCGGTAATACACTGATTGTGTACTTAAGAAGAAGCAACTCTAAGGTGTTTTCGGATTGACCTGCATCGTCAGCGATTCGAGTTGGCTCACCGATAAGCTGAGTTAATTGATTTTACTTGGCAATACTACCAATGCCATCTATAAAAATCAAAGACAAAATAAATGGAAGTATAGCGTTTAATTGGTACTGTGCTAGCGATAAGTTATCAAAAAGTAGGGCTTAAAAAGAAAAATAAGCCAGTTACTGTAATAAAGCTTCAATACTTTTATTCACAAAACCTTTGTTTCGCTCATTAAAAAAAAATTTCAAATTGATTGATAGTTAACAGAAGTGTCCATAAAATTATTAAACCGGAACCGTTTTAAGTTTCGAACCTAAGTATTTGTATGCCTCATGAATTAAAACTGTTGTTATTAACCCAATGGGCCCTTTATAATGCCTAAAAACTATCTTTATTTCAAAATAGGACAACCCTTTCTCTCTCTATATCCGTTTAATCCATAAGTAAAAAGAGGTCATTGTAGAAAAACCCTTTAATCTTTATTGCTGAGTGACTTAAATAAAATGAAAGAATTTGTTTCAAATTGTTGAAGTTAAATTTTATTAACTCTGACATTTTATTTATTTTTTTTTGTTTTTGAAATGTCATTCAGATCTTTTAGTCTAAATATGAATAACAAAAAAAAAAAAAAAACAGGAAGCCTGCATCAATTTTCACAACTCGCTGAGTTTTTCGGTGCAAATGTGTCGCGTCATTGTTTCATAATTAAATCAAAATCAACAATTTGCAGGCGGCTTCAGCTTCAGCTACTGCTATACCCACAGCAGCTCTAGACTATAAGGAAAGTATATAAAAGCACCTACCCAACCCACAGTAAAATCCGAGCTGCCGCGACTATGTGCCCTCCTGTAAAGGGCATATAAAACCAGTCCAACCACCCCAAAACCTATCTCGCCATCAGCAACAAAATGAATAAAATAACAACAACAACAACAACAAAAAAAACTTCCGTTTGACACGCCTGAGCTCATGCAACAATAAATAAACAGTAGAATGGGAAAAAATACCGTAGGTACGTAACGTACGTAAGTATAAAGTCGTGTGAACGCGTTGACGGTGATGGCTGTTGGCGGAATTTTTGTATATAAGTATATATAGTTTCGTAACCGTTACACTATTTCTTTATGTACCCTGACGCTGAATTCATAAATATTTACAGAATGGTGGTGAAAGTTATATAACAACAACAACAAAAAGAATACAAAACAAATCATAAAGGAAAATAGCCATACAAACTGCCTTACTAGTCTATGTTCCTCTTTTTCTTTTCTATGCTCTCTCTTTCTATTTTTTATCATCATCGTATCTGAGAGTTAAAATATATGTAAAATACATAAAAAATATAAATTTTCATAGAATAACGAAGCGGAATCCATTAAATAATGGGAATGGGAAGTGAGAGATGCACTATAGAACGCATAGGGTTGCCACATGTCTCTTAATACCTCAGTTTAGAAGTGTTTGTAGCCTTAAACTGAAGCCCAGAAAGTAACAAAAATAATAGCTCAAAAGTTACTCAAAAAGTATCCCAAGATGCCCAATTAGTCTTAAGTAGCCCAAAGTAGCTCAGTTTTGTTAAATGTCTTTTCAATAGATCTGCATACAAAAATATAAGTTTTCATAGAATAACAAAGTGGAATATATTAAATAATGTAAAAGGGAAGGTAAGTGAGAGACGAACTTAAGGACGCATAGGGTTGCAAAATTTCTCTTAATAGCCCAGTGTAGAAGTCTTTGTAGCTTTAAATCGGAGCACAGAAAGTAACCAAAATAATAGCTACAAAAGTTACTCAAAAAGTATCCCAAAATGCCCAATTAGTCTAAAGTAGCCCAAAATAGACCAGTTTGTTAAATGTTTTTTCACTAGATCTACATAAACAAAATATAGGTTTTTATAGAATAACGAAGTGCAATCCACTAAATAATGGGAAAGGGAAGAAAAGTGAGAGAAGCACTTAAGGACGCACGAGGTTGCCACATTTCTCTCAATAGCCCAGTTAAGAAGTCTTTGTAGTCTTTAATCGGAGCATAGAAAGTAACCAAACTACTAGCTCGAAAAATTAATCAAAAAGTATCAAAAGAGTTCCAATTGATCTAAAGTAGCTCAAAGTAGCCCAAAATAGCCCAGTTTTGTAAAATGTCTTTTCACTATAAGAAACATTGCTAGAGCTTGATAAAAATGTTCTGTATACATTATTAAGGTATTTGTCCAAAGCGTAATATCTCAAAAAATTTGGGCTCTTTTTTCTCTAATTATTATTGGACTACTCATACTTAACTTCCCCGATTTATGATTAATAATAGCTAAATCTGACGATCTGGCAAGCCCGAGTACGAGTAGTGCATATAGGTTAGGAATATATATTAGTTTGTAATCTAGCAAGGATGCTTTACTATTTTCCTTTATTTACCATCACTATCATCAGAAAGGGGAGACCGTTTAATTTTACAGCTTAAAAAAAAGTATGATATCAAATTTTAAGAGAGCCTTTGTTACTTCGTCGTGTTATCGTTAATTCAAAAATAATTCAAGACTTTGTATTTATGAAACTAATAATATTTTTACAAATTTCTAATTTTAGAATTCTTGGAAAGTTTCATATCTAAAAATATTGGGACGAATTTAAGTGAAATATATTATTTACAAACAGTTAAATAGTTTTCTTTATTGATTGATTAAACTTCAAATGTGCTTCTAAAAAATTATTGATATATGAACAACCATGTATCATTTGAATTCATTCGTTGGTTTCACATTCGGTAAACTTCCTACATTCAAATACCAAATGTTCATGCAAATTATTAGTTGTAAGACAAATTATATCTAATTCAATTAGTTCAAATATTATTTCCACTCAAATGTTTGGATAGAGATCATGAAATAGAATAGAAATAGAATAGAATAGAGAAAGACCTTTTTCAAATTAAAGTCTCACTTATTTTGACGTCTCATTATTGTATCTCCTTTACACTTTATAAATAAGAAGAAGAAAGAAATTAACTGTCAAAATAAGTCACCTACAAAGAGTCGAGTAGTAAATTAATTTTAGAAGTTTTAACACTTGATAGATAGTCACAAAAGTGACAACAATTTGACAGCTGACAGTTCATGTTTAGTGTGAATACAAAACTGTTCTTGAGAGCAGTTTATTTGTTTTCATCGTTGCCAAATATGTCAAAAACAGAATTGTCAACGCTGAATTTCTCACGCTTTAGGATTAATTTTTTGGATTACAATTTAAAATATGTCTATATTTTAAAAGGATTTTTCAAAACAGAATTTCTTTAAAGCAGATATGTCATCAATGAAGCTTTTTTAAAATAGTTGCTTTCTTATCTTCTCAATGGTTTTAGCTTTGACATAATCAACTCAGTAATTGGGAGGTCAATATCAACTCACTAAAGACGGAAACAATTTTGTTCACGGGAAAACCTAACATTCCAATTTAAAAATGCCCTACTAGTGGTGTTCCTGAACACGTTTGTGGTATGGAGAAATTAAACTCACAAATAAATTATTAAAGAAGCGGAGCTGAAGTTTCAGAAGAATTTGAATTAAATGAAGTCCAAGCAGCAATTCCATTTTGGAGATGTACACAACCATTTCAAGGCTATTATCTTCCTCCTCTCTAGTTTAGTGTGGTGGTAAGCCTTTGAAATTGTCACCAATATTAAAAATATGACAAAGATTAAGAGAAGAACATGTAAAGGATCTCTTATTCCTCTCGCTTGCCCCTCTTGATAAATTCGTGGGTCTGATAGCTTTCCATAATAATCAATAATAAAGATCAATAAAGCTGCCGAACTTCTGCAGTGTTTTTCAAGCAGAAGTACTAGCAGTTTCTGAAGCAGCTAAAGACATTTCTTCCCACAATTTTATAATCAATAACAAAGATATACTCGTATATATTTTTAGCCAAGTCGAAATCAAGACAATCTCCGCCATTATCACCAAGTCAAAAGTTGCAAAACCGTACTGAAAGGTGCTTAATTTACTCAGCGAAGCAAACACGGCTACTTTTCATTGGGTGTGAGGGTACTATCACACTGTTGGAAAGGAATGAGCAACCAAATTGTCTGAAAACGGATCCGATCCATATCGTAACGCAATGATTCAAGTTAATGGGCAAATCCATCAAAGTTTGCTTTTGAAATGGCAATTGACTGGTAGTCGGTTCTTGAAACTTACATCATTGTGAGGAACTGTTGAAAGTTGAGATGTGATACTTTGTTTTTAAATACTTAGTTTATTTAATCGTTACCAAATTGTACTAATTTTTATATGTTTAATGTATTGAAAATAAATATTATTACTGTTTAGAATCTTAAGACATCAGGTTATGGGCCTTATCACGATCTAAATACAAAATAATTAGGAAATTTGAATTGAGAAAAGATGTCTGAAACGAAATGCAGTATTGAAAAGATTCAGGGAAGCGAAAACTTCGAAGACTATAAGTTTTGCGTTGAAGCTTATTTTCAAATGAAAGGACTTTGGAAGGCTGTTTCTGATGGTAGTGAGACGGAGATGGATGCAACGAAGCTCTTAAGCGCAAAATGGGAGCTTATATTGCTTGTTGAAAGATCCATTTATCCTCATATAAGACATTGCAAGAGCGCTAAGGAGATTTAAGATTCTCTTCAGAAAATTTTTCAAAATTCTGGTCTTGTAATCAGAGTTATGGGCTCATCCAAAAGATTTGTTTTACAAAATTGGAAGATTTCTTTACCCTAGATGCGTACGTTAACGATGTTTTAAATACATCGTAAAAGCTCAGGTCTTTTGGTCCTAACCTAGATGAAGAATGGTTACGATCAATGGTTTGAGATGGTCTTTCAGAATACAAGCCAATGATAATGAGAATCCAAAGCTCTGGGATTCTTATTACAGGAGACAGTATTAAAATCAAACTTCTTCAAGACGTGACTGCTTTCCTGCAAAGTGAACTTAACGAAGAAATGTACATGAATCTCCCTGAAGGTTTTTATAATGTTCAAAACAAAGTATGTAAACTCAAGAAATCACTGTACGGTCTCAAACAAGATAGAAGAGTTTGGAATAAGAAATGAATGAAACTTTAAAGAAAATTGGACTTAAACAATCAAAAACCGATTTGTGCATTTATTACGTAGACGACATACTGATTTTTACAAATAACAAAGATGAAAAAAGAATTATCAAAGAAAATTTGGCTATGTCATTCGAGATGAAAGATTTTGGAGAAGCTAAATATACAAAGCTTACTGCAATGTTTTTCAAGCAGAAGTACTCTTAGTTTCTGAAACAGCTGAAGACATTTCTTCTCACAGTCTTATAATCAATACAATCGAGACAATCTCCGCTATTGTCCCGATGTCAAAACTTGTATAACAGTCCTGAAAGAGGTAAATTTACTTAGCGAAGCCAACACGGTTACTCTTCGTCGGGTCTTAGTCAGGGCCGGATTGAGGGGAGGGCAACCAAAATAACAGAAATAATTGTTCTATATTTGTTCACTCCAATCAAGGAATCAAAGTCAAATATCAAAATCTCAAATAGCCCTGATAAGAAGCACTTCCAATGAACTACCCATCTTGAGGGAGTACCGCAAACACTTATTGGTTGAGTACCCGCAACCTTGAAGGTTGGGTATTCGATTCCGTGTCTTGACAATTTTTTTTTCATATATATACATAATGTACATATATATATATTTATCAATTGCTGTATATGAAGAATCGATGTTCTTCAGTTCTTAGAAAAATCGGTAAATATTGACTAATTGGTAATTTCTTGTAATTTCTTTCCTTATCCTTCAGCCGTTCAATTTTTTGATTTCGTGCAGAATTTGTACACGTTTTTCACAGCCAGTACAGAACGGCACCGAAATCTGATTGAGAAATTATGGGAGGAGAAAAGCGACCAGTTTTCAATCTTGAAAAGGCTCAGCAACACTCGTTGGTCTTGTCGAGCTGAGGCTACGAAAGCCTAAGTCAACGGCTATTCGGAAATCAAAAAAGATCTAACCAGCATATCTTCCAATTAAGAGCAAAAGGACATCGTGAGAAATGAAGATGAGTGGTCTCGAAACCGCTTTTTTTGGTTTGAAATATATTGGAACAATATCTTGGAGCGATTCAACGCTACAGACAAGATGTTGCAAGAAATGATTTTGATAAGTATGAGGAAGCATTCAAAAAATATCCCATACTGATGAATAAGTACAATCATACACCCGGACCAGAACGAGCAATGTGAGGTTGAATCCACTCGATTACGCGACAGCACAAGTCGTAAATTTGTCACCCAAGAAAAAATAAAAAGTATCCGCGTTCATCCCAGTGATTGACCAGCTATCCGCTTCTCTGACTGAAAGATTGCATGTTTATGAAGCTGTACGTTCGTGATTCCTGAATCACATCGAGAAGATGGATGCTGGAAATTTGCACGCTGCAGCAGAGGCATAGTTGAAGGTGTATTCGGGTGACTTAGAGCCTAGTTTTGGTAATGAGTTGGTTCAATTTGTGTCTTTGATTGACTCATACAAAATGAAAAAGGACTATGGAACTGATCAATCTCCAGAATTATTTTACTACCAAATTCCCAAAAATCTAAATTTCAAAATTGTATTGAGAATGAATTTGGTTTTGATGGTAACAAATTGCACTGGAGAGCTTCGAACCACGATGGGACAAAACCGTCTATTGAAGTTTTCTCTCCTGACCATTGAAAGCGAAAAAACCTCGATAGGTTCCGTTCGTTAACCCTTAAATTTAATTTCAGATAGTTATTTTTTTTTTCGTTTATATTAATATGTGTTTGTTGAATACTAAAGGAATCTACTTGGTTGCGCAATAAAATATTTTTTGAAAAATGCGAGTTAAAAAAATTATTTACTTTATTTTGAAAATAATTTGGAGCTAGGGGCCTCCGCTCCTTTATTGCCCCGATGCCTCTTTACCTCTAAATCCGACCCTGATCTCAGGTTATAATGGCACTGATGTAAATGAATGAGCAGACAAATTGGGTGAAAACGGATCCGATCCATATCGTATAACTATGAACTATAAGCCATTAAGTTAAGTAAGTGGGCAAAACCAATAAAGTTTTCTTTTGAAATAGCAATTAACTGTTAGTCAGTTCTTGAAACTTATATAATTGTGAGGAATGTTTAGCCAAAGTATTATTTTCAACGGAAAAACAAAACATATTCCATTTGCAACTGGGCAGGCTTCAATTCCGTATCCTTATGGATAGGTAATCTACCAGGTCACCCTCACAAAGTCACAACTCATTGGGTTGGGTACCCACATTTGCAAATTTTATATCATCTGATCATTATAGAAGGATTCAAAGAAGTGCGACTTACTGATTTCGTCTCATCTAAAAAATCTTCCAAAAATTAAGATGGCCCTCAACCTTAATCCTCATCAACTTTTCTACACTTTAGTAAATTTTCACCATACCCTGGATATTACAATAGTTCTAAGAGATCCCCAAAAAACCTTACCTAACCTTACATCTGAATTCTGGTGAAAGAGGTTAATTTAAAAGTCCTTGGCATTCTCAAAAGAGGCCCCTTAACTTGCAGCGGTGAAAAAAATAATTGTGAGGGTGTCAGTGTTCATGATGAGGCTCTTCTTTCTTGAATTATGAATAATATTATAAATTTTGGACTCCATATCAATTAAATTCAAATCTACTTAAGAAATGCTGGTGTGCCTCAGGGTTCCGATTTGTCTCCTTCTATCTTTCTTTTAATGATAAATAATTGATTTTTCTGAACTGCATAAAATTTATTCCTTTAAAAACTCAATTCATATCCAAGGTATCTTAAGCGTTATTCACTATCAATTTGAAATGTATGCTCGCATCGCAAGTCTTTTGGTTATAACTTATAACATATTTGAGAGTATCAATAAAATTTTACGAATTTTTCCAAGACAATTTGTCTATATTTGGGAAAAACATTTTTTTTCCAAAAAATTTCGAATACTATTCACTTTTTCACTAAGCCAGTTACTTCAAAAATCCATGGTACACCCAGGCGTATACATACTTTTTATAAATTTATTAAATTTTTAGCAAAAACTGCTCCCAATTTTTGTTTTTTTACGCAATCATCTCAGAAATTGTCAAAACAAAGCTTCCTTGACCATTTACTAAAAGTACGAACAGATTACAATAGCCTAAAGCCTTTTTTGTAGACAGTTCAATTCATTCAGAAAGAACATTGTTAATTATTCTAACAAAATACTGGCTTCTACTTTTGTCTTTCAGTTTTTCTCGTTTAGTTTTTAACCGTAATGAAAACCAGAATACAGTCAATCCATCACTTATTTGTACAGATATTTTCTGTTGTTTGAATAAATAAAGACTGTATAGGAATTCTCAGTACTATTTCACATTCTATTTCTAAAGGGTGTATTTTTCAAATTTCCGTTACTCATAAATTCCCATTTCAAAATCTATAAACATTTTCTCTTCCAACCCTCTCATATCTCTATCAGGGTTCTATATATATACATCAAAATCCTTGTATTGAAAAAAAAAAATCTAAAAGGAAAACATCTGCCTATTTGCACATAACTCAACCAAACGGTTTCTTTGTATTTTTGGCTCCCCTCAAAGAACCCCGCTGCACAAACGAATAGGTACGGAATATACTCCTGACGCGGTCAGCGACGGTGGTGGTGGTGTCCAGTTCTGAACCCGAAATGAACCTGAGTCTCAACGCTCCCTCAACCTCTGTCTCTCTGTCTGCATTCAGAGTTACGTATGCAATACAATAGTTCATGGATTTTGGGGTATATGCATAAACAGAAGCCATGCTACGGCCATGGAGATGCCCCCAAAATCCTTTTCTCAGGGGCTGCTGACCCGTTATTGTTTATTGCACGATTCGGGAAATTTACACACGTTATATACGTAGACAGTAGACAGGTATAGCGGTGCAGAAGAAGGTATTGTTCGGTTTTGGCAACTTGATTGTTCAAACCTGTAGTATGGTGAACCGGAGACGTCGAATGTACTACGTACACTAAAACTAAGAATATAAATTGGAATTGCCGGCAGCGATTGCTTCTTGGTTGGTTGGACAATTCGATCGACGACGAAGCCCTGAGCTTTTCAAAACTA
Source organism: Eupeodes corollae (assembly GCF_945859685.1). NCBI lineage: Eukaryota > Metazoa > Arthropoda > Insecta > Diptera > Syrphidae > Eupeodes > Eupeodes corollae. The sequence goes on from NC_079149.1 coordinate 129,712,371, forward strand.
TACCAAAAGGAACCGAAAGTTATATTGTGTGTTGTGTATTACCTATGCTACTGGCCTGGCCACCTGCATCACAATATCGGGATCTGACTCATTTTTCATCTGACGAGAAAGCCGATGAAACTGCGGTAGAAAAGTATAGGAACCAAGCAGAGCAGCAGGAATTCAAAGTCCTGCGGAATATAGCAGTAAGAATGTTAGAGTACTACGTAGCAGACAGCAGGTAGCAGGCAGGTAACAGGGTGGTAATCTGTGAAAGACATATTGCATACTTCAAGTATAGTGCATATTTTATGGTTCCTGCCAAAAAGTGAACTCAACATCCTTGGCGCCTCTTCTCACTCCTTTTTCATATAAAATGTGGAAATGGAGAGTACTTCTGTGATACGTAGAGACGTACATATGTATGCTGCCATCATTGTCGAGTCGACTGACTTTGGTTACCGCACACACTACACACTAAACTTGGGTTTATTTGATTTAGAGATGCTCTCCATGCATTATTTAATTTAGCATAGAGCGTTGAGGTAAACAGCTTATGTTTCAAATGGTCTTAAAGGGTCGTAATTCAAGGGGACCAAAAGTAGGTTCCTATTCATTTCGAAAAAATAAATTCATTTTTGATGTTATTTTTTTGACCATATGTCAAATTTTGTAATATTTTTAAGATTTGGAAGATTTGTTTTTGAGGGTTTTGACAATTTTGTAGGCTAAATCTTCTCTGCCTTAGAAAAAGGATACGAAGTCGATTTTATTTTTACAGAATTCAGTTAGCCATTTGACAAAATCTCCCATAGACTTTGAATCTTTCAGTTTTCCATTCTTGGGTTTGAATCCTAATTTATAAAATGGATTTCTTTTTACCTTCAAAACCGATATTTCAGTCTACTTTTCAGATCTGTCACCTCAAATCCTTCCTTAGCTACCTTTGGTGTTCCCAAATTCAGCTACCTAGGCCCTCTTTTCTACGTTAATCTTTTCAACAATTTTAAATTTTATACTAAATACAAAATATATCTAAGACATGAGTCTTTCCTTATTTACCATGATCCTGGTAGCTTGGTGGCTTAAAACCAGCTTGAAATTTAATATTTCCAAATGCTATAATCAAATAAATTTTCTCTTAAGTGCTTAAAGACTCCTCTCCATCTGATAATAATGTTTTTGACTTTGGCATTTTATGTGTAAAAGAGCTCAATTTTCTCCCCTTATAGACAATATCATTGTCCTGAGCTCGCAGGACACACGTTGGTCCAAGAAATGTTCGGACCCCTATGTAAAACCTTTCTTCCCTTCTTAAACTGTTCATATTTCTTGAATCGAGATCATCCAACATCGTCCTTAAATCTCCTTCCTTAAATCCTTCTTTAAAATTTCGTCTTCTGAGTCAACCTTTAATTAAGTTTTTATTTTGATACAGCTAGATCAAGAATTAGAAATGACAAAGATTAGTTGCATCATATTTTGAGTTGTTGGGTTCAATTTTAATAGTAGGCAGCACTGTCTACCAGAAAAAAGTACTATTCTACTGTTTTGAGTATCTGCCAATTTTTTGACGTTTATACGATTTTTAAGAATTTTGATAAATTTTTTTTGGGGCATATTCTGCTTAAGATCTTCTAAAGGCGTCTTTCGTAATGATAAGGATTCCCTTCACCAAAATTTTATATATTTTGGGTTTTCGTTAAAAGACATAATAGTACTATTTAGCATCTCTTTCATTATATTTTAAGGCTACTAAAGAAGGACTGAAAAAATCGTTTAAACTTTAAAAGCATCTTTTATATTCGCAAACTTTTTTTTCAACAAATTTGTCCACGTTTTGTTTCTTTTGTTTTACTTTTAAAAGAAGACAGCACTTTGACAAAAGTACTATTTCCTTGACAACTGCTGTTAGATTTTTGTTTTTAAGCTTGATTTAAAAGTTGACAAACACCTTGACAATTGCAGCTTTATTATTGCTTTGAAGCTTGATTCAAAAGTTGACAAACACAAAGCAGAAAAGGCATGATAAATTTGGTATTTTCATTGAGATGATATAATTCGCAGTCACTTTTGACAGATTGAAAAATATAAGAAGTAAGAGTGATTTTACCACGGTTATCAACGAAAATAAGCCATTTGTGGAACTAAGTTCTATAAACCTTTCACATCCCTCTCCGTCTCTAAAACCGCAGTTAAACTTAAGCTTGTGTGAGGATTTAAAGCGGGCTTAACTGACCACTGTAGTACCTGTAGCGTGATGGTTACTGCTTTGGTCTGTCATGCAAGGGGTCTTGGGTTCAATCCCCGCCTATGTCACCTAACTTTTTTCACGGATACTGCCTCTTGCGAGTAATTGACAAATCCTCCAAGAATAATTCTTGTCAATTTAGCCGTTCGAATAAGGCATAAAATCTGTAGGTCACTTCGATCTCTGACAACATTACTTGCACACAGGAGTGGTTGAGAGTTGTAAGTCACTAGTCCCTGGTTATCTAGGGAATGTTGCGCCACCTTATTTAATTTTTTCCACTGACGACATCATGTCTACTTTGACTTATAAACAAATATACTACAAATTTTGTATTTTTATTCACTACCATACAATTCACACTTACTTTAGCAAAACATTTAAAACATTGTATTTTCTTATTTACTTCGATACAATTCACACTCACTTTGTACAGGTATAAGAAGTTAAGTTATGTAAGCTTATTCTCCACTCCCCTCAAAAATCTTCGTTTCTGTTCATATTAGGAAGTACAAATGGTCAAGAATGAATTAATTCAAGACTGAAAAATTGGAAAGAAAAACGTTTCCTCTAACCAACCCCACTGCTTCCCCAGAACGTACAAAAATACGTCCGTACGTACAATAAAGTTGGTTATATGGTTTGTACTCTATTTTGAGGTACCTACACTGAACTTTAATCCTATTTTCTGTTTTGGGAAAAACCCAGGCGCATCATATCAGGCACAAAACGACGACGACGATGTATAGAATCCTTGGTGTGTGTCATGTAGAAGATACACCTTTGCTACACACTCCTCAACTTGTAACAGAACACCAACAACATAACCGTTAGGCAATGAGTTTTATGGTTAAATCAGAACAAATTTAGGGGAAAATTTTCTCTGCATGTTTTTCTGCAAAAGCAAAGAAGGGTTGATGTTTTGTTAGTGTATTTTGTACCCTATATATATAGAAAAGGAATACAACGACAAGGACGATGATATTCCTGTGTTCCTGTTTCTGTTCCTGTTCGTTTATTCGTTCGTTGGTCTTCGATGAAACGATAAATTCTTTTGCACACCCCAAGGCAAACTTATATGTTCCTCTGTTCCTCTATACCTCTAGTACCTCTAGAACCTCTGTACCTGTTACCTGTTACCAACAACGGTACAGGTAAAGTATCTGCACGTAGGTATAAGGTATAGAGTTAAACCTATGAGTGCAACAATCATTGTCAGGAAAAAAGGACTATGGGGAGTTTTCGGTTATCTGTTCCGAACAGAGCCATAGCCAGAGAAAGATCCCCTTTCAGTTGGATGATTTCAAAGGCGAAACAGGTGTTGCTGTTCAGAGAGCCAACAGGGACATAAGTTATAGTAAAGTGGATGGGACATTTGGCATTGATGGAATACCTTAACCCCAAGGGGATACAAAATGGAAATTTTCTGATTCTTCAAAGTTTATACTTTTTTTTAAAAACATTTTCTTCCTTCTTTTTGTATAATTTGAATTCCAAATGACCACAGTTACAAAACCACGAACATTCACATTAATTTTTCCTGAAACGAAAGTCACAGGCGTATACAAATAAATACACCGAGCATATATTTGTTCGGTGGTAGGTTGGGTTGATGGGTATGGGTTGTCTGGCTGTCCGTCATGTCCGTCATGTGCGTCGTATATCGTTGAGTCGTCTCTTCGTCGTTGGAGTCTCGTCCTGCCTTTATATGAAATTCAGGAGTAATGAAGGACTTTTCGGATTTGTGTATATAGCATGTGTGTGGTCTTTGTGGTTTCTAATTGAATTAAAGGTATTTACGCTGTGCCGCCAAGCCACAGTTGCCAATTAAATGCGAATACAATTACATTGGAGATGATGGTTGCTTACAACGGAATGGACAGGACAGATGTATGGAGCAGGGCCGGCAATTCCCGGGAGAGTTTTATGGAGTGTACATCGCGGGTGGTTGCTATAAGAACCTATAGAAGGCTATAAAGCAGAGGATTGGTTAATGATGGTGGTGGCGGTGATGACTATATGGCGTGGTGTGGGGTTGATCCTAAACCCCCTTAACATAGGAGTGATGAAAACTTCTGTGATGATGGTTCGTTTGTTTTTGGTTAACAACTTGCGGCGGTTTGTTTGTGATTAAGATATTCCATGTGGGAAAAAAACGAAATTATTTTTGTCTTAATTTTGTTTTTTTTTACATTTTGTACTCTGATTTAGCGTTTGCAATTGTTGTTGTGGGGAGTTCAAGTGGGTTGGGTATATCAATCTTAAAACATAATCTAAAAAATCTAAATCTGAAAATTCAGGAATTCCTGGAATGAAAAAAAATCCTTTTCTTTTATTAGGAGATACTTTAAATCGTTCCACTTTTTGCGTTACTTAGAAATTCCTGGATTAGGCTGATTCGAAGAAGGGCAATATTTGTGGTATTTTACTTGATTTTGCTATCAGGGATGAATATGTTTCAAGATTGGAGATTTTGAATTTTTATTTTGAAGATGGGGATTATTTTAGGACATCTTTAAATATTAACTTAATTGATAAGTAAATATTAAAATTTGGAGCTTCAAATTTGATTTAATAAAGAAAATTGATTCAATTTGAAAATATTTACAATTTATGTTAATTAATTAATTGTGCTTTCTTGTAAGAAAATTAATTTTAAAATGAAAGTTAAACTATGTCTTTAAGCTTTGAATATCTTAAAAAAAAGAGGTTGGGATGTGACCCACACTGAAAAATTTCCATCCCGTCTATCGATTTGTCTTGCTTTTTGTTTGTTTTGTTTTTAGGTTTTCGTGTTGGGTAGAAAAAGTTGTCAGTTGAATTATTCTTAAAAATTTTTAAATTACCGACATTATTTTTATATAAAGTTTCGTTTAAAAATCTAGTTTTGTTAAATAGAAAAAATATTTTTTTTTCCAATTTTAATAGCATGTCTTGAAATTTTATAAATAGGATAAATCCAATTAATTTGAGAGATATCAAGAACCGAACATCAATTTTTACCAAATTTTCGTACTAGATTTTATTTTTCTTATGAAACAACGGATTGTTTGATTTTTATAAAAAAAAACCGACTATTGAAAACAATATTTTCTGTGAAATAAAAAAAAGTTTGACGACAATATTTTTAATTTTTGAAAAGCGTTTACCAAGTTTTAGTATTGTTTTTTGTTTAAGGTTATTATTTTTTGTAAAAAAACTGTCAATTCGATATTACTCAAGATTTAACAGTATGTTGACAACAATGTTTTTAAAAGATAAAAGTAGTTTAAAGTCAATATCTCAGAGTTATGAAAAGAGTTTTGTGTCGAAAATTAATTTTTATCAACTTTTATTAATTTTTTCTTAATTTTTGTATTTATTGTAAAAAAAACTATCAATTTGTTTTTTCTCAAAATTTGTATTAATGTAAAAACTAATATTTCTTGTAAAGAAAAATTTGCTAGAAGCCATAATCTCAAAGTTTTAAAATTATTTGAGTCGAAAATTAATTCTTACCAACTTTAGTTTAAGATGTTCAAATGGTAGACATGAGCATTCAAGAGGACACAAGCGTCCACGGGTTTTTCTCAAAACTCACCTCTGTCTATCAACTCCTACTCTCACCTCCACGCGGTGAACATCGTGTGCTTAGTACCTCAACTAGATATTGGCTTTCAATCTCAGTGGAAAGCCGTTGGGGCAGCAAATGAGAGGTGGGGGTGAGACATGTTTCCACTAAGTCACCTCCCCTTATCCAGGCTGCAGCGGATAAGGAGAGATGGAGTTCCAGTAAGGTTGAACTACTTAGTGAACACCTTATAGGGCTTCTTCCACCCGGGCTGTAAGGAGCGGTTTATCGGCTCCCCTTCCTTGAAGTTATACTAAGGATCTGGCCCTGTTAAAAATACCTTTAGTTGTGAAGCAACAACAAGCTACAGATACAGACGGATTCACTGTTGACAACCAACGCAAACGAAATAAGGACAACGAACTTCGGATCTGTACGTGGAATATTTGGTCCCTTAACAGACCACGTGGAGCCGAACAATTAGCGGCAGCCCTAAACTGCTGCAAGGCAGATATTACCGCCATCCAAGAAGTGCGATAGGATGGACCGGGCAAACGCAAACTAAAAGACTGTGATATATAGTACGGCGACTGCTACCGAGTACAAAGACAGTGTCTATTTGGGTGTGGATTTGTTGTTGGAACTAGACTCAGGCAACAAGTTTTGAGTTTCAACAGCGTGAGCCAGTGCATCACGACAATCCGCATCGAGGCTAAATTCGCCAACATAAGCCTAATATGCGTGTATGCCCCAACAGAGGAGAAAGATGGAGACACCAAAGACATATTCTTCGAGCTCTTGGACAAGACATATGAGCAGTGCCCTTGCTTAGGAGATTTAAATGCCAAGCTAGGAAGAGAAGACATCTTTGGTGGCATTATCGAGATATACAGACTGCACGACAGAACCTCCGACAACGGATTCAGTCAGGTCGGTTTCGCTGCGGGACGAGACCTTCTGGTAGCTAGTGCGCAGTTAATATCCACAAGGGGACATGGAAATCTACTGATCAATCAACTGTCAACCAGATTGACCACATTGCGATCGACGCACGACACTTCTCCAGCATACAGGATATCCGAACATTCCGAGAGGCCAACATTGACTCGGACCATTACCTCATTGTAGCCAAAGTACGTCTACGGATATCCCGATCCTAGCCAAACCAAATAAGTACTGTAAGAAGATTCGACGTTGAACGGCTACAATCGCAAGAGACTGCCATGTCCTTTTCTGGTCAAGTCTCTTATAATCTCTTAAGGAGTCCTATGCTGCCTGCCTTAAGCATTGAGAACCAGTATCAACATTGACTTGCAGCCATCAGAAATGCCGCCTCTGAAGTGTTATGTTTCACACAGCCACCACAGCGAAACCCCTGGTTTGACGACGAAAGCTATCAAGAGCACGCAGCGAAACAAAAGACATACAAAACGGCGCTGAACAAAAGGACTAGAGCTGCTCGCGAGCTCCACAAGCGGAAGAGGAGAGAGGAACACCGGCTTCTTAGATGGAAAAAAAGGGAGCATGAGAAGCGCGCGATGGTGGATATAGAGGGATGTCACAACAGGAATGAGATTCGTTAATTTTATTTAAGGGAGCTGCACCAACTCATCTGCAAAATATGGTCGGAAGAAAGCAAGCCCGATGAGTGGAATCTCAGCATAGTGTGCCCGATACATAAGAAAGGAGACTCTCTAAACTCCGCCAACTACAGAGGCATCAGTCTCCATACATTGCGTACAAGATCATCTCTGCCGTATTATGAGAACGACTGAAGCCATTCGTCAACAACCTGATAGGTCCTTATCAGTGTTGCTTCAGACCAGGAAAGTCCACTATCGACCAAATATTCTTATACGGCAGATCTTGGAAAAAACCCAGGAACTTCAAATCGATACCCACCTTCTCTTTATCGCGTACGTCAGTATCTATAAGGAATAGCTTTACCAAGCAATATCTAGTTTTTGCATCCCTGCCAAACTTATCCATTTGTGCAGAATGACGATGGAGAATGCACGCTGCTCTATCAAGGTCGGAAAAAATCTTGTAAGGCGATGCACTGTCATGCGACTTCTTCAATATCGTTCTGGAAAGAATTGTGCAAAACTCAACCGTCAACACTAGAGGTACAATCTTCCAAAGGTCTATCCAATTACTCGGACGCGCAGATGATATTGTTATGATTGGAAGATCAAAGCGTGGTGTCAGTGGAGCTTTTTTGAGCATTGCGACGGAAGTGAAGAAGATGGGTTTAGTGGTCAATGAGGGCAAGACCAAGTATATGCTGTCATCAAAAAAGGACACTGAACAACGACGTCTTGGACAAAACGTCACCATGGACAGCTATAACTTTGAGGTAGTTAAGGACTTTGTCTACCTAGGCACCGCTATTAACACCAGACAACGACACTAGGGCTGAAATCAAACGAAGAATAACTCTGGCAAATCGCTGCTTCTTCGGACTTAGAAGGCAATTGAGAAGTAAAGTCCTCTCTCGAACATCTAAAATCACCATCTATAAGACACTCGTCATCCCGGTTCTAATTTATAGCGCTGAGGCCTGGACCCTGTCAAGGAAAGATAAGAGCGGTTAGGATGCTTCGAGAGAAAAATTCTCATAGATGGAGAATGGAGTAGAAAATATAACGACGAACTGTACGGGCTGTACAGCGATACTGACCTAGTTAATAGAATTAAAGTCCAACGCCTTAGATGGCTAGGTCATGTAGAGCGGGAGAACATAAACGCTCCAGCCCGGAAGATCTTCGAATCCAATCCCGAGGGACGGCGCAGTAGAGGAAGACCGCGACTCAGGTGGCGCACCCAGATGGAAGAGGACCTCAACCAACTTGGCGTGCGAAACTGAAGACTGCTATCTAGGGACCGAGCTGGCTGGTGACTCATGTTGGTTGAGGCCCAGGTCCGCCCCGTACTGTAGTGCCACCTTAAGTAAGTAAGTAAACGAGTTTTCTGCCGATTTTATATCATTTTGGTTTGTATATCTTCTATCGATTCAAAAAGACGTCCATCAAAACGGACTCTAATGTTTATCGAATAGCTACAAGTGACATTTTGTTAATTCAGATAAATACGGTAATTGTGATATGTACAGTTTGATATTCTATTCAAATGATCACAAATTACGTGTGCAGAACTTGATGTTTTGTGGCACCAATCTAAAGATCACACTTTTCTGATATCCAAATTGTCATTTAAAATGGTTTTCACTGATCCTTATTATATTATAACAAGGTCTTGTACTTTGATTACTTGTAGCTCATCATCTTATTTCTACTACCCACAAGGTCGTGTTTTTAATAGACTTTTGTCACTGAAGGCCTCTTACAACATTTTCAAAATTTTGGCAGCAGAAATTTCATTCCACACAGAAAATTAAATGGAAATGCATTTCTGATAAGGTTGGGACATTGTAATGTTTTTTTTCCAGTTTTTAGTAGAAAATTAACTTCAAGTTCTTAAGTTACAAAATAACACTTTTTTAAAACTGTTTTTTTTTTTTAAGTCAAATAAAATTTCATCAGAAATACGCCAGAAGCCAAAATTAATTTACATGTTTTGTTTTGAGTCAGTTACTCGGTAATCATAAATTCAAACTGACTGAAAAACAGATTTTAGGAATGATATCAGTTTATACTAGAAATTTAAATTATATTGCATTGATATTGCAGTGAAGCAAGTCAGACCATTTAGACATACATTTTGATTGTTTTAATTCAAACTCACAAACTATTTCAGTTAAAAATGAACCATTACAATCACAAGGTCTAAGAAAAATTAGTTGAGCTGAGTAAACTGAGAACTTATTAAAAATGTCTCTACTTTCACAATAAAATTTATAATTCACAATTTACTGATAGTAAGTCAACAGAAAGTAAACGGTTTAACCCTATTCAAAAAACTAATAAAATCCAAATGATGCACCTGGGCGTATACGTACTTTTTTCACTTGTTTGAATTTTTAAAATATCTTACTTCGTGATGTTTTTGTGTGATTTTTACATTCGATTACTTAGAGATCAAAATATATAGGTCAATTGGCTATAAAGACGAGACACAGAATTTACATTTTTGAAGGATGGGCGGCTCCGCAAAATAAAACAAAATCTAAGTTAAGTCATTAATTAGCAAAGTACCTATGAATAGTCTTAGCTGAAAATACCAAATTCTGTGTAAAAATAGCAAAAACACTAAAAACTTAAATCTTTTTTTCATAACATGTTTCCCAACATTCTTTTGTGATTTTCGTATTTTTTGTTTTTCTGATATTTCGACCCCAACTGCCTATAAAAAGCTTTTTCTATTTAACACATTTTTGTTATTGCTCTCTTCTGTGTGTTAATATTATTTATCTTTGTTTGAATGAAATTGTCTGCTTTTACTCAAAGTGACTATCCTCTCTTGCTCTCCATTTTCATACTCGTACATTAAAACCTTTATTTTATGTTGTCTATAAGCGTATGTAGTATAAATATACAAATACTTTCATATGCACAAAAGAAAACTGACATTGAAACTTATTGCAGACATGAAATGTTTTATGATGTTCTTTTGGCATGTTGTACATTTATACTATATTATCTATTCTCTGTTTGAAAAACGCAAAGGGACCTATATCACATATGTCCTTGTACGTATATCCTTCCATATATAGTATACATAGTTCTATAGCTATTTGGACTGGAAAAGAAAGCAAAAAGGAACACACATAATTTTTATTCATGATGATAGAAGGATGGGCTATATATTTCGGTTGAATGCGGGTTAAAACATAAGTAGGCCAAAAATCTTAAATGTACAAAAAGAACAAAACAAAGTAAAGGATCTTGCAAAGAAGAGTCCCCTATACCAAATTTAAGAGCACACATATATCCGTTGTTAACATTTTGGGACAAACAGAAACACACAAGAAAAGAGGATTATTCCTCCCTCTATAAAGCTTTACGATGACGACCAACCAACCGACCGAAGCTATGCGACGACGACGGTGCGACGCGACGCTAGGAGAGGGATTTAAATATTTTCAAAACATACTATAAAGCAGGTAAATTACGAGTATATACCAAGAAAACTAGGTCAATGCTGACAGGTGGAATAAAGGAAGTTGTTATTGTTCGTCATCTTCTGTGTGTATGTGTGTCTGTGTTTATGGGGGTTTGTTATGTGAATTAATTAATACAACCTATAAAATAGAGGATGTTTGAGGACTTTATAGGAATTTGTTGATATACATTTCTTTATTAGAAAAAATTTAAGGTAAAATACAAAAAACAAAGAACTGAAAGTGAAGACAACTTCATGCTTTATATTTCATTATGCTCTTTAAGGACTTTTAGAATATTTGATATTGGTGGGTGTTGAAGGAGGTGCTTTCAACAGAAAATTCCTTAGGGACACAAAATATTTGGAAACAGGATTTATTAACTTTTTTTGAATCTATGGCAACAATAATTTGTTTTTAATTTTGAACAAAAGTTTAAATTGAATATTTACTAAGTTGTTATATAATTGAGGGTTTTATTATTTATGATATTTAAATGAAACTTGAACATGATATGAAAATATGTTATGTTACAAGATAAAATGAAGTATTTTAAATTGAGTTTGATGATTTTGATAAAGAGACTCAAAATGATATAAAATGTTGGAACTTTTTCGCTCTTTATTCAATGCTTTGTTAAAAGTCTTACATTGATCGGGTTTACTTGAAAAATAGTCGTTTTGGTCGATAATCTGTTTCCATATAGACTTAAACTTCAACGCCTTTTATCGATCACCTGGATCAAGCGGTCCAATCGTTAGCAGCAGATGGTAGAATTAAGCGTCTGGCCATATCAGAGCAGCTGGTAGTGGATGATTCCCTTCCAATCCCACCAAACACACAGCAAAACCTTCCAGTCCGTCAATAGGAGCTTGACCCCTGTTTGAGACCATTCACCGGCCTTCAACTACTATCGTTTTCGCTTTTGTGTGATCCATTTTTTGTCGCCAATCACCATCCGCTTCAAAAATGAGTCGATTCTTACTTACTTACTTAAGGTGACGCTACAGTCCAGACGTCTCCATCCAGCTCGGTCCCTAGGTAGCTGTCTCCAGTTTTGGACGCCAAGTTGGTTGAGGTTTTCACCCACCTGCATGCGCCACTTGAGTCGCAGTGTTCCTCTACTGCGCCGTTCCTCGGAATTGGATTCGAAGACCTTCCGGGCTGGAGTGTTGATGTCCATCCGCTCTACATGATCCAGCCATCTAAGCCTTTGGACTTTAATTCTGTTAACTATGTCAGTGTCGCTGTACAGCCAGTACAGTTCGTCGTTATTATCTTTTCCTCCATTCGCTATGTATGCATACGGGACCAAAAATCACCCAAAGAACTTTCCTCTCAAAGCTTCCTAAGACGCACTCATCTTTCTTTGACAGGATCCAGGCCTCAGCGCAATAAATGAGAACCGGGATGATGAGTATCTTATAGATGTTGACCTTAGATTTTCGAGAGAGGACTTTACTAATCAATTGCCATCTAAGTCCGAAGAAGCAGCGATTTGCAAGAGTAATTCTTCGTTTGATTTCAGCCCTGGTGTTGTTTTCTGCGTTTACAGCGGAGCCTAGGTGACAAAGTCCTTACCTACCTCGAAGTTATAGCTGTCCATGGTGACGTTTTGTCCAAGACGTCATTGTTCAGTGTCCTTTTTTGATGACAGCATATACTTGGTCTTGCCCTCATTGGCCATTAAACCCATCTTCTTCGCTTCCGTCACAATGCTCAAAACCGATCCACTGACATCACGCTCTGATCTTCCAATGTGTCAATAAAATCTGCGTATCCGAGCAATTGGATCGACGTTTGGAAGATTGTGCCTCTAGTATTGGCGGTTGAGTTTTGCACAATTCTTTCCAGAGCGATATTGAAGAAGTCGCATGGCAGTGCATCGCCTTGTCTAAAATCTTTTTTGACATCAAATGCAAAAAAAAAATCTGAAGCAAGAAAGTTAATGTAGCGAAGAGTTCTTCTGAATTTTGGAATCTAGCTTGGATTTTAAATGGTGAAAAATATACTGTTGTTGCCCTGAAATTTAATTTAACAATTTTCACCAACTCTTGAACCCTACCCCAAGTAATTTTTTGAAGTTTCAATATGCTCTTGTCCTGTCGTATCCTAAACTCACCGTTTTCAGAAAAAGCTAGTCTCAAAAACAGAAAAGCAGCAGTACGTGACAAATAACCTTATTCAAAAGCTGATTGTGTTAATGACCCAAGTTCTTATAGATGAAATATATCCAGATCAGTTTCAGAAAGCTCTTTTTGAAACTTTCTTTCTCCTGCTGCACTCCAATAGCGACTTTAAGTCTGGATCATAATCATCATCATCAGGTTCTCTAACCCCGAACAGGGCATAGGGCGTCAACAAAACGTCTCCATCCTTCTCGATCTGCATCTAGATACCTTAACTGTGGCCACGTCTTTCTCTGGGAGGTAGCTTTTGATAGCACTGTAAATTTCCATGTTGTTCTTGGTCTTCCAACCCGCCGTGACCCCTGAAGACTCAATCCAAAGGACTGCTTCGCAATATCATGGTTTGGTTTCCTTCAGTGGTGTTTGAAATTCTGCAGACTGCTCAAGAACAATGCGTAAGGTGTTGATATCGTCAACACACGAATGACCGCTGCGGAAGCCAGCCTGATTCCTCTTGAGTGTAGTTTCAATTCTAGCCTTTATCCGTTCGAGGATTAAAGTTGCGAAAAATATCTTTAATGAGTTCTATTCTGGTTTGAGCTCTGGATATTCCATTTTTGATAATGTATTTGTGTTCAAAAGTATTGTTGAGTCATTTAGCAAGAAATACAAAATTGTAAGTTCTTTTTTTAGACTTCAGAGCGGCTTTTGATACCATGGATCGTGATGCTCTTATTTACAAGCTATACAGATTTGGTGTGACTAAAAAGTTTGGAAAACTAATTCAAAACATAAACAAAGACACAAATTCAGCAGTTTAGAATTGAAAAAATAAAAGCTGCGCCTTTAGTCCAGATATTTTCGCTCTCTATATAAATGGCTTAGTGAACTGTTAACCTGGGGGTTTTAAATATGGAGGACTGCAAATGAAAGGTCTGCTATTTGCAGATTATCAAGTGCGAAAGAGAAATGGTTATATGGTGGAAATATTGTATAAATTATATAAAATCTTGGAGTAGTTAAAAAGCTAAAAATGTCTGTAAATGCAACTTGATAAAATTGCTTCATTAACAGCCGTAGTACCCGTGGCATGATGGTAAGTGCATTGGACTTTCGGACTCCGTTGGCTAGGGCCACGAGGGATACGTGCAAGAATTGGCGCAAGATGGTCCTCGTTGATCTTTACGGGCAGCCATTAGCTAGCAAAAGTGTAGTGAAGTACATCGGTATCTGGTTAGATCAGTATTTATATTTCGACAGACATATAAATACTGCTCTGACCAGGGCCAGAGGTGCTTTCGCTCTGACGCAACGGCTGTTTTTTTGGGAGTCGGCTTGACCTCAGATTGAAGGTAATTTGCAACATGGCCCTTATATGGCTGATGATCCTTTATGGTTGTCCTGTTTGGTTCAACGTTGCCCCTTCCCAGATGGAAAAGTTATGGGTGTTTGAGCGGCAGTGTTTACGACGCTGTACTGGCTTATATCGAACAGCCGAATCTCCTTACGTGCATTACTATTCCAACGAGGTCCTATACAACGGTTCTCGAATCAACAGAATTGACAATTTCGTGATAGAACTCGTTCGAGGTCACATTGCAACCATTTAATTTTCGGGGCGTTCTATCCGAACGACGAGTATTTTGAAAGAGCACACTTTAGCGGCTTCATTCAGCCAGAGGCATTCCTCTTTTTAGATAAATGCGCTCTGATACAGGATAGAGTGGCTGTTCCGCTAATCTACCACGTCAGCCGATGAACCCTGTACAATCGGGACGTCATGTCGCAAGGCAGACCAAAGCTCCTTCCGTCCAGTAGTGCTGTGTCCGAACGGGACCAAACTGATGGAAAGAAGCAGGAGAACCAGTTTTGGTGGCTTCAATCGGCACTTGGTAGTGGGTAGTCGGGATAGGGTTTTAAGCCTTCGTGCTTTCTCCCTGCAATTACTCGCACACAGGAATGGTTGAGAGTTGTAAGTCTATAGACCCTGGTTTAACAGCCAAATAAGCCATTGCTGCAAGTATCGCCATTTGAAGGCATTGTGGAGTATATTCTATTTTGCTGCACGGACATGGGGAGTAAACCAATAGAAAGCAGTTGAAAAACTTTTAAGATTATTAATCAAATGATTATGTTGGAAACTCGGATGTCGCAAATGTTCATCAAGACAATTAAACTTGAAATCGAGTATATTTTCCCTATTTTGCTGATGCTAGATCACCGTCTTCTTAAATGGATCGCGACGAATATGCTACAGAAAAGAAGAGAGTGTTTTGAAAAATGGTAACATGCGATATGGATCTGAATTTAAGTGCAGAGTAACCAAGTACTTGGAAGCCATGTATGTTGACAACAAAAGCAGACTCCAGATATAGATCTTAATACGAAGAAGAAGCAAGAAGCTTCCTCAACCGATCAATATATAATTGTATTGATTATTCTCTTAATACAAATAATTATTTTCGACATGATAAGGACAGACCCAAAATCTTACTGATGTTCTGAATATGAGGAGAATTATTTTATCTAAATTACGTGCTACAAAGAAGCGATCTACTAGACTTATGTGATCTTTGCAACCGGATGCAAAGCGAGGATATTATACATTTTTTAGGACAATGTCTTATCTTGAGAGATAAGACGACACGTATACGAAAATGACTGTTTAACAGAGGATTTTTGTGCTTCACCATTAATGTGATTGATTTTAATAAACTACACACATATGTCAAGACAGCTTTTAAAGAACACCATAAAGAAACACCCATAAAGAACACCACCTTTTAAACAATACACCAAAAAAACATTTTTTATTTTTAAAAAATGTAAATTTTATGCAACGATAAATTTTATAATTACTAACTTAAGGATTCATTAATTGGATTGTCAATCTGGCAGACAGCAAAGCCAAACTTAAATTTACTATTTTTATATATTCTAAATTGTAACAAATCTTTAATAAAATTAATTAATAAAATCTAATCTAATCTACGAGAAATTGCAAGAATTCTTTTTTATTTAACTTTTGGAGAAACGGCCTTTTAAAAACATCCGCTTTTTATTTGCTTTAAATATTTTGTCCATTGCCTTCCAAATGAAAATTATAAAAAGGACCTATTTTTGGGTTGTTTTGCTCTCATATTTGTTGAAGAAAAATAATCAAGACTTATTTTTATTTCCTCTAACATCGACAATAAAATAAAGAGGTACACCGGGCGTATACGTTTGTTTTTACTTATTTAGTTGAGTAGTGAGGAAAACAGGATGATATGCAACCCAAAATAATAACTTTTCATCAACTTCATCAAATGGCATCGTATTTCGAAATACTTCTACTGGGGGATCGAAATCAAATATCTATAAGCTTTGCGTTAACGTTCATTCACATTGAAGAGTTAGATGCTCCATTCTCCATGCATGAACTGCTTATTGCATTAAATAAAATAAAAGAAATCAAAGCTCTGGATTTAGATGGCATCAAGGCTGAGTTTTACAAAAATGCCAGCTCACAATTTCTTGAACATATTTTAGTTTTGTTTAACAGAATTTTTGATAAGGAAGATATCCCAAATTCTTTCCGGTCTTCATCCACCTCTGCAATTTTTAAAAAGGGTGGCCCAAACCTTCCTGAAAACTACAGGGGAATTTCTGTCCTTAGTTCACTGCGGAAGCTATTCACTTAAAATTCTCTACCTAAGACTTGCTAGTTGGGCTGAAAGAAATAATAAAATAAGCTGTTTCCAAGCTGGGTTTCGTGCTAATCTCTCCAAAATGGACCAAATTTTTACACTCACTAGACGCTTTATAGAGAAGAAAACCATCAACCGAAGCTAATTATTATTTAAACTTTTATGTATCGGTTTATCAACAAAATGTATAAAAATTTATGAGCAACTTCTCTCAAATACGACTGCTGTAGTTAAAAATGGCATGAACACGTCGAAACAATTTAGGTCAGAAACAGGTGTCCACAGGGTTGCATTTTCAGTCCCTTGATTTTCTCGCTCTTTATAAATGACATTGAAGATAATATACCAGGTGGTGTTGTTTTTGGTGATCTAGTTATCAAGGTGGCCCTTTATGTGGATGACCTTGTTAATTTAACTGATAATCCTGTGACGCTTCAACTCCAAATTTACAAGTTAAAACAATATTGTGATTTGTGTAACCTTCAAATAAATACTGCGAAGTCTAATATCATGATATTCAGATACCTTAATCGCAGTGCACGTAATGACCATTCTTGGAACTTGAGCGGTTCAAATATAGCAGTAGTGAAGGACTTCAAATATCTAGGTTTCACAATAGCACACAATCTGAACTTTCGAAGTCATATAAGAGATAAATTGGCCGCAGCAAAAGCAGCTATTAACTGTAAGTGGTCAAATTTTTTCAATAACAAAAATATAGATCCGGCTTCGAAATTTAAAGTGTGTTGGGTCACAACTTTCATGTGGGTGCGGTGGCGTAGTGCACTAGCTCCTCACACGCTAGATCGCTTTTTTAAGCCCAGCTCGGGCAAAAGTTCTTCAAAAATTAAATTGAACATAAAAAGCGATTAAGCACCACTAAAGGAGTCTAATGATCGGGTTGGTCCCTGTGAAATAGCTATAACTCCAGCCTATGAACTTGGTGGTAGCACACACAAGTTGTTGTTGTTTCATTCTAAATTTTCATTTGTAAATTCAGCAAGCAGCTGCCTTAAACTGCGAGTATAAAGTTTCATACAAAAAACCTCCTTAAAGTGTTTGATTCAACCGTTAAAAGCTGCCTTTGCTATGGAAATGAAGTTTATGGCTACATGCAATTAGATGAAATAGAAACTATCCAAAGATATTTCTTCAAGCGAATCTTTATACTCCTATCTTATACCCCCAATTATTCCATACACGTTGAGTCGGGACTACCACCAATTTTTTTAAAGATTCTAAAAGCGAATGCAGACTATATAAACAAAGTCATGCAAAGATCTAACAACAATTTGCAGAAAAGGATTCTCCTAACAGCGTTATGTTACAGATACACACCTTTTAAAGATTGGAGTAAGTTGGCCTCAGAACATTACTTTCCTTTGACGTTTTGTTTGGATAATCTAGATTCGTGGAGGGATGAACTTGTATTTCTGTTATAGATGACAACATTTTTCGGACATTTCTTAATCGGGTAAGGGAGTCCGAATCTAGATCATTATACAGTAAACTTAATTTCTCTTTGGGGGAAGCAAATTATTTTCGAACCGAGTTCACTTTTGTTGAGATAAGTCTGATATTTAAGGTTCGCCCAGAGAGCTTAACTATAGACCCGTTTCATTGTTGGTATTGAAAGTCTTTTACTGCTCTTCAATTTTGTTCTAAATATCAATGATTGCACCTCAAACGTAACCAATAAGCTCAACTATAGAAACTAATATTTATTTCAAGATATGTGTTAGTAGTTTTTGTTTTCGCTTAACTAAAAGCCTGTAACATTTGTTATTTTCTTAAATTATTTTGTAAATTGTTAATTTTTATTATATAACAGCTAAAAAATAACTTCTCTCTGAATGTTTAAAATTTAGATATAACTTGCAGACGGCTTAATAGCCATTTTGTTAAGATAACAATAATAATAATAATAATAATAATAATAATAATAATAATAATAACTTTTCAATGGAGCTGGTTTTTTGCAAATTATCGTTTAAGCAACTTCGAAAAGTATATAGAAACAATAATAATAAGAAGTTTAAGCTGCTTATTCTCTAGGTTTTTTGGACTAAAGTAGTACCCTTGGCGTGACGGTTAGTGAAAAAGCCTACCATTCCATAGATATTCGGTTCAATCTCTGCATGTGCCAGCTAAACTCATTTTGAAGGGTACTAAATCTTGCGAATTCACAAATCCTCCAATAATAATTCTTATACTGAAAACTGATTTCTAAAACAAACTTTAGGTAGCCCCATTTCTAAAATGGGTCGCTCAGATGAATATGTAAAAGTTGTAAGTCTCTAGGCTTTAATTCTCAAGGGACTGTTGACCCACTCAATTAAAAAACACTCATATTCTAATTAAATTTGTATTACGACCATTATTATTTTCTTATTTATACAAATTCAAGTCCTTGACACTCTTTCAGTATAATCCCATGAATTTTAGATGCTGAAATTCTGGCAATGTCATCCTTAATTGTTGTCTATTTCTTATATTTGAAGTACCATAAAATTCATATGCATTAATTTCAGATCTGTCAAAATCCAAAAGGCAAACCTCTCCCAACCTGTAATCTATGGCTGCATCCTTGATAAAACAATAACTAGGTAAATCATAAAGAACACTTATAACAACATTCAATATTAATCACATTCATCATCAATCCTAAGCTGTATTCTCAATCACAGGTACATACATTATGGACGAATATGTAAGTACAGAATTAGTAACCTGTTGTAAATTATTATGAATTATAAGTGTAGTTACTTGTATGATTGGTTAGCTTAGGTTAGTATGTACTTCAGCTCAATCATGTCTATACACTCAGAATTAAGTAGTTTAATTGAACCATTTAAATTAAGAGGCCGGTTGGGTTGGACTGGGCCGGGCCGGGCCGGGCCGGGCCGGGCATAACCTCAATCAATCATTATTCATTTAATTCAACTGACACGTACCCTCGACCAGTTAAGGTCGAACTAATCTTGGCCCTCTTTCTCTCTGCAACATAATAATCATCGACTTACAACAACCTTATATGAGAGGAATTGTAGGTTTAGGTAAGGTACCTTCTACTAGGTTGAGTTAGGACGACGACGAGGTATCTTACATGTTCTTCTTCTTTTTTTTTTCTTCATCGTAAAAACCATGTATCCCCATTAACCTAATTGGCATAAATCTAAGGGTTCTTGTGTTACTATCCGTTGCCGTCGTCGTCACCGTCGTCGTAGTCTTCAGCTTCGTCTTTGTCCTCGTCTACCTAACTTCTCCTTTACCACCCCAGTTATGACATCGACGAAGAAGAATATAACAAAAAAAAATAATAATAATACTAATAATAAAAAACAAGGTCTCTGGGGCAAGCAACTTGAAATTCCGACAAAATGAATACAACAAAAAAAAACAACAACAATTACAAAAACAACAACCAACAAACTTACATATTTTTATTGTATAAATAAAATCCTTAAAACATTTAAGCATTATCCCTACAAATTTAACGTAACAAGCTTCTTGTGCAAACAAAATATAACAGCGACAGGACAACAACAACAACAAAATAAAAAATAAAGATGACATAAGTAAACAAAGAAAATAATAAAATAAATAAAAGTCTACATATACACATACATATACATACATATATAGAAAGCAGAAGCTTCTTTCTTAGTGTGGTGTTGGTTATTTTTTTTTCATTTCATATTTTTCACAGGGTTGCTTAATTTTCATTTTTATTTAGATTTCTTAAAAGTTAAACCTTTCACTAGCAAACATTTCAAGTCATTTTTTAAAATACCATTCTTTGACTTTGACTTTTCCCAATCATTGACACAATTTTCAGAAATTAGATATTTTCCCGTGAAAAGTTCAACAGTGTTGTTCAAGACTGGCAGTAAAATTGGTGGGTTTGGATATTTCACTTGACCCGATGTGTATTCACTTAATAATATTTCAGGTGTGAAAATTTAATTATCTCTTATTAGCAAATACATAATATACTGAAGTGAAGTGAAAAACAAGAAATGAAATACAGTGAAATGAAGTGAAGCAGCGAAAAAAAGACGAGTTTTATAATAAAGCTTATTAAAATAAATTGAAGTCAAGTAAAGAAAAGTAATATGAAAACTTTTGCCATTGTGGCCGATGTTAAGTGAACTTAAGAACAGTGAAATTATTTTAATGAAACCATATACAAATCAACTTAATAAGAGTAAAATGAATAAGGGAAGTGAAATGAACTTTAATTAATGAGAAATCTTGTTTTGTGAAGGGAAATTATGTTATAATTTTGTTTAATAAAATGAAAAATATACAAACAAAAAATTCAAATTTTCACCTGAGTCGGTAAAGTCAGTCTTAATGCATCGATTTTCATTTCATTTCACAATTAGATATCATTCAACATGAAATTAAGTTTATAACTTCTACAATAATATAATATTCTAGAAGAAAAAAAAAGAAATTTTCACTTTACGAGTACTTATTTTTATAAGTTGAGTGAAATAAAGTAAAGTGAAGAAATGAAGTCTTTTCAATAAAATGAAATGAAGTAAAGTAAGTGAATCTAAGTTGTCAACTAAGTTAACTGAAGTAAGATATCTTGAAGTGAAAAAGTGAAGAACACTTAAATTTCAAGTTTCCTTACATCAAATGAATTATAATTATAGTAAAATTATATAAAGTGAACTGAAAGACAATTAAGTGAATTTAAGACATTTTGAAATTAAGTGTATTAGGAGTGAATTAATGTTACATGATAAATGAAATTTTATAACGCAGTCGGTGAGTTGCATTTTTGACCTTAATTATTTTTTGTTTTTTTTGTAGGCCTTAAGTTTTTTTACAATCATTTTTTATTTCACTTGATAATATAATTTCACTTCTCTTGACCGCAGTTTTATCTAGGCGTTTATATTTTAGGTGCGAAAACAGAATTAAGCGCATAAAGTGAAAAGAATTTAAAGGTAACTTAAATTGAAGTGAAACAAAGTGAAATGAAAAAATCCAAGTTAAGAAAACTATCTGAAATAGTGAATAGGTGAGAAGTGAAATAGCTTAAATAACTTTAAATCTCAGTAGTAAGAAAGAAACTTGTCGTGAAATTAAATAAAGTGATGTGAAATGCAATAAAATGGATTTCAAGAAATGTGCAGTCTAGGTCCATTTAAGTGAAATTATTTTAAAATATGTGTCAACATTCAAGATCTAAATTAATTAATGAGGTGCAAACATCTTACACCTTTTTTTGTAACCATAAAACTAGATATGCTTGAAAAATTGAAATTATCATTTCAGTTGGTGAATTTGTACTTAATTCTTTTTACATGTATTTTTTATTTCATTCGACCTGAGATTTATTCACTTGCACAAGAAATAAGCAATAGAAGTGTGAAAGAAGGAATTTTTCACTTTAAATATTTATCGCTTACGTAGATTCAAAAAATGTTAAGAGAAATCTAGTTCATCAAATGAAGTAAAGTGAAGTGAAGTGAAGTGAAGTGAAGTAAAGTGAAGTAAAGTGAAGTGAAGTGAAGTGAAGTGAAGTGAAGATAATTAAATTATGAACTAGGAAAATATATAAAAGTGAAGTTAAGTCAAATTAAGTTCGAATGTTTTGCAAAGTGAACAAATTCGTTCAGTTTAAAAATCAAGTGACTTTATTTAAGTTAAGTGAACACACGATAAGGGAGTTAAAAATCTGCGTCATTACGTCAATGAGAGTGAAATTAAATAAAGTAAAGTGAAATTATTATTTCTTCCAATTACTTTTTTCTACTAATTTTTGATTAATTGAAGTTTAGTTCACTAGGTGAAATGAAAATAATTGAATAAGTGAAATTAAATAAAGTGAAATGAAACTAATTTCACTTCACTGTGAAATGACATAAAGTTCAGTGAAATCATATCCAATTACTTTTTTACTAATTTTTAAGCAATTGAAGTGTAGTTCATTAGTTGAAATGAAAATAATTGATAAAAGAATGAAGTGAAGTAAGCAAAAGAAGATGAAAATATTTTCAAGGTGAAGGCATTTTAAGCTTTAAAAAAAATTTAATTCTGATTTAAGCGAAATGAAGTGAAGTATGCCAAGTGAATGAAAGTTTATTGAAATCAAGTGAACTCTGTCAAAATGAAGTACAATAATCTGTAAGTTTTGTAAGTGAAATGTTCTTAAAATGTTTTCTTTAAAACCAAAATTATATTGTTTCAAGCAAGTTTGACTTTTTCACATGAATGAGTCAAAAATTTACATTTTTCAAATCCATCATTGGCTTTGCGAAATACAATATTTTTGATTTTACTATGAAGTTTGTTCCCCTTAAATTCTTTGAGCTTCATATGATTACCTATAAAAGATTTCAGACACTCCTTTGGGCATCAATATTTTTGAATAGCCAAGTCCTATTGAGTAAAAATGGCAACCCTGACAATAGGTATATCCTAAGTCCTTATTTCCTCGACAAACGAGTGACAATAGATACGAGGTGGAGGCATATACTGCAAGGGAAACAAGAGACAAACCGGACAGGGTGGTTAGTGTATTTGACGAGTACAAGAACGTGCTTTAAAAATCTCCCCGTGTGTAAATCAAGATCTAGGACATTTTTTCCATACCGCCTCCGTCCATCCATCCATTGCATCGGTATATTGCTTCTGCTTTTGTTGTTGTCGTTGTTTTTTTTTTCTTTGAACCTATTTTAGGTCAAGCTGGTAAGCGTGTCTATTTACATAGGGCCACTCGACATACACACACAAATACACACATTTTCAACCACCCATTCCAAATCAAAATACAGACACAAAAGCACGCAGCAGTGGTATAACATCGAGTCCATTATCACACAGAGAATGTGTAACGAGAGTGATGCTCCTAAACATCTTCCGTGTGACAGATTCCAGCTGTCACCGTTTTGCCAGGCAATTAGCATGTCCCTGACTTCCTATTTTAAGCTTTGGTCTTCATCGTTGTTGTTGTTGTAGTAGACGACGTTAAAGTTCTTCGTCGTTTTTCACATTCACATTCGTTTTCGAATTCGTATAACGTCGACGAACGTAGATACCTATTTCTTTTTTGTGTCAGGTGGTTTGGGATTGAGTGGAACTGATGCTGTTGCTATATTGCCAAACAAAAACATTTATCCTTGGAATCCTTTTGTAGAATCTCTCGAGTCGTATATACATGATGGCAGAGGAAACCTGTTTACAAAAGGCTAGATACAGGCGGTGGTCGGCGGAACAACGACAGGACAAGCGACGACGGACGACGACTCGACAACGCACGACGACGAATCCATTCATCATTTTTGGTTATAAAGTTGTTTTGTCCTTTTTGTTGGGATGTATTTATGTAGGTAGAACGACTTGGGACGAATTGGATTATAAGGACATCCTTTACCTCCCCCTCTTCCCTCAGTCATAACCTAAGAAAAAAAATAAACACACACAATTGTGGCAAGTTTTGGCTAAGAAACCGGCCTACGCAGGATTTTCCACAAAGATCTAAATTGAATTTTCGTCGGACAACAACACAAGGAGAAAGGACCAAAAACCCACCAAGGATATATGGCATACGGGGCACACCACATCACGAACGAATGCAGACGCACATCACAGACGAGCTGAGAGAGAGATTCATCCTTTCTGCTGATTCTGATAGATTTGTGGAATTCCATGATCGTCGTTTTCGTTGATGTTGTCGTCCACCGTCCGGTCCGTTTGTGTCGACCTCCAGGACGATGACGACCACTGCACCAGGACGACCAACGACGTGCACTATGGAACTGTATATTTGGGTTAGATAGCGGTATATAGACATGTTTCGTATGTGTCGTAGGATATATTCAGATCTTTTGGGAGATTAAGTAGAATCAAATTAGGTACACAAACTGTTGTTGTCCTGGGCTGCCTAAGTTGTTTCTATTCCAATTTTGCTTTCTTCTTCATCTTCTTCTACTTCTTGTGGGCTTTTGGTGATGAAGGTGGATATGGTGGTGTTGCTCTGGTTCTAACTCTGGCTACTTCGGTTGATTGGTCATGTGTGTGCCTGGGATTGACATCAATGCGGTATAGCTAGCAATGTGCGTTGATCTAACGGGGATTGGGTGTATACTGATGAGACAGGATAATTACAAATGCAATTTACGTTGATTTACTGAACTTTCTCAGGCACATTTTGACAGTTTAGGACATGAGAGTGAGGATATAAGAAGGACGACGAAAAGTAAGTTAACTCAATGAAAAAGGCACAAGTGTTTTTGGTTGACTGCAAAAGACCAAAATTACACTTTTTGTTCCATACACATTTACAAATATGTGTTTTTGTATGATTGTGTGTTGAAATTAGGTTTGTGTATTTTGTAGTATACGCATTGTGTGTCTGGGGCCTATGTGTGTATAAAAGCCTGGACATGGAGTCGTTGAAATAGAAGCAAATAAGTTTTGTTTGAATTGTTTGGATAAGGCTTTAGGTTAAGTACGTGATGTTGTAGAGTAGAGATTCAAGCAAATATCAACCACCATACTACTACCTCTAACGACCTACCACCACACCACAAATTGTCCTTGGTCAACCGAATATTTTGAAAGTTTAAGAGCAAATTGTTTTACACAAAAGTCAGAGAGACGCTTTGGGATTGCTGTTGACATGTCTGAGGTTTGAATAATTTTTTGTTTTGTTTTTCGTCCCTTTCCTTGGTTGGTTTCTTGTGACTTCTGTTTTAGCTCATTTGGGACTCTGAGATTTTGGAAGTTCTGGGAAGATGAAGAAGTCCTCAAAAATTGAGTGCGGTTTCCCCCGAATTTCCTTATCTCAACAAAGGGTATCTTATTTAAACGAATAATTTGTTTCACTGAAGGTCGCCATCATATGAATGAACCTTGAAAAAGTAGCAGTCCTTCGCGTTTTTATCAATTTTAAAATTAAGTGGAGTTTCAAAATCTGAACCTTCGAACTTAGTAAAACCTTCAATTAGAAACTCATTAAGATCACGTAACGTTTCCACTGGCGACGGCGGCGTAGATAAGATTTTAACTTGAACAATATGTGCATTATGGCGTGTTTCATTGCCAATTTAATTGAGATCCCATCTCAAAGTAGTTTAGCTGTCTTGAGCTGCACCCGTTTTCCTCTCTCATTATTGTCAAGATATATAAATTAAATTTTCCATTAAATTCGTCACCATACGAGATAATAATATAATTTTAAATGAAGGAAAGTTTAACTACAAAAGAATGCGCACGTACGTCTTATGAAGATTATTCGAAGCAGAAGCATGAAATTGTGACAGAATAATGTCGTGGCGTAGGCGTTACGGTTCAGTGAAAAGAAACTGTGCTTCTATAGCTTCAATATGATATTGCAACATAACCAAACCACCATCATCATTGTCATCATCATCATCGTCAACCTCTAAGGTAAATCTTTTTCTCCTTCTACGGAATATGAGATGCTTCAAATAATTGGACCTTAAAACGAACATTGTTTTCGGTACCATAGTGAACATCACGTCTGTACTCTTGCATCACGTGAAAAGAGAGTTGGATGGATCGGATCGTGTATCTTTTTGCTGTATGTTGCATGTTAGCTAACCAACATACTCTAGATGGTTTCACAATATCTTTTAAGCTTCATAAAAGGGGGATTGGAATTCCATCCAAGCATGCTAAAGTGGAATTAAGATATCCAAATGTCTTTTCCTCCGGAGTGTGTCTTTAAAGTCGTTCTTTTATTTCCCTGCACAAGGTGATGATGGTGGTGTTTTTATAGCTTGACAATGCTGATGGCTTTGAAACAACAAAAAACAAAAGACGTTTCACATGGTTGCCGCAGCATGAAAGGTGCATTTACTTATAACGGGCCAACTATAACTTTAGCCACCTGACAGATCACTCACCTACAATATGACGAAAAAGAAAATGGAAAACTCAAGATGTCGCAGATTTATTGCTTCAAAAATAAAGAAAATTTCTAAGATTTTCTTTTTGACGTACAACATGAACGTAATCTTTTGATGATCTTATTGTAAATGCGGAAGAATCGTTCCAATGCATGTTCCGCTCTTTAAATTAATTGCATGTAATGTCTTTAAGTTTCTAAGGTGTGGCGTGTAAACACCCAACCTCTTAGCTATATTGGTCTTTTAGTTTTATTACTTTCTTTGCTTTCTGTGCTTCCGGTGTCCAACGTTTTGCATTGAGTTTTTTAAAGAGCATTTTTATGTGATCCTCTGGAGACATTAAGACTCTTCTCCTTAGCTAGATCTATCAGTCGAGTGATGAATAAATTCGAATGTATCATGAGATGAAATTAATTGTATTATTTCCTAATTTACGCAAATAACGCTGCCATATTAGCTTTTGAAAAGTATAGAATTTTCCAATTAGATGTTTCATTTTGAATTGCCAGCTTTTGGACAGTTGTCACTTTTAAATCTGTTTTATTTTGACATTTGACAATTAAAAACTGCCCATTTATAAAAATAGAATAGTTTGTGGTTCAGTACATTAAAATACTAAACATTAACTAAAAAAATATTCCCTTGGCAACGAATTAATTCAAATTTCGGAAGAAAAGATGATATCAAAAAGGTGATATTTCTCCAAAAGGCGATCAAAGTTGGTCTCGTGCTTTAACACTTTTTTGAGGTCACCTGAAACATAAATGTATGCAAATGCTCCAGTATCAGTTCAAAAACTTAGAGTAGTATTAAGGAAATTATTGAGAAAACACAGCCGAAAAAATTTGAACATTTATTTCTTGAACAAATTTTGTTTTCTATTTGGAACAGTATCACATTTGGAAAATCTCAGTTTTGTCAAGGCCATTCTTCCTAATATATATCTTAAGTCTTAACCTCTTAATCAATATCAGTCTCTTAAACAGAACTTAAAACAGTACTGTTTACGAAATATGTGAACCTCTTGAGCAAAACCAAGCGATTTTTTCGGAAGTCGTTATAATGTTTGAACTCTAGATAATTTGCCCATTGTATTATCTCTTACCGACGACAGATCTTTCAAATGTCTGCCACATCAACTTTTGATGGTAGTATTTGGAACAACCACGGTTGCTTTGGGACACGATTCAGGAGAGGGATCCAGAGAAACGGCCAGCACTTTTAAGGAAGGCAGCAGGCGCGTAAATTACCCACTACCATTTCGGGGAAGTAGTAACGAAAAATTACAATACACAACTCGTATCCCAGGCCCTGTTATTGAAATGAGTACGCTTTAAATTCTTCAACAAGGATCAATTGGGGGACAAGTTTTGTGCCAGAAGCCAAGGTAGTTCTAGCTCCAATAGAATTTAAGCTTCTTACGAGTAGTACAACTACATTAGTGGATTGTACATTACCTTAAGCATATTACCGATGGAGCTCTAACATTCATATGATGGTCTTGTATCATTACATATAAATCCTATCTGCAGCTGCTTCAGTGCTCTTTACCGGATGGTGTTGTGGGCCGGTACAATTACTTTGAACAAAGCAGCCTCCAAATGCCTGAATATTTTGTGTATGGAAAAATTAAATTAGACTTCTAATCTATCTTCATCGGTTTTTAAATCAAGATTTTATGAATAATAGAAGCGAAATACGACGCGATTGGTGAAATTGTTGTAACTTAAACGAAAGCATTTGCCAAAGATTTTTTCATTGATCAAGAACGAAAGTTAGGGGTTTAAAGGCGATCAGATACCGATCATTTTAACCTCAATTGCCAGCTAGAAATGGGCTCTCTCAATCGCTTCCTGGCAAATAAATGATTTGGGCTCCGAATAAGTAGGGTTGCAAAGGTGAAACTTAACGGAAGGGAGCCACCAGGATTGGAGCCTGATTCTTACTTTTACTCAACTTTACTGTGTTAGTATTAAATCTGTAGGGAGAAAGACTGTTATAATGTTAAATCACAGGCATGAACAATATTACATTCTTCCAACCTATTTAAATTGTACTAATTGGAATAATGATTTTAATGAACTGCAATCCTTTTTATGTGAAACTGATTTTAAAAACATTTTAATATTAGTCGATTTGAATGCTTGAATTTGAAAATCCAGCTTCTCTGATGAACAACATGGCACACGCGTTTGATAGTTTGAGAAGGTCGTCGGACGTTATTGTAAATAGTTGAGGCAGGCGTTTAATGGAGTTGATGAGGGACTTCGGTCTTATGTTTGTAAATTGAATTTCTAAAAGAGATATCAGAGGTGAATTAACATCTATTTCTGATCAGGGTTGTTCTATGATAGATTACTGTCTGGCTAGAGGCGATTGGCTTACTGCTATAGAGGATTTTGAGGTACAAACCACAAGCTATTCAGCCCACTTTCCAATAGTGACATTTATGAAATTCCAAGACTTCGATTCTACGGTGAGCTAACCAGTCCTAAAATATAAATGGGTTGATAGCCAGGTAGTAGTGTACAAGCGTAGACTCGATGCGCAAGTAAATAGTCTATCAAGCCATGATCCTGGTCCTGTGAGCAGTCGGCAGGCGAAATAATAGAAGTTATGAAGAGTTCAGCCATGCCAACCAATAGGAAAAAAACTCAGAAAAAAGTCTTTTGCAATGCTTAAATTTTTTAGAAAAACAAAGTCTAATTTCTTTAAATCGCTCTACCTAGATGCAAATAAAACGTAAAAGCGAGTATGCAAAAATAAACAAAAAACTTTTATGGCTGGTTTAGCAGTAAGTTTATCAAAATGTAAAGACTCAAAATCATTTTGGTCTAAAGTGAGATTGTAAGTTGGCGTGAAAAATGTTTCAGCAACTACAATAAATGTAGAGTTACTAGCAAACCATTTCAAGGAACTTCTTAACGCGTCAACAAAATCAAATCAAAATTTCAATATGCTTCACCCTCAATCACTATTTCAGACCTAGACAATCTTATTACAATAAATCAATTGCAAGCAACCCTTAAAAACATGAAAAACAACAAGGCAGCCGGGCTAGATGGAACTGCAGCTGAATTTTATAAAAACTCATCGCCGTCTTTCCTAAATCTTCTTCTTAATTTTTTTAACAAGCTTCTTGAAAAAGAAGAAATACATCAGTCTTTTTTAATGTCACAAATTTGTCCAATTTTTAAAAAAGGAGATCCTAGCTCACCAGCAAACTATAAGGGATCTCGATTCTTCTTTGTTTGAGAAAAATATTTACCCAAATTCTATACTGAAGGCTTATGAGGTGGGTAGAAGAAAACAAATTGCTCAGCACTTTCCAAGCTGGTTTTCACTCTGGTCTTTCGACTGTGGTTCAAATCTTCGCACTCTCCAATATAGGAAAACGTTTCATCTATAACAAACAAAAACTTTAGGTCTTTTTCATAGATTTTAGTACAGCATTTGATACTATCAACCGGAATTCACCAATTTATAAACTATCAAATTTTGGTATATCGACGAAATTTTTAAGACTCTATAAACTTCTTCTCACCAATACTTGCGCTACTGTGTCAAATGGGAGTTCCATATACCGACCGATTGCACTTACGTCCCTTCTTTCCAAGGTCATGGAAACGCTGATTTATTATCAGCTCAAGAAATATCTTGAAGATCGAAAGCTTCTTAATGACCGGCAATACGGCTTTCGTAGCAAAAGGTCCACTGGTGATCTCATGGTTCATCTCACCGAACAGTGGAGCAAATCTCTAAATAGTTTTGGAAAAAGTAAGATTATTGCACTAGATATTTCAAAAGCATTTGATAGGGTTTGGCATCAGGCTCTCTTATCGAAAATGCGTGCATTCGGTTTCCATGAATCCCTCCTTCATTGGATTAGTAATTACCTTTCGAATAATTCAATACAAGTTGTATTGGATGGATTCAAGTCTGAAAACAACAAAATAAATGCTGGTGTGCCCCAGGGCTCTGTTCTATCTCCAACTCTCTTTCTTATTTTTATTAATGATCTCCTGTCTGCAACATCTAATCCAATACATTGTTTCGCTGACGATAGTACTCTTAGCTTTTCAAATTCGTTTTCAAATTCACACCCCTCTTCTTCGGATGCGGAACTGCAACGAACAATAATATGATAAGGTCATTGAATTCCGACCTAAACAGCATTGTACAATGGGGAATTCATTTGAAAACGCAATGCTGTCTTGTATCGTTAAAGCGAAATATACCCTCCCTGCCATTATCCATAAATGGCACTTGCATCGAGGAAACTGAACATCTCGATATTCTCGCTATGTTCACCACCAACCACCACTTGTGGAACGATCACATACGCGATGTCGACAAAAATGACGCAAGATGTTTGGGTTTTCTAAGGCGATGCAAGAAGTTTTTCTCCCCCTCTGATCTGGCTGTTATCTTCAAGACTTATAAACGTCCAAAGCAACTTACTTAAGCCTCTTGGACAGTATTTAACGTAGAGCATTTAGACTGATTGGTGATATTACCATCATAAGATCATTTACATCACTTAAACATCGTCGAAATGTTTCTTGTCTCACCCTGTTTTACCGTTATTTTAATGGTTTATGCTCTAGAGAAATAGCCAGCTGCATTCCTCCCCTTAAACCGTTCAACCGTGGTACTCGCGCTTCTAGGAATGCTCATCAATATACCCTCAAGCCCAACTTCGGTCGTACTGTCAAGTACAGAGATTCGTTCTTTAGCCGTACTATGCGAATGTGGAATGCCTTGCCACACTCTGTCTTTCCCAGCTATTGCAATATTCAGGAATTCAAAACCAATGTGCACCGACTTCTCCTTTCAAACCCTCTCTCCCTCTCCTAGTGCTCACACCGTGTCAACATAATAAGAGTAATATATCCCTTTGAGTGTGCGCTTATTATACAAAAAAAAAAATATCCAATTTTTTTAACAATGATTGCTGTGTGCCCCAATGTTGCCCCTTAAGCCCGATTATGTTCGCCCTTTTCATTGACGATGTCTCCCGTGATTTTCCTGTTGGTGTTAGGTTTGGAAATCTACTTATTAAGGTACTACTTTATGCGGACGACCTTGTTGTTTTGTCGGATAACCCTACCACATTACAGTTACAAATTAATAGACTTAAAAACTTTTGTGATAAATGGGACCTGAATATAAACACCTCAAAATCAAAAATCCCCCGTCGAAGGAGAAACCCACTAGAAGCATGGCATGGTGGTTAACCAATTTAAGTATTTAGGTATTCTATTTTGTAGCAATCTAGATTTCCGG
The DNA here is from genome assembly GCF_945859685.1 of Eupeodes corollae. Classification (NCBI taxonomy): domain Eukaryota; kingdom Metazoa; phylum Arthropoda; class Insecta; order Diptera; family Syrphidae; genus Eupeodes; species Eupeodes corollae. The sequence continues at coordinate 129,744,207 of NC_079149.1, forward strand.
CCCCATGTTAGGGACAAATGCTTATCGGCAAAAACTGCAATAAAACTTATCTGGACCAAAATCTTCTGCAATAAGTACATAGACATCTCAGCTAAATTTAGAGTTTTTGAAGCTACTTTACACTCATGCTTATGCTATGCCAGTCAAGTTTTTGGTTACCAAGATCTCGATGAATTTGAGATAGTGCAACGCTTCTTTTTTAAACGAATATTTAAACTTCCAAACTATACACCAACTTACATGTGGAATCAGGGATCCCTCCGATTTTTCTAAAAAATCTTAAATTTAATGCCGATTACATAGTAAAAGTAATGCCAAGGTCAAATGAAAATCTTCATAAGCAAATGATGGATTTCGCATTCCGAAGGAATTTATCGCTGTTTAAAGAATGGTATGAAATAGCAAATGCGCACGGATTTAATCTAAACCTTAGTACAACTTCTCTTGATAATTGGTAAGGTAAGTTTTATGAATGTTTTGCCTTGGTTGATGATTCATTGTATCTCAAGTAGATTGGTCAGAGCAACTCAATCAGACTTTGTTTGTAAACAATTATTTTAATAGTAATCTTTCTGCAAATCAAATAGGTACTTTGTTCAAAGCAAGAACTGAGATGTTAAATCTGAATTACAAACCTCACAGAAATGATAATCCCAGGTGCAACCTCTGCAATCGAAATGAATTCGAAGATGTCTACCACTTTTCAGCCGATTGTCAAATTCTACAAGAACTCCGAAGACTTTATTTTTCAAAAAGCTTTCTCAATCACCAGGAAGCGAAACAAATTTTAAACAGAGAGTGGGGTTGAAAGGACCTTTACAATTTTATTGATCATGCCTTAGATTACCGAAACAGGTTTTTAGAGTAATTTAAATTTTTTAAAAATATGTATATTTATGTATCATTATCTAAGATGTAACGAGGAAATATATGTTATTAACTTGGATATTATGCTTATTTAAATTCAATTTATTTATTGAATTTTCTACATAATCTATTTATAAACTTACTACTTTTTTTATTCTCGATAAATGTCAAGTTTTAGGCAGACGGCAAATATATTTTTGGCCATGCTAATGTTCTTATATAATGTTTCAAATGCATTTCGAGTCTTTTAACTTTGAATTTTTGATTTCATACAAATAATTGTTCCTGGAGCGGGTTTTTCTATTTTGTCTCCTCGCCACAAAAAATTCAATACACATAACCATTATGACAGTCCGTTATAAATTAACATACAAAATGTATTAAACTATTAAATTATTAATCACCCTACATATTTTTCGTTTTAAAAGAAATTTACAAATCTTTTGTTTTCCAAATTCAAAAAACAAAAATAATTGTCGACTCGTTAAAAAATGTCTCCTAACTTTCTTTGACATTAAAAAAAAAGATTTTTTCTGCTTAAATAAATAATAAATTAATAACATAAACCGATTATGGATGAGAAAATTTACGCCTCCATAATAAGAATAATAAATATCACAATAAAAAATAAAATACAAAATACAAGAAAAAAAAAACAAGAAATGTTTTATGCCCAAATGGGAATCTTGACAACTGTACCTGAGGAATGCCAAGCAAACACAAAAATCCTGAAATAAAGCTTCTTTTTTTTTGTTGGTGTCTGTTTGTCATTTTGTCTGTGTCTTCTTCCTTTAAACAATACCCATGAGAATGTATAGGTATACCTTACCTACCTAACAACAAAATATATTTAAAATTATAGAAAGCCATTTTCCTCATGGGTATCCTTAATTCCTATACCAACATTTCATACCTATACCTCTATATTTTATATCAGTTCTGAACTTCTGTAGGGCTGTAAGGCTGCCTACCAAAGCTGCACACGTTTGAAAAATTTCAAAGTCGACGTAATTAAATTTTAATTGCTAATTTACACTCATACTACACACCTTAAAAGTATATCCTTATACTTCGCCCTTTCTCCCTGCTCCCCCCTCCACCCTTTGTGCTTACAATTTAACATGAATTCCGTCCATCTTATATGTTTTTGTCGTATATCTAACAATAAGCCCATTATATTTTGTGGTCTCTTCTATATCTTATACTTGTACATATAAATACCTTACCTTTATACAATACACCCTCTACGCCACTGATGTCGAGTGCTTAACATTTCTGTTCTAAGTTCTATAACTAAAGCCTCCGTAGAGCCTTCATTACATATGCTTTCAGCTCATGCAAGGATTTTGTTGGATACCTTTGGTATAGCTTTGGAATGGTATGTTTCTGTAGATAGGTTTAGTTGTACATAGATACCTTTAAATGTAAGTTTATAAGACACAACTTACTTATTTATCGTATATGCATACATATAGCCATGTAGAGGAAGTGCAAGGAAGTCAAACTCACAACATAATAATAGATACACAAACCCAAGCAAGGACTTATTTCCGGCCTTGTTTTATGTTCCGCTCAAAGTGCCTAGGTCTATGAGAGGTGGAATTTAAGAAGATATTATGATTGAGGGCTCTAAAAATTAGGAGGCTCTATGGCTTGTTTCTGAAAAAAAATATCTAAGAATCTTCATTTTCTTCTTTAAGAATCTTCGACTTCTTTAGAAGTTTTCCTAAAGAAAATGTTTATAAAAAGTGACTTGTCGCGCTAATTCTTCTGTTTGTTTCTATAACTTCTTCTATTTCTTCTTTTCGTTCTTAAAACTGAGCGAATGGCTTTACTTCATCTTTTTCACACTTCTTCTTATTATTTTAACTGCCTTTGCTTTTAACCTTCTACTGTTTTACCTTCTTCTTCATCGTCTTATACTTCTATTTTTTATCTTTAATCTATCTATCTTCTATCTGTATTACATCTATCTACATATCTTCTATCTATCTTCTCTCTATCTTCTATCTATCTTCTATCTTTCTTCTATCTATCTTCTATCTATCTTCTATCTATCTTCTAACTATCTTCTATCTATCTTCTAGCTATCTTTTACTTATCTTCTATATATCATCTATCTATCTTCTTTCTTTCTTCTATCTTTATTCTATCTATCTTCTATCTATCTTCTGTCTATCTTCTATCTATCTTCTATCTATCTTCTATCTATCTTCTATCTATCTTCTATCTATCTTCTATCTACCTTCTATCTATCTTCTATCTATCTTCTATCTATCTTCTATCTATCTTCTATCTATCTTCTATCTATCTTCTATCTATCTTCTATCTATCTTCTATCCATCTTCTATCTATTTTATATCTATCTTCTATCTATTTTCTTTCTATCTTCTATCTATCTTCTATCTATCTTCTATATATCTTCTATCTATCTTCTGTCTATCTTCTATCTATCTTCTATCTATCTTCTATCTATCTTCTATCTATCTTCTATCCATCTTCTATCTATTTTATATCTATCTTCTATCTATTTTCTTTCTATCTTCTATCTATCTTCTATCTATCTTCTATCTATCATCTATCTTCTATCTTTTTTCTTCTTTCTTCTTTTTTAAGTTCTTTTCCTTTTTTATCTGCTTCTTTCGCTAATTCATCTCATTCTTCTTGTTCTTTTCCTTATTCTTCTTTGATTTTTTACGATTTCTCTTGTTCCTTCTTCTTTTTTGAGCTTTGTGACCCGATAGAACTGATTTCAAGGCCGCTTAAATCTCAAATGTGGTTCTGTAATTTAATACCTTTAGAACACAAGCAATTAGTTGTTTTCCTGACTTAGTACCTTGCCTCCTTGTAACTTGTAAGAGAATTTGTTTGGGTGGGTGTTGGATGGCAAGTTCAGGTGACGTCGTCGAGAAGACTCTTTTCCTAACTGAATTTAAATTCCATATCCTTTGCCTACGGTGTTGGTTGTCGCAATGCGCGTTGCGTGTGTACTTTTAGATGCAGTACAAACCTACATACAGTTGCTTCGAGAAATTGTGTTGGGGTTTTTCAAAGAAAATCTGCATAACTCTTGTTTCACAGGAAATTTTCTGCACCAGACATCGTGTGTGTCTGTGTGTGTGTTTGTGTATTTTTATAACATTTTAATCCGTTTTATAAATGTTTTATTCTAACATACACATTAAAAAATAATATACAACACAAAATCAGTTCTTCTGAGAAGATTCTCAAAGGTAACAAGGATATTAATGCCCAAGAAACCACTGACGCAAACTGCACACTTGTAGCTCATAATCCACACCTTAATGCTTACAAACAACGAAAATGTCCTTGATGCACCTTTTATGATGCGTTTTGAATGTAATTTATTTAAATAAGGCTTAAAAAGATGAGTCCTTTAACTTGTTACCTCATAAATATTTGTGTATGTGTGTTCTGTTATATTATATGCTAATTGTATTTTGTAACTTCCTTTTTGTGAATTGGGTAATAGCAACAGAGACGTTGAGCTTATAAGATGTCCTTTAAAAAGTTCACAGTAAGTTTTAGTGTTTCATCTGTTTGAGTAAATTTAAGGACTTATTGTTTTTTTGACATTTAAGGAAGAAGACGGTTTTAAGTAAACGATGAATGCAAAAAATTAAGGAACTTAGAAAATTCAGAATTCTTAGAATTTACACAGAATGATCTTTGATCCTGCAGTGCGAAGAAAACGATAGATTAGTGTACATAAATGAAGTAATTATAGGCCGTCAAAAGTCGGAGTTTAGTAAGTTCAAACATTTATTTAAAAATGTGCATCCCACTTCTGAATATGTAGGAGTTTCTAGTTTGTAACATCCTCTTTTCTTTGAAATTTAAGAAGGTGAAACTATGGGGAATTATTTTCACGTATTATTTTCGAGATACGAAAATTCACGTTTTTTACTTTTGACAAATTTTTCAGGAAATACAAAATTTACGGTCTTGCCTTTCACATTGGCACATTACCGTTGCATGCACGAAATCAAAGCATATTCCCAAAGCTTGTGTGCAGTAATTTTATCGTTCAGCAAACCTTGAAATTGTTTACATATCAAATCAAAATTTTTCAATTTCTTGACAAATTTCCACCTTATAAATTTTTACAACTTTCTCCATAAATTCTCTTATACAAAAAAGTCCCTTATTGTTTGTTATTCCCAATCACTCTCACTTGCTGCATGCATAGTTCCATATATGCTTTAATTCCACATCACGAAAAATGTTACAAACTTGTTCCGTATTTATTTTATTTGTCGATTGTAAAAACGTCAAGAGGATAAGGTATATAGAAAGGAATCCTTGAATTTTTGTGTTAAAAAGGATATAACTATATGGAACCTACTTTGGTTTGAATATTGTGTGTTTAGCAATCGCGAGCGCAATCACTTGCATTAAAACGCATATGCTTTGCAATATGCATGCAGTATAAGGAATACATGTCTGATGAAAGCAGGTGGTTTGATGTTGGTGGGGGTATTGTTTTGTTGTTTATTAAAAGGAAATCTGGTATAAAATGTGCCCATAAATCGAATTTAAACGTTTTTTTTTGTATTTCCTTTTGATATTTATAATAGACATCAAAGTAAGCTTTTTTTCTGCAGCTTAAAAGCTAGCAATGGAAAGTGTTTTTTTTTACAAATGAAAGGGTTGTTCCCTGAGAGTTGAGGGTGGTGATTATATGGTGAGGTCCTCTACAAACACAAAGTAATTATTATGGGCTTTTTATATATATTTGTGTTTAAATGTGATATGGATTTAAATAGAGGGTATTTTTTCAGCCGTATTTCATTTGCTATGAAATTTACAGCCAAGACTCGTCTTTTAAAGTTTTCAGACTCTCAAAAAAACACCCGATAGCATTTTCTGATTTTATTGTGTATATTTACCTTTCTACTATCATATACGAATACATATGTACATTCATGGAAATTAAAAACATATTGCTTTTTAAGTGCTTTTGTATAGTTCCGATAACGTAAACTAAAATATATTATTTTTTTTGTATATTTTTTAAAACAGAGGGTTAACGAAACTATTAAAAAACATGGAAATTTGTAAAGTGATGAAGTTTTTAAAATATATTGAATTTACATTTCATATTTTTTTAAAAATATATTTTTGAGGAGAGAAAGTAAGTTTTTGATAAAATAAATAAATATACAGAAATATGCTTTTAGTTATTCACTTAAGATATATTTTTAAATGCGAAATATAGGAACAACATTTGTGTGTATGAATTTACATTATATGGCAAGTTTAACATTCGTAAAAATCGAACTCGACATTTTAATCAAACAAGATATTACGATACGCTGATACTGAGTGGCTGAAAACAATTTTACTTTTTAATTTTTCTGTTAAATCTAAGCGTCTTCGACCAAAGTTTGCGTTTGAAGAAACATCAGAAACATAAAAACGTCAGAAAATTTAAGTTTTGAGAAAGCCCACGTCTATCGCTTAGTTGACTTCCGCAGCTGAAATGGGTTTGAGAGCTTCTGGGCTGAAGCTTATGCGTGGCGTGACAATAAACCCAAATCATACTGAAAAATACAAAAAAGCTTTGAGAGACTCAATTGAACCTACTTCAATTACTGGGGAAGAAGAATAAGCAATAGTTGTTGAAGGCAATCTTACTAACTTACTTAAGGTGGCGCAACAGTCCTGTGTGAACTAGGGCCTCACCCAACAAACTTCTCCATCTAGATCGGTCGCTAGCTAGATGTCTCCAGTTTCGCGCTCCAAGTTTGGTGAGGTCACCTTCCACTGCGCTGTTCAGTGGGTGCGGATTCGAAGACTTTCCGGGCCGAAACATTGGTTTCTATGCGCTCTACGTGACCCAGCCATCTAAGTCGTTGGCCTTTTACCCTTCTGGCTAAGTCGAAGTGGCTGTACAGCCCGTAAAGCTCGTCGTTCCATCTTCTCCTCCACTCCCCTTCGATGCATACGGGACCGTGATCACACGAAAAACTTTTCTCTCGAGCGACCAAAGGTGCTTTCATCCGTTTTTGTCATAGTCCATGCTTCTGCACCGTATAGAAGGACGGGGATGATAATGGTCTTATATAGCAGCACTTTGGTCCCTCGAGAGAGGACTTTACCACTCAATTGCTTTCTTAGTCCAAAGAAACAGCGGTAAGCAAGAGTTATTCTGCGTTTTGTGTTGTTTTCTGCGTTTACAGCGGAGCCTCGGTAGACGAAGTCCTTGACTACCTCAAAGTTACGTCTGTTGATTGTGACGTTTTGACCAAGACGTCGGTGTTGTATTTCCTTTCTTGACGACAGCATGTACTTTATTTTGCCGTTAAATCCATTTTTGCCGCCTCTGCCTCAATACTCACAAAAGCCATATTGACATCACGCTGAGTTCTTCTGATTATGTCAATGTCATCAGCATATGCTAGTAAATGGATAGACTTTTGAAAGTTAGTGCCTCTAGTGTTGACGTGTGAGCTCTGCACTATTCTTTCAAGTACGACGTTAAGAAAAACCAAATGACAGCGCATCACATTGTCTAAAACCTTTTTTGACATCGAAAGGTTCTGTTAAGTTGTTTCTAACCTTTATGGAGCACCGTGGATTTTCCATGGTAATCCTTCATAAACGGATGAGTTTGGCAGGGATGCGAAACTAGACATGGCTCTATACAGCTCGTCCTTGTAGATGCTGTCATATGCGGCCTTAAAATCGATGAAAAGATGGTGGGTGTCGATTTGGTGTTCTTGGGTGTCTCCAGGATCTGCCGTAATGTGAATATTTGATCAACTGTGGACTTTCCTGGTATAAAAGCACACTGATAAGCACCTATCAGGTTGTTGACGATGGGCTTTAGACGTTCGCATATTACGGCAGAGAAGGTTTTATAGGCGATGGTAGGCAGACTGATTCCTTTATAGTTGGTGCAGTTTAGAGAGTCTCCATTTTTCAGGATCGGGCAAACAATACTTAGGTTCCATTCATTGGGCATGCTTTCTTTCGACCATATCTTACAGATAAGTTGGTGCTTGCTCCTAACCAACTTATTTCCAGCTGCTTTTAAGAGCTCGGCATTCAAGCCATTAACTCCAGCGGCTTTATTAGACTTCAGCTTGGATATGGCAATCTTTACTTCGTCTAAGTCGGGAGGACGGGATTGTTGGCTTTCGTCATCTATGTTGAATGGATCATTATCCTGCCTGAGAGCGGAATTCGGTTCGTCGTCGCCGTTATACAGTCTGCAGAAGTGGTCCTTCCATATCCTTAGCATTGACTGCGGTTCCACCATGATGTTTCCACTTTCTCCTTTGCAGCCTTTGGTTTTTGGTTTAAGTAACTTTGAATTTCGTTTTACCTGTTAATAAAACTTTCGAACTTCATTCCTGCTTTTAAAATTCTCAACATTTTCGACCGCACCCTTCTCGTGCCCCTCTTTTTACTTCTGAGAAGTCGGCGTTCCTCTCGCTTCTTCTGCTCATAGAGTTCATAAGCAGCTCTTGTCCTTTAATGCAGCACCACTTTGCGTGCTTGTTGTTTGGCTGTTTTTGCCTGCCGACATTCCTCATCAAACCAGGGGTTCCTTATTGGCAGCTGCTTGAAACCCAGAACATCAGAAGCGGTTTTTTTATTGTATCTTGGCAATGTTGCCACTGGTTTTCGATACATTGTGTTGGCGGAAGAGAACTTCGAGTTACTTGTAAATCGGTCGGAAAAGTATTTGGCGATCTCTGGCGATTGTAGCCGGTCAACGTTGTACCTTCTCCCAGCACCTTGCTGTTTTGCCTTGGGTCTGGAAATCCGAAGTGCTACCTTGGCTACAACGAGGTAGTAGTCCGAGTCGATATTAGCTCCTCGCAAAGGTCTTTCATCCATGATGCTGGAAGCGTGTTTGGCGTCGATCGCAATATGGTCAATCTGGTTGACGGTAGATTGATCTGGATGGGTCCAAGTTCCTTTGTGGATGTTGAGGTGTGGAAAACGCGTACATATGAGCCTGAAACCGTTGTCGGAAGTGTTGTCGTGCAGGCTGTTCTTCCCGATTATTGCACCAAAGATGTCTTCCCTCCCTAGCTTGGCATTAAAATCGCCCAGGACTATTTTAATATCGTTGCTAGGATACTGCTCATATGTTTTGTCTTAGAGCTCGAAGAACATATCTTTAGTTTTGTCGTCTTTCTCTTCTGTGGGGTCGTGCGCGCATATCGGGCTAATGTCGCCGAACTCAGCCTTGATGAGGATGGGCATGAGGCGCTGATTGATGCACCTATAGCTCAAGACTTCTTGCCTAAGTCTGGCTCCAATGACCAAGCCGCATCCAAAAAAGAATTGTTGGTTTTCGTGGCAGCAGTCACCATAGTAAATATCGAAGGTTTTCATTCTCTTTTTTCCTGGCCTATCCCATCGTATGTCCTGGATGGTGGTGATGTGTGCTTTATAGCGGTCTAGGGCTTCCGCTAATTCTTCCGTCGCACGTGGTCTGTTAAGGACCTAACATTCCACGTGCATATCCGAATTTCGTTGTCCTTAATTCGTTTGCGTTGGTTGTCAACGGTGAATCCGTCCGTATCCGAGGCTTGTTGGTGCTTCGCAATTTTTTCATTTTGTCATTTACTTCCAAATTTAAATGAATTGAACCTTGTTTTGAAGGTAAAAAATTAAGTAAGTTTTTAAAAATCTTTAGAATTATTTTTTAAACCCTCGATTGTATTTATTTTATCAAAATCGGTTAAGTTTTTAATAAGAAAATGTTTAATAAAATTTGTCTAAGACTCTATTTGTAAGCAAATTTGTATTTTCGTCTTCCGTGCTCTTTTTTCATCGTTTTAAATTTATTTAGTACATGAATTTAAATTTTTTGAATTGTGTCTCTATTTTAAGCTTAATCTATTTGTTGAGTTGATAAATCATAAAAATCAATATATCTAAATATTGTTGGGCATACATCTAAGATAAGATATTTGTATTTGAAAGTGTTGACATTAGGAATAATTATTTTAAGCTTTCCATTAAAGTTGGTTAACAAAACTTATAGCTACTATCACAAAACGTGTATCCCAAAATATCAAAAATTGTTAAGGATCCAACTGAATTTAACTTGATACTATAACAAAATGAACAAACATTTCTAATAAACTCATTTCCTCTTCAGAACTTTTACCTGCAGTCCTGACGATAATACCGACTTTTTGTTTATTAATATAAATAAAGACCGAAACACATTATCTATGCAAATTTTTAGCCCTCAAGCTAAGTCTCGGCTTACCAAAATACGCGTATAGTATCCGTCTGCCGTAGGTCTAACCAAGGTAGACTGATGAGTGATGATGCTTGCCCATAGCAAAACAACAACAAAAATTGAAACAAAAACTTAACATAACATTATTCCTCGACTCAGACCCATGTTACAAATTAATTTATTGCCAGACGCAAAAGACGCGCGGCTATCAGTTGTTCTTAAAATGTTGTTGTTTGGGTTGCTTTTAAATTACGGACATCCAACATCCAGCATCAGTATGGCTATCGATTCAATTTTATTTTTCTTGTTCGAATCGAACCTACACAAAATTGTCATTATGCCATCGCACAGAGAGGCGATGAGTTACCTACGTCGCGTCGCATCCTACGAACTTGAAAGGAAATTCCAGTTTTCACCTGTTAAGTTTCTCACCGTTTAATCTTAATTAAATCGAATCGATTTCATATCCTTTCACTGAATTATATATGTATGTATATCTATACATAACGACAGGCACACTCCTCACACTCAGAGATACATATGGACTGGATCTGGACACACATTGTCCGAGGAATGTAAATTGCCAAGGATAAATGGCACCCACTTGACGACAAAAGGCAATTAAAGCTTGGGGAGACCACCAAGGTGTAAACGTTCTTCTATATCCCCTGGTGGTGATTCTGTGTTTTATAATGATGGTGATGCTGTTACCAGATGAAAAAGAGCCTTTATATCTCTGGATATATGCTGTCGTCCTCGTATATACGTATTTGAAATTGAAGTAATGTGAAACACTGTCCAAGCCACAGCTAAAGCCAAAGCCAAGCCAAACATAATACAATATACATATCTCGAGTTTAAAGGAGTAAATTCCATACAATCGCCCACACGCCACTATTAAGGATTTATTCGATGTCTCGGTGTCTTTGGTGCATGTTCTTAAAATTCGTTTATATTATCCAATCTTTCCGCCTACGTAGAAATGAACAGGAGTGGATTTGGGGGTCCAAAAAGTTCATGGAAAAGATTATTGAATATAGGCTTTTTAATTGATTTACAAAAAACGGGTAAAGCAATAGAATGGGGTATTAACGTCTAACTTAAGCACTTTCGACAGGTGTTGCAAGAAAGTGAACAAAAAACCAAACTCACGTTTGAATTAAGTGGGTAAAAAACTTCAAGTTAAGTTTCCTGAAAAAAACTGAACAAATGCCATTTACCATTTAACATATACCATTTAGTTAATTTTCCGGGATTTCTTGTTTAAGCGGGTATTTGAAAAAAGAGAATACCCATACATGCATTGTTCAAGCAGTTATAATTTTACTAAGTGGGTAATTTCATAAATGAATGAATCTAGCATGGGTGGAAAAAGTTTTAGTCAAAAGGGCAAACAGGTCTTGAGATATATTTTTTAAGTATAAGATATGCAACGTTTTTTTTTCCTTTTTTGAGTGATATGGGTTTTTGAAAAACAAAATGAAATGGAGTAGATTGTTTGCCGTCGGTTGTTTGTTAAAAAAGCGTATGGGTATTAGTTTATGTACAACTAGAGTAGTTGTGATGCATTCTGCAACAAAAACAAACTTTTTTAAGTTTAACAATACAAAACCTATCTATAGTTACAAATAAGCTGGTATTCAAAATATTCCATAAATAAAATTAATAATTCCATAAATAAATTAAAGTGGGGATCTCTGAAAACATAATAATGTTAAAAAAATAAGTAAATGTGGAATAGGGTTTCTAATTCCAATTAAGGGGTTTATTTTCTAGATGAATGAAATCTAAATGGGTTCAAAAACAAAGTTTCACTCATGAGGGCAAAACCATGTGGAGACAAATTATACCTATTTTTGGGTTTCCGAGTTAAAATATTCAATGGAGTTCATTAATGTGTTAGTAGTTTTTTTATATACGGGTGTAATTAATTGTGTTGGGGTTTCATTTTTAATTGGGTTAAAGTAAGTTTTTTTTTTACAAAAATTAGGGTATTCAAAGCTTAGCGAAATTAATACGTTATTTCAATGATCACTGCAATAAAGTTAAAATGATTTGTGTTATACAACAAAATTTATCCTAACATCAAAGTAAAGTTTCAATTAAGCGGGTTATTTGAGAAAAAAATAGCAAAATAAATGTTTTACTTAAATTTTAAAACTTATTCTTCATAAAAGTGTGTAAAATTGAAAGGAAAATAATCTGTGGGTAGTTATTTTAAAAAGACCCGCCGAACAAAAACTTTTAAAATAATTGAGTTTTGAGAAGTTGCCGAAACTGTGATACTCAAAAATATTTGAACTGGCGGGAGAATTATTAGAATTAAAAATTATTATAAAGTGATTAACAAGTGGGTTATTTGTTTCATATACACAATACACGGGTATACTTTAATGTGTTAAAATAAGGGTATTTAAATTTTTTTTAGCTTTAATGGGTTTTGGGTATTAAATGAAACTTAAATCGATTTTTTCAATTTACATGGTTCTTAATAAGAGGGTTTTAATATACTTTTGATTTGAAAAATCGAATGTTTGAAGTTCCCAAGCTTAGCAGCATGTAAACAGTACCCTAAAGATAGGCCCCTTAAACACTTCAGAACCTAGGCCTTATAACTATGCATAAGTTTCTTGAAACCAGCCTTGATCCGAAGACCATTGTTAGATGTCCACATTGTACTGGCGATTTATTAACTTCATTTCAGAGAATCAGCGATGATGTTACAGCCGTTGCTGATGCTGCGTCTTCTCCCTAAAGTGTATACGTGTATAGTGACGATGATGATGATGATGATGACAATGCTAGGGCTCTGACAACCTCAAGAATTCAACCAGAAGAAAATACACAAAAACCCTTGGCCATTAATCTCGAGAACCGACCAAAGACGACAACGACCAACGACAACGCCGATGAAGATGAGGACAAAGAGGAGGAACAAGAACGAATATGAAGACGACTACGACGACGGATAGTCATGAAGTCCATGCAGACGATGGATGTAATCATTCCATTGAATCTTCATCTTCTCTTCTACTGTTGGTTTTGTATAGATTTAGCTGGTGCTGGATCCTGATGGTACCGGTCGGTCCTGCTGCTGCTGCTTCTGCTGGTGGTTCTTGAATGTTGCTGAGATGGTTGCTGCTGATTTAAATCATTTTACCTGGTGATGCAGCAGTTGCAGTTCTGTTTGGAGTTAGTGGTGCGGATATCTGTCTGGTGTCCTGTGGGATTGCAAACATCTTGGCATTGAGTTTGTTAGACGTGTTAACTTATCGACCATAGCTAAGAAGAAGGCCACGCCAGAGTGAGCGATGAGATTTTAAGGGACTGTGGATTCCTACTGTGACAAATATCGTCTTCGTTTTTTTGCCCATCTTCTTCTTCCTCAATTTTTTTTACTATTTAGATAACATCAGTTGGGTTGGGCCCACCAGTTTGAGTCATCTTTGCGTGAAGATGTGTTGTCAAGTTCATGGGATTGGAAGTGGGTGGTTAAGAGTGCTGCTTCTTCTCTAGAGAGCCCACGCACTTCGATGGATGCTGGGAACTGAGAACCTTTTGTCTTCATTGAGTTCTGAGCTCCTTCCATAAAGGCTCTCGAATCTTGACGATAGCATTGATCTGGAGGCGAGAAGAAGCATTGTACCTTATCCCATCATGGATAATGGAAGAAATGCTAGGAAAGTGGGTGTGGAATACCTAACATCATGTCATCGTCATCGTTGCCGTCTTCCACTTCGTGGGTCGATTATATGCGAATGTGAAAAACTGAGATTGAGTGGAGGTGTTGTGGGAATTTAGTTTGGCATAGTATCACTCGGATTAGCAAACACATCAGTTCACAGGATGTACCAGTAGATATATGTGATTCATACCAGTGTCGGTGCGGTATTCGAAGCGCGCGTACTGTCTGATTTGGGATTTTCCAGCGAGGAAGAGGTGCTAGAGAGACAGCAAGTTGTTCTTCTCAGGATTATTGTAAAAGCATAGTTGATTGTTTGATTGTCTGGCAATTACCAAAGAAATGAAGATAGATTGGTTTTAAGCTTCTTTGGCATCGGTTGTTTCAAACTTGTAAGATAAATTGACAGATTTTGCTTCTTTTACTTTTTTCTTCTAACTCAAATATTGATGGAGTAGGTATTACTCTCTTATAGAGAGATGAATATTATATCGTATAGATGAAGACAAGGACAATGTATGGATACAAAGGACTGATTCTTCTATGTGCGTTGGATAAAGTGGGCGCCATGAATCATGAACAACAAAATTTATCTTGTTTAACTGTTCAACAATGACATGTCGCGTTAAGGACTGTGGGAAAAAATATAAATAAAATTAGCCTTAGGATGACGGAGAAAAGGTTTAAAAGAAGTGTCACTAGGATGTCAAATCGATGTCAATTCGTAAATCTATGAGACATGATTTAGAAAATGATGTATATGCCTTTGAAAAAAACAAAGTTAGACTTATCATAAATTTAGGGAAGGGATTTTGTCTGGCGTTCTCCTACCTGCAGAGTTTTTGGTATTTTTCATTATTGAAAATGGATAACTTAAGTGTTTTTCCTGGGTATTTTCAATTCAATATTTTGTTGCGATTGTATTGCCTAGAGTGGATCGAATCTTCCTACCACTAAGCATGGAAATAATCCATTCTCGAATGAAGTCTTCTACACCGAACTTAACGAGCAATTCTTCTATGGATTTGGTAAGGACGTTGTTAAAAGCACCTTCTATGTCTAAGAAGGTGGCAAGAGTAAATTCTTTATAATGGATTGTTTTTTCTACAGTGCGCACTACCTCAAGGAGGGCAGTCTCCGTAGATTTACCTTTAAGAAAAGCATGCTGAGAGCTTTCAAGAGGTCGTCCAACTAGGATTTCTCTAATATGGTAATCAAGAATGCACTCCAAGGTTTTAGGCACAAAAGATGTTAAGCTTTTTGGTCTGAAATCCTTCGCGGATTCATGACCTCACCTACTCACTTTCGGAATAAAAACTACTTTCACCTGTCTCCACGACATGGGCGCATGTTTAAGAAGGAGACATCCTTTGAAAATTTGTTCCAGCCATGGAACTGCCACATCATGCAACTTTTGAAGCATAACTGGCAGTATGCCATCCATGCCTGGGGATTGATATGGAGAAAAAATATTTTCTCTGGTTATAACGGAATTGACTTGATCCACATGAGCTACGTTTAGCTCTGTGGTTTCAAGCGGTTCGGGGTTATCACTCTCGTAACCCGGAAAGTGCGTCTTCATCAGTAGCTCAAGAGATTCGGCTGGAGAGGCTGTCCAGGTTTCATCAGGCTTTTTTAGAAATGAAGGATTACAATGTTCCTTCGATAAAACTTTTATGAGCCTTGCGAAATCCTTTATGTCTTCGATTAATTCGACAGTATTCGCTCCAGCCTTGTCTTTTGGCTGATGCCAGGGCATGCTTGTAAATTTTAAGAGAGTCTTTATACGATTGGTAAAACTTATGTTTGTGGCAGATATTGAAAATTGTCCTCGTCATTTTCCTAAGACTGGACAGTTCTTCATTCTACCAAGAAGGAAGGGTTTTATGGCTATATTTAACTGGGCAGGAGACTCTAAAAGCTTTACTTATGGAAGTTTCAAACGTTTTCACCCTTCATCCAAGGTCTCCTATCGATTCAGTGAGATTCGGTAAGTTGCTTAGTTTGGAATTCGCAATTTGACTGAATTTCGTCCAGTCAGTTCTTTTGGGATTTCTGTAAGGCGGAGGGTTTTTCGACTCGAAATTAATTTGAAAAAGAATCCACTTGTGATCCGAAAACGAATTCAATGGGGAAACTCTCCAAGTCTCCACTAAGAAATAACGGTTTTTACTAAAGTAACATTAAGCACATCCTCCCATCCATCATAATTTTCCGAGCTCGGAAAGACGAAAGTGGGAGTATTGCCCCTGTTACAAATGGTCATATCATTTTCAATAACAAAATCAAACAAATACTCACCTAGTTCGTTGATCTCAGAACTTCTCCAAAGGGTATGCCGAGCATTTACGTCGCCTCCGATCAGAAGGTTTCCCATTTTGCTTCGGTTATGATTTTTCAAACCTCCTCCAGAAATAATGGTGCATTATGGGCATAGAAAAAAAGGCCAACAGCAAACCCTGTGTATTCTTATCTTCAAATCTGACAAATATCAGATCGGGAGTGCTAAAATTTGGATATAAAAAACCTTTTAAATGTTTCTTAGCTAAAATACAAGTTCTAGGATTACCTTGGTCTTGATCTGCGGTTTTATAAAAGACCTCGTATTGTTTGTCTTGGAGGCCTCGCACCTTGAGGCCTTTTAAACACGTTTTTTGAATAACGCCAATGTCAAAGTTTCCCTCTCTAAGGAAAACTCTCAGATTACCTGAAGCGCACTTAGAGTGCTAAGCATCTCGCCAGAGTCAAAACTAGGGTAGGGGCCCTCACTGTTTGATATAGTGTATGAAAATACGATCTCAGAGAGCTTGCCCTCGATAGAGTTCCACACATGCAGCAGAACTTTGCTGTTTTTGGAGAGCTCATTCACAACTGCTACGTGGAGGTCATCCTTGACAACCTCACTAAGAGTACGCAGTTGCGCTGCTCCAGAAGATGATGCTTTCACTGGCTTTGTCCGGTCGTCAAGCTTGCTCTTTTTCTGAGACGTACAGATCTCTACCTAAGATCTGTTTCGCTTAACGGCCTTTTCTAGGCTGGCCAGAAGGTTGTTGTATTCATCAACAATCTTCTGGTACTTTATTTTATCTTGGGCATCCCTCTCATGAATCACTCCGGTCGCTTCATTTTTGGTAATCTTGGCAAGAATGTGAGTGGCCGATTTGAAGCGGTTCCTGAGAAGAGCGCCTTCTGATTGATTGTTGGTTCCCCGATTTGCACTGCTACTCGAGGGTGTCGGTTTTGTATACGGTTTAGGAAGTATAGGAGTGCTATGAATAGCACTGCCTATCTTCCTGTGGTTTTGGGTTACTGACAAGTGCTGGAGCTATCAGCGCTAAATGAGCTCCCCTTCAAGGTCTCCTGGCTGCAGACCAAGAGTTCATCATCCAAGTCTGTGGATGGTCCTACGTGTGTCATGTCGTCCATTTTGTTAAAGTTTTTTGAATGTTGGTCCCACGAGTAGGTCGGAAAAAAATAGGTCAGTCCCAGCAGAGCCGATATACTAGGGTAAGGCAGAAAATGAGACGAGCCCTGCCAAGGCATCCGAATGAGCTCGTTAGCGACTGGTTTGCCCCCACAGCCTTTCATTCTTCGGCACGGATTATGTTAGACGCTCACACCACCACTGAAATTAGGGACCCCGTTTCTATAGTAAAATTGCATTGCTAATGCTTGCTACTATTAAGGATGATGCCCATCTTGACAACGTGCAAGACCACTGTGGTGATCATTACCGCCTGCATCCACTAGGAGGGTTTGAAACGAGGATTTTTGCCGGGCAAAAAAATCTTCCTTTAAATCTAACTCTTTTCAAATAATGACCCACAACTTAAAACAGTACACATAATGTTTAGGGAATATATTCGTTTAAAAAAAAAACTGCGGTATTAGTTTCACCTTAAAAGTTGACATTTTTAGCAGATTTAAAGGTCGGGACTATAGTCCAATAGAAAACATAGCTAACTTTTCATACAACACGTAATTACTACGATTAATGTTAATATTTTTCGTGCAAGATTTATAGACCCTCGATGTCTTGTTTTTATTTGAGTTTTAATGAAAGAATATGTATGAACGTACAAAAAGCACTAAAAGGCACTTTAAAAGAGTAAAAGTTAAATAAAATTTTGAAATTATTTATTTTTTTTTATCCAATGGTTTATTAGATCAAGTTTGTATATTAAGTAGAATAATTACTCCAAGGCACGTGCCAAACAACTCAAATTTAAGTAATATATATAAAAATGTTTGTATTTTGAAATTAAATGCTCATAAAAATCCTTCTTCTCTATAAAGAACACCTTTTTAATGAGTTCACACACATAGATGACTCTGATCCATTTCAAAATAGTAACATTCCTTGAGCTTTCCCTGACACGCAAAACATCTTTTTATAACAAATCATAAATTTACTTCAAAATTTTAAAACCATCTTATTTCTTTCGAATCCCTCGTATCGTATATATCTATCTTATTGTTTTAGTTTGCCATACAGCATAAGAATAGCAACCATCGTAACATCATAGCTGCTTTTGTGAATTATTGCCCATAAACTTTCCATTATTTTCGCATTATAATTCATATCTGCAGTCGTGATGGTAATAAATAAAGTTCCCATCTCGCATCGGTCATATCCCATACGGTCATCAAAAACTTGTCCTTGTCCGCAACATGAAAACATCAAAAGTTATCACTGAGCCCCATATGAGGACAAACCATTATGATGCTGGTTTTGAACAACGTAGACTCGAATCGAAACGACTCGACTCCTGTCCTGTCCTACATATACCAACGACAACAGACGCGCCAAAAGTTATCTCCACCATCGCAGGATAGTCTTTCCCATCATAACAACAATGAAGATGACGGTGATGTTGATGATGTTGAAAGTGACAAGGACGATATGGCAACATTTATGATGACAATGATGACTCTATATACGAGTCGAGTCCTCGTATACAAAAGTTCTAATGATGATAACAGTCATATTAGCAAAAATTTCACATCTAATTCGATCACGTAGCCGTCAAATGATAAAATGTCCTCAATCCAAAATCCCAACATCCTCATCATCATCCATAGATACAACATTGAAAAGATGCATTCCTCCCCTTCACAGAGCACAGCGTTCGGTCCCTTTTCTCTGCATTTCCCAAGTTCAAAACAAGTCAGTTTCTCGAGGCTAGGTTCTGCAAGGATCATTTTGCAACTTTGTTTTGCAATAGAAGAACAACACTACCAACCAACACTAGAGACAAGGTATCATCAATCTTTTTCCTCTTTGGCGTTCGTCTGACAGTTCGTGCTACTTCATCTTGCTGCTAACTGCTGACATTGCATGCCCCAAACCAAGACCCAACCCATATATAATAATATTCCTTATTCCCAACAACCCCATCTCTCCCCATCGCAGGAGGAATTCCCATCCATTCTTTGGAGAAATTACTTATTTAAAAGTAATTTCCTGTTTGGTTGTTAATTTTCGGAAGAGCTGTTTTGGACAATAAACTCCCTAAATGTAGATGGCATCTCAATCATCTCCCCCTCACTCTCTTTTTGTCTGTCATTTGTCCACTTACAATTAAATCCCCCTTTCGCCTAGGTCCTTCTTCCTTCATCCTTGATAGAAAAACAAAAACTATCCCAATTCCAAGAATATGTAATAATAAAGCCAGGACTTAAGGAAGGACCAAAACTTAATTGTTCCTCTTATGAGTTGTGATTACCCGAAAATTATGACAGGACTATAATGTGAAAGCCCCTCTGGTGATTCAAAATGAGATAGGACGAAAAAGGTAGAGAAAGTTTTTTCATTTATCAGGCTCTATATAGAATAGGACAAACGAAAATGAAAGGTAATACGGAAGGCAGGTCACATGTGGACACGAGCTGAGAGCTAAATGACATCACAATTATCTACAAATGCCATTAGTGTTTTACTCCAAGTTTCTATGTTTTTTGTTTGTTTTGGTCCTGTTTTTGTGCGTAGGTCTTATTCTTCTATTCTTTGGCTAAATGATGTTAAACATCTTAAATTTTGAAGGAAAAAAAGGGATCTTTGTAATTTAGAAGAACGATTAGGAAGAAAGCAATTTAGGTATTGGGAGTTCTTGGAAATGTGTTGTAGAATCTGGTATCAAAAGTCAGATCAAGGGAATATTGAACTTGTTTTCTCAGAATTGGTTGACAAAAGTATCATTGACATTGGAAATAGGAAAGGTACGAAATAGAATAGATTTCGATTACAAAGTAGGAGCATTGCTGGTTTTGGATTTCAGTTGTGTCTGCTTTATTTCAATTTTTCTCCAACTTCTTCGTTTGAAATTCAATAGAGGATATTGACCTCTTAACGCTTTTAAACTTTAGAATCTTTTTCGAAAGTATTGAATTTTGTTCGTTCCAATTTAAGACATAAAAACTTTTATCATATTTAAGCTTAGATATTGTAAACTATCTCATACTGTTTTTAGACATTATTGGTTTCATTAGAGAACTTTGCTAGTAACATCTGATGCCATTTCTTTGACGTTGACAGGAATTTGGTGGAAGAAGTCTCGAAATATTTCTCCAAATTTTCTCACCTAACAATTAATGTCCAGTTTTGTCAGATAAGTTCTATAATCATTTAACTCATTTCTTGCCGTCCGTAAATTGGTTTAAAATTCCTTCCAGTTTTGTCAGATAAGTTCTATAATCACTTTACTCATTTCTTGCCATCCGTAAATTGGTTTAAAATTCCTTATACATTATCTAACACTATTAAATTTTCACATTTGGTTGAAGTGGTATTAAGATGGATTTTTATAGAAGCCCGATTTTCTTAAACTTACACAAAAATTCACTAACAAAAAAGTGAAATAGCTAATGTTAAATTTACAGTTTTACAGAATTTTGTCCATTCAGTACTTTTAGCAATTTTATAAGAAGGAGGAATTTGAACTTTTATCTACGAGAATCCATTTGTGATCCAAAAAAAATTGACAGCTAAGATTCTCCAATTGTCCACCAGTATTTTACATAAGAACATTTCCGAACTGTTATAATTTTCCGAGTTGTGAAGAGAGTTCGAAGTGTTACTTCTGTTTCAGACAATAGGGTTATATTCGATAAGGAAAAGTGACTCATCTCCGTCGTTAGTCTCAAAACTACCGCCAGAGAGAATAACCTGCGTTCGAATCAAATCCAATCCGGAGGTTAGTCCTTAGTGACTTTGCCTTTCTTACCAGACTGTTTAACGCCCCAAGTTGTGATTGTCGGTCATTGGCGGAATAGTAAGACGCCAACAGTCATATTTTTACCTTCTATACTGAAAACCCGGATCAGATCGGGAGTTCTAAGGTTAGGCCACGCAAAAGCTTTTAAGAATATTTTAGCTAAATGTATGTTAAAGGTTTAGCTTAGTCTTAGTTTGAGATTTTGTAGTATGAGGTCTGAGGCCATTAACCCATGATTCTTGTTTTCCTCAATTAGAAACACTCTTCAATTATCTGGACGGTTTTCAACGTTGCCACCCTGCCATATCATTGACCATATCGTTGACAACATGGTCATCACCTTTGTCTGCCTATGATCCTTAACCATACAAGAATTTGACTTGCTTGAAACTACTGGTACCAAAACGTAATTTACGACCAGTTTTTTCAAGAGCCCTTCTATACTTTCCTTGCTAATTTATAGGAGATAAAATGCATTGGTCTTCTGCAGCTTTTGCGCCCTAAGGACGACTCAGGCATCCATCGGAACCAATTAATTTAACCTCTGAAGATTGTTGATCAACTCGTCTTCGTTTGGCTTGATTGCCATTAAAGGCAACCAAATGTGAGCCTTATGCTATTAAGGGATGTCGTTTTATGGGAAAAGCTTGAGTTTCAAGCCCTTTCATACATTGCTAACCTTATAAAATTCTCTCAAAGGAATTTTCTGGAAATTCTTAGAAATTTCTTGAAATTCATAAGGAATTCCCTGGAAAAATTGTCTGCGCAATTGATAACCTTATACTACCTGAGCATTTCACAAGAGTTAATCCTAGAGACCACCACTTTAAGACAAGTTATAAGAAAATACCATCCCTCTCGATGGAGCTCCATACCGCCAACAGACCTTTTCTGTTGATGGATTGGATAGTTCATCCACAATCAATACTTGTAGGTCTTCCCTGACAACCTGATTTAGAGTATGTAATTACTTTGTTCTCATGAAAGGACACATTTCCCTTTTTTGCCCGACCTTTAAGCTTATTCTTTTCTTAGTCTCTTTAAAATCGATGGCGCTTGATGGTACTTCTGGTACTTTATTTTGTCTTCAGCAACTCTTTCACGAATTGTCGGAGTCACCTCATTCTTGGCAATTTTTGTCCTGACAAAAAGCCTGATGACTATTTATTTCCCCAAATAGCTCTTCTATGGCTGGGTTTGGAAAGGTTGGTCTGTTTAGAAAGCACATGAATATTATGGCTACTACTCGCAGTGCTCCCAGAAAGTTTGTTAAGCATCACAACAAGTTCCAGTGTTGTGCATATTCTTTGTTAGGGTTGCCTGTCTAGAGGCTAAAAGTTCGTCCTCAAAGTCAGAGGATGGTCCAAAGTTAGTAAAAAAGAACTCGCAAAAAATACATTCTGATCTTAGCTGTTCCCCATCTTGAAAAGTCTCAAGACTTGTCACTTTTTTAAATTTGTAAAACTAAATTTATTTGAAGTCGATATTTCTGCCAGTTCTTGAAATATGGCCTACAGAAAAGGTATCTCGAACTCTTCAAGAATCATTGATTAAGTTTGAAGAAACCTTAAAATTTCAAGAAATGTCAATATCTTCTATTCGACGAAACAAACCTATTACAATAATTTCCAACGAAAATTTGAAAACACGAGTGATATTCCTAAAATGCTGAAGTGGTATGAGTTCAATCTAGAGCTTTTCAATAAAACCACTGAATGACAGCTCTATAATACCAACGTTCAGGGCCAATCCCAAAATTTCAATATTCTACGCTTTAGGTCATGATATTCCTATACCTCAATAAAAATAAACTGCCACTCAGCTATGCTATATTGCATTAAAAAAAAAACTAAATCAAAAGTCAGTGAAATTCTTTGTTCGAATATCTAGACTTCAACTTATTTTATTTTTTTCATATAGCTATGTATATGTTAAACCTAAATCATCAATGAATTTATATACATATACACAGTTCAAGGATTAATCTTATTTTTCGTCTGGGTGATGGTTTCTTTCAAGAGGGGATTTGGTATATATTATAATATTATTCTTCTTCATCGAATAAGTAAAAGAAGTTTTCCATTTCAAAGAAGCAACAACATCATGGTTTAGGATCCAGGATCAACATCACCAACACAGCATAGAAAACCCGAGTCGAAAACTAAGTGAGTAAGAGTCTATAATGCCCTGATCCAAGTAAACGAACCGTTTATCCTGGTATTTTCTTAATTTCAACAAAAGGATTTGATATCTTTACACATTTTCATTGTCCTAAATGTCAAAATAAAATAAAATAAAAAAAAAATGAAAACAACATACAAACGAAGAAAATACCAAAAACTCTAGGAGAAAAAACTAAAAAATAACACAAACAAAAATTTCCATTTTTATGAACCTCCTCTCGCCTTCTTGAGCATTTTAATATCCAAACACTCCGAATATCTTATAACTACATACCTACATATAAATGTACACTTTAACAGCTTATGTATATAGATTCTAAATACAGTGTTGGCCAAAACAAAAGCAACTTTAATAGCCTCTATTATTAAAGAACTAAAAAACAAATGTAGGATTCAAATATTGTAAATTTTCAAACAGGTTGTTTTTTTTTTCTTGCAATTAGCCCTTAAACATTATGAAGTAGATAAGTTTACTAGTGAAAATATGCAAGTAACAACTATTAGTATTGGTATGAAAAAGAAAGAGTTTAAGATAGCAGCTATATACTGCCCACCAAGGCGCTCCCCGACAGAAGATGACTATACAGATCTTCTTAATCTGCTTGGGCATAACTTTCTTTTTGGCGGAGACTTTGATTCGAAACACACCCATTGGGGTTCAAGACTTATATCAACAAAAGGCAATAGACTTTTCCAAGCAAGCCGTAAATAGAATTGCGAATTCTATTCCTTCAGGTCGCCAACTTACTGGTCTTTCGATACTAACAAAATACCAGACCTTATTAATTGCTGATGTGCAACAGGCCGCTGAAGAAAGTACTCCAACATTTTCTAATAGAAGACAAAATGAAATGAAATATCCTTGATAATAGAGAAAAGAAGAGCTCGAAGAAAATGGCAAAATACTAGATTTCCTGATGATAAAACAACGTTTAACCGTATAAGCAACAATCTTAAAAAAAACAAATATACAAATTCAAAAATGATTCACTCAGTACATTCCTTAGGAATTTAACGACCGATGCTTCAACCGATTTTTCGCTATGGAAAGCAGCCAAGCGCCTGAAAAGACCGCAGTTAAAAAACTCACCCTTGAAAACTCAAGATGGGAAATGGATCCGTAACTCGAAAGAAAAAGCTAACCTTTTCGTTGAACATCTTGCGAATGTTTTTAAGCCATACTTATCGAACGCAGCTGAAAATAACTTACAGTTTGTTGATAAGATAGATGAAAGTGAAATACCAATTGTAAGACTTAAAGAAATAAAAAGTATTTGTTTACATCAACAACCAAATAAAAAATCACCAGGTTACGATCTAATTACTGCTCAGGTTATGAAACAAATGCCATTGAAAGCCTTCATAAAACTCCGATAAATAATAAATGCATGCCTTAAGCACCGGTATGTCCCACACCATTGGAAAATTGCTGAAGTAATTGTCATACCAAAGCAAGGTAAACCATCTACAGAAGTGACGGCTTACAGACCAATATCGCTTATACCAATTATGGCAAAGGTTTTTGAAAAACTACTTCTGAAGAGACTTAGCAAAATCATAGAAGAAAGAAGGTTAATCCCAAACCATCAGTTTGGCTTTAGAAATAAACATTCCACGATAGACCCAGTTCATAGAATATCAGATGTAATAGAAGAAGCATTAGAAGAAAAACAAGTATGTTCAGCTATTTTACTCAAGCTTTTGACAAGGTTTGGCATGAGAACTTTGGTACAAAGGGATCTTCCCATGCAATACTTTGAAATATTAAAATCGTACATCTCAGACCGATTGCTTAGAGTAAGGCACGATCAAGAATACTCGGAATTGAAGAAAATAGAAGCAGGTGTACCACAAGGAAGTGTCCTAGGTCCTACCCTGTATTTACTATACACAAGGGATATTCCAGTTGGTAATCACACCATAATGGCTATTTTTGCAGATGATACCGCAATTTTGGTACCCGACAAATGTATCTCTAAAGCAGCAGTAAAACTAAATAAATTCCGCCGACAGAGTGAGAGCTTATCAAACTCAATGAAACAAAATTTTAACTATAAACTTTACAAATAAAAAGATAAACAATATTCCAATATTCATTAATATTCAAGCTGTACCTTAGGCCAATACGGCCAAATACCTTGGAATGAGTTTGGATGCAAAGCTAAAGCTAAAGGTTACTTGGTAACAACTCTGATTTATCAATCCAAAACAAAATATTGATGTATAATCAAGTACTAAAGCCTGTTTGGACCTATGGAATCCAATTATGGGGCTGTAAAAAGAAAACAAATACCGAAATCATCCAAAACAAAGTCCTTCGTGGAATAGTTAATGCACTTTGGTACATAAGAAATACCGATCTACATCGTGACTTACAAATAGAAATGGTTACAGAAGTTTTCAAAAAATACGATGTATCGCACAACCAGAGACTGCAAAGTCATACTAATTCTGAAATGGAGTCCGTCTTGAATAATATAAGAAACCATGTTCGGAAATTAAGAAGAACCAAGCCTCATGAGCTTATGGTCTAAAAAAAAAACTTGGGAAAGTATTAAAAGTTTTATTTCCCCAAAGTGAATGTACAAAGTAAAGAAAGAAAAATCGGAAGTCGATCCTTCAAGATTGGTCCTGATGAAGAGGTGGTTTAAGTGGATAAGAGTCCCAAACTACTTATTGTCGAATACTGCCTAGTGTCTTTTGAATATTTCCTCAATTAGTCCTCACTATTCTTCGATCTTCAATTGCCTATAGATTTTCTATGGTTTTGAGATCTCGCGACTGTGCTGGACATTGTTTCACATCTTAACCGTATCGGATGCTTAGGGACGTTGTCAAATATCAATGTTAGATGCAACTGATCCTCAGCGTATTGCAATATGTCACAGTACACAAAACGATTTCTTATACCATCTACCTTAAAAATCGGTAACAGTCCATGCTCTGAAAAATACCCCCACACCATTGCGTTTCCCCCACCGTTTTTCATAGTAGCTTTGGTGTTAAGTTCGTCTTTGGCTTTTCTGCGAACACGAAGGAATCCATCGGAACCCTTAAAATTGAATTTGGACTCGTCCGAAAAGAGTACATTCCTTCATTTTCTAACGGTCTAGGTTCAATCCTTGCCTGTGCCATCCTAAGTTTTTTTTCACAGCTACTGCCTCTTGCAAGGAATTGAAAAATTATCCAAGATTGATTCTTGCCATGAAAAGTGCTTTAAAAAATCATAAATGATAATATGAAGATTGAGATATTTTTAGATTCTTAATTTTTGGGCAACACTGTATGTTTGTATGTGTATGTATTAAGGACTAACCCAAAACTAACTACAAATCATTTCACAAGGAGAGCGCCTGGCTTGGCTTGGCTGGTTCCAAGAATGGGAATGGTGGCAACAAAAACAAGGATGTGGGAACAGTTTTGTGGAGTTTAGAAAAAGTCTGAACCACCTCCTTCTCTCTTAACTAGCTTTGAACACTTACCCATGCTAGTTATACTATTACACATAGTCAACGATACTACCACAAAACAAAAACCTTCCAACTCCCCCCGACAGTGATGTTGTCCCATACAATGAACTTGATTTTTGAAGTAACCCTCAGAGGTTTTTTTTTCATTCCTTCATTCATTCAAGTCAAGTAGAAGGATATACAAAAAGGTCCCTAGAAAGGACATCATTGTATATAAACTTTATTTACCCACTTGAATTCCTTAATCCCTATGTTGTTGTATACCTGCCTGTTTTAGCTGCGGGAGATTATTTAGACAGTAACTTTGGAAAGTTCTTTTTTTATCTTATAGGATTTTTTTTGTATTACATATTAGTTTTTTTTTAACTTGTTTTTGAAAAACATTTGTGGGCTTTAAAGTTGAAACAGAGAGAAAACAAAAAAAGAAGAAAAATAAGTGTGAAAGGACCTTCAGCAAGGAAAGGACTTCTTATCTAAGTCGACAAACCCGAGTGACGGCGAGTGTTATATTAAATTGTGTATATACTGGAGTTTTTTGAAGCGACCAGGATGGATGTTTTCTAAGGAAGATTTAGATTAAAGGTAAATATGGATCATTTGAACTCAAGTGGAATAAAAAATATTTTTTGTTATAGATAATTGCACAAAACAAAAATACAAACAATTTGGGATTGTTGTGTTTTCTTTTTCCAAATGATGGAATATAATGAGGATGTGATGTTTATATGTACGTTTTATTTGTTCAAATTAAATTTTGATAAAAATAAGTAGAAAAATAAAATAATAAATTGTGTTTTTGTGCCTAAATCCTGAGTATGACATTTATACCCACATAATTTATTTTAATTGAATATACATATCTGATTTTTCATTTGAAGCACGAAGCATGATAAATGCGATAATGGATGTAGGAAGAACAAAATAAAATTGGAAAATATTTTAATGTAATTATGATTTTTTTTTAAATGCAACGAACTGTTTTTAAATTTTTTAAATGAAATTTCAAAAATGCTACCTTTATCAATTCACAAATTTCATGACATTTCATGTTTAAAAATATAATTTCTGGATTCCATCACTTCTATTCTTGGACGCCATTCTGAGTTGATTTAATTGGGCACCGCTTTCCAAGCTATAGCCGATATGATTTCGTCAATAGAATGTCTAATATTTATTTCTTAGTAATCAATCCTTCCTAATTTATCAGCCAAGATTTGAAAGTATCGAACAAAATTTTGTCCAGATGTGACAAATCACGTTAAAAACGACTGTTTGCCTTTTTTGAACATCCGTAAAGCCCAAAATTAACAAAAGAGAACTCAATGATAAATATGTGATTAACTTTTGGAAATATGGTAATATCCATGAGATTGTATGAGAGTAAAGTGGATGAAAAATGTCTGTGACTGAGCTCCGTTGTTTATAAAGAAAATACTCCTTAAAGTGCCGAAATAAATTCGCTTAAGTGTGCCAATTGAAACTTAAACTTATATCCTTGTAAGGGTAAGTCAAAAACAGGTCATATTGTAAATTAAATTACAGTTTTGGAGATTTAAAATTAAAAAAAAAATGAACCGAACACCGCCACCGAACAAAGGCTTGGAATTTTTCACTAATAACACTCAAAAACCGAAACGTTGGTGCACGACACCTCACCCGCATTCCCACCAGTAAAACAACGTGGAGGATCGGTGGAAATGGCGATTAGTAATCTGTCTGTAGATGACTTAAAAACCATGATCTGCGAGGCCATATCAACAACTTTGGACGCAAAGATGAAGCTTTTGGCAACAAAATCTGATCTCAAAGGGATCGAGGCACAATTGAGAAAGAATTGAAGAATGTTATCAAATGTAATTTTGTAAATGTAATGAACAGAGAAATAATCGAAATTGTTAGCAAAGGATGAAAATGTTTATAATACCAATATATTTAAACTGCAACATATTGATGGATGATTTCATCAGCTTAAATAACTTCTTGTTGGAATTTGAGAAGGAAAATAATATGGGAGACTTCAATGGTAGGGTTGGAGACAACCAAATAATTATTAATGAAGGCAGACAACCTGAATTATTTACAGAATTAAGGGCAGCAACTGATAAAAAAATCGTCGGAAATGGCAAAAAAATAATACAAATTTGTGAAACCATCGGACTAACACTACTAAACGGTCACTCAAAAAGTAAAAAAGAAGGAAGTTTAACTTTTATTAGGGGTGCTGCGTGATCAACGACAGATTACTCCTTCATTAAAGGGAAATGTCTTGAGTGTGTCGATGATTTTAAGGTGCATGATTTAACTCATTCAGATCACCAACCAATATCTTTTAAATATGATATACAGCTCTGATGATGGCAACACCATCGATCGCAGTTATCTATTATCAAAGCTGCAATGGAGAGAACTAATAAAAGAGAGATACAGATCAAACCTAGATAAGGAACTTATGCTAGTAAATCAGAGACTGATCAAAACCATCAAGGGAACAGACGAGCTAACAACCTGTTTAGTCACAGCCGCAAGACCACTCTAATCAGGAATCAAAGGAAAAAGGGAAAACAGCCTTGGCATGATTGGGAATGCGAAACAGCTAGAAAAAAGTCGTTCTCATTCTTAAGAATACTGAAAAAAAACTGGAACCACAAACACGAAATACCTAAACCAAGAAGCAAACAAAAAGTACAAAACGCTGTTCGAACAAAAACAAAAAGCCCACACTCTCACACTAGCATTGAAACTAAAGGATGTTAACGAAAGCAGATCCTTCCGCTTCTCTTTGGCAGAAAATAAAAGTTGATGCTTCTATGTTAGCAACCCATTTCGATAAACTCCTGAACAACAATCTCAATGAAAACGAACTTCACTTTGCGCTGTCATTTTTTGAAATAAAAGAGCTAGATCGCCCAATAACTGCACAAGATGTAAGCAGAGTCATATCCCGCTGCAACACTAACAAAGCTCCTGGTGAATACCGTATTCCATATGAATTCTTCACAAATTCAACCGAAACCTTTCTAGATGAGCTTACAAGGGCTTACAACTCTATTTTTAATTTTGGAAAGGCACCGAAAAGCTTCAAGAAAAATATAATATTTCCTTTAGTAAGGAAGGGTGACCCAAAAGATCCTAGCAATCTCAGAGGAAACTCGTTCCTCAAAACAGTGAACAAATTATTTATTGGTATTATGTTGGAGAGACTGACGAACTGGATCCGAGATAACAATCTTCTCAGTGAGTTCCAAGCGGGTTTCCGAAAAAACTACTCCACCGTGGACAATATTTTCTCTCTTACTGGCATTGTGCAGTCGTTTCTGGATTGAGGAAAGAAACTTTACGCATTCTTCGTTGACTTTAAGGCTGCCTTCGACTCGATAGATAGAAAAGCTCTATTTTTTAAATTGAGTAACCTAGGGATGTCAACGAAAATGCTCAAGGTATTGCAGAATCTATATGAGGATAATCTTACGGCGGGGCGGTATGGGTTGAAAACACTTTGTCTAGTTGGTTTCAGACGAAACAGGAGTCATGCAGGGATGCCTTCTGAGCCGAATATTTTTTTCAATTTTTCTTGATGATCTCAAATCTGCAATAAAGCTGCTACTATAATGCTGATGTCATTTTCATAATAGCAGAGAGCCCCAACATGATGCAGTTGATGATCCACAAACAACAGCAATATTACTACTTATGGAATCTTCAACTCAATACGAGCAATTCAAAAATCATGATTTTTCGCAACGGACGAGGACGATTTGATGGAAACGAAAAATGGATTTGGAACAATGAAGATCTCGAAATTGTCGAGGAGTATAAATAATTTGGTGTACTCATGACACCATAACTGTCTTTCAAAGAACACTTGCAAGAAAAACTAAAAGAATTAAAACGCTCGATTAATAGTACCTGGTACCTAGTGTTGAGCAAGAGGAATATCCCTCCGAGCTCGAAGTATAAGATTTTTGATGTAGTTATGAGATCCGTAATGTTCTATGCAGCTCAAGTCTGGGGGATATACCAATATGAAGAGGTGGAACAACTTCTAAGATATTTTGTCAAAAAAATCTTTAGATTACCATACAACACTCCAAACTACATGTTACATCTGGAAACAGGTTTACCACCACTTTATATACACACTCTCGAACTCTATTTCAGCTACACCCAGAAAGTCATGGCATTATCGAGCAACCGTCTCCCTCACAAAGTACTGAAGTATCTCCAAAGATAAGAGTAAGGGAAGATGTAGAACACCTCGTGGGTTCCTGTCCCATACTTAGGCCAATAAGAAGAGCAATCGGGGACAAAAATACACTGTCGTTGGGTGAAATCCTGCAAATCTTCAACGGAGAAAACTGGAGTCTTCTATATAACTTCTTGAAAACTGCACTAAAATACCAACAATAAATTATGAATGAAGCATTGTAAGTAAACACATCTATATATTTTCTTAATAGGAAAACTAGATGGTCAAAAACATTATTTAAACTTTACTTGCATTATTATTTTAAGAACGCACTCATTTTCGGCTGACGGCAAAAGCCAATGCTATATTGTGAATTTTGTACCGAGCACTAAAATTATTGAACCAAATAAATCACTACTACTTCTACTACTACTGGTAATATCTATTGGCTGATGCTGTAATTAATACTTTAGAATGTAAATTTAAGAGTTTTGTTATCTCAGAAACAAATTCAAATGATCACTAAAACAATATTCAATAACGAAAAACTGTAATCTCGTACTGTAATTTAGTTTAATTATTTACTTCATGGAATTGTAATTCCATGAAATTTACTATTTCATGATGTAATTTTAATAAAACACGTTGTCTCAGTTGGCTATCATATGTAATTTTAATATAGTTATATCAGATTATTACTTGGTGGAACTCATTCCTATCATAAACTGTAATGAAATTTGTGCTGTTTGACTGTAAATTGTTGACATTCTCTTATCCTGGGTTGTATTTTAATGTCGTTTGATATGTGAGACCCTAATTGATGACAAGCATTAATACAGACCGTATCGACGGAAGTTTTCTATCTTATACAGTAAGTAGTAACAGCGTTTACTTATGAAAATAATCAGATTTCAATTCTGTGTGTCAAACTGTATTACTATGCTTATTTAAGTTTCACCCTGTAATTTAGTTAGTTTTTTAATATTAGATGATAATCTTGTGACAAAAATTAATCTCTGACTGTAATTTTATGTTTTATAATAGCAAGCTGTTATTCAAAGTTTCATTTTTATTCAAACTCTAATATAAAGTCCTTGGCACTTAACACTGTAATCACATATTAATTTACAACCATAGACTTATTTAACTTGCATGCTTGCTTCTCAAACTGTAAATAAGTCCTGTCTCTCGAGTCACACTTTTAACTTATTTACTATTTTAAACTGTAATTTATTTATCAAAGAAGTGTAGCCTTAAATGAAGTTTGGGAGCTCCCACTGTATTTAAAAGAATTATTTAGCTTATTCTGAAATTAATAACGTTTCGGAGAGTTTTTAAGATTTTTATATTTTATCAGACCCTAATTTTGTAATATCCAATCATCTAAAAGTGAAATTTCGTGTTTTTTGATATAAGGCTGTAAGTTAATGTTTCATTTTTACTGAGACTATAAGTAGAAGTATTTACTAATCAACACTGTAATTGTGTCACGTTTTCTGTATCAGACATTAGTTTATTTACTTTTTTTAACCTTACACTTAATGAACCATTTTCGATGCCTGTTGTCTTATACTGTAACACTTCAACGAACTACACTACTTTGGATTGTAATTTACTTTTCAAAGTATTTTAGTCTCTTTTTAAGTAAAATTTTTGATATTAAACTGTATTTAAATTTATTTTCTAACTTTAACTGAAATAACTAACATCTCTTTATCATTCCGTGAGTTTTGAACATTTTCCATTCTCAGACTGTAATTTAGTTTTACCTAACTAGATGCTAAATTTATGTTCAGACTGTAATCAATGTTATTATTTAATAATAAATTAACACATTTTATCCTTGAGACTAGTTTGTATGTGTTATTTCAAACTTAAATTCAGTCGAATCAGTTTGTAAAATAAAATGTTATTTTAACTTTAAAACTATATGCTTTATATTGTCTGGTGTCTCAGACAAACTCTCTTAATTAGTAGCTGCTTTTTTAAACTGTAATATGTTTTTTAATTTTATTTCAAGTTGTAATTAAGTAAATCATTTGATCTCAGACTTCTAACAAAAGAAGTTTTCTAACTCATACTAAATGTAATGATGTCTTCTATCTTGGAAAAAAAAGTAAAGATTTCTTTCTAGAACAATATTATCACATTTTGATAGCTGTCCGCAAAGTCTGTAATTTAACGACATATTTTTCTCAAGCAGAAAATAGGTGTCTCACTATTTCTAATAGAAATAAAAAGATTTTCGATTTGTGAGGCGTTCATTAAGTAATAAAGAATTGCACTATTATAAAGACTTTTGACAGTAAAAAGTGTATTAGTGATGTTTTCCATTTCACACTTTAATTTAGGGCCTTTTCTAAAATCAAAAAAAATCATTCTAAAATGTGTTCATGCAAAAACCAATTAGATTCAGGATTGTGTCAGTATTTCGTCAATATTTTATTACTACCATTTTGAAAAATAGACTAATATATTTATTCATACTTTTGTTACTCCTTTGGTTCTTTTGATTGAAAACAAAAACTGTTTATAATATAAAGCAATTATTTTAAAATTAGCAACAAAGCGAACTAAAGAAATAAAAGACCCTCCTTAAAACCATCCCGTTTTTATTATAAGGTTTAATATTTCTAATAATAGGTACAGTAAAAACGAAACATTCACCCCTAAATCTGTTCCTTATTTCTTGTCCTCTTCAATCAAAGATCCCTTTTTAATACATCATAACTTCATAATGTTCATAATTATGTAACAACGATTTATAATATTTTTCTATTTAACATTGAATTTAATTTACCCACTCTTTTTGCGTGACGTTAAAATACAAAAAAAAAACACAATTTAATGTTCATCAAATTAGGTACATTCCAAATAAAAAGGAAAAATGATGAAGTCCTTCAATGTATACACGATGTGACCCTGAGAGCAACCCTTTTTTTTTGCTTGCTTGCTCCCGACCAAAAAAGGATGCTTCTGGTTCGCACAGTTAAAAAGAACTAGGTACATCAATAATAAAGTTACTTCCCTTTTTTTATTAACTTAGAAATGATTCAAAAATAAAAATAAAAACATATACAAAAAAGCAAACAAGGGAAGAAAAGCAAAAAAATAACCCTTAGGTAATTAAATTCAAAATTGCATTCATTAAAAACGAGGAACAAAATTGTAGATATTAGAAAAAGCAACCTCGCCCCGAATTTAAATCAAACTCTTAGAGAACTCTTTTTCGCTATAATTTTTCCTCGTTTTATCCACGATGGAACAAAGTCCTGATGAAGGGTGATTTGCAAAGAAAAACAACGACTACGATATAGCAAGGAAGGACCTCCTATGCTATAGTAGATTATACAGCAACAGCTGCTTTATTGTTTGATCGAATTGAAGTCGACACTTTGCTTGATATTTGCAAGCTGAGGGTCACAAAATTGAATTAACGCTTTTGAATGAGCGCCATTAACACTTCAAGGCTAATTCAAACCCTTGTTGTTTTGGTTTTGTTTTTTTTTCTCTTCAGTGTTGTTGTTGGTGTTTTCCTATTAGATTAAGTGGAAGATATGGTGATGAAGATTTTTGCTTTATTTTATTTTTTGTTAAGGACCTTCAGGAGAAAAATTGTTAAAAATAATAATTAATTGTGAGTTAATGCTGATTAAGAAGAAAATGTTATGTTGGGATTTTCTTTCTTTAAAATAGATCCAAGGTCATAATCTATTCCCAAAATGAAAACCAAGGTGACAATATTATGGGATTGGTGAGACTTGTGTCAGGATTCTTAAATTAGAAGAAATATGGTACCGATTTATTTGAAGGAAACGGAAAATAGTCATTTAGCGGATCTTATATTGGAAAATAAATACAAAAATACACGGAACTTGTTGATTTCTTCAATTTTTTTACCGAAACTTCTAGATTTTGTCTTTATCTTTACTTTACAATTATTTAAAACTTGTATTGGTTCAGTTTCAAAAATAAAACCCGAAAAAATTGAAAGCTCTTTTATAAGCATTGTTTATGTCACCAATCATTGGTTATGAAACAATTAAAATCATATTCCTGCATACAAGCGAAAAATACTTACCACTTTCACCACAGCCGCCGATCAAACAGATTTATGGTTATTTTTACAATACACTCAGGAGCAATGAAACCTTTTACAATTTCCTTTTCTTACCTTTTCTATCCGAAAATGTATGTAGAGTTTTATTTAACCGCTATTTATGACGTAAAATGTTAGCAAGCATAAAACTAAAATTAAATAATTTTGACAGTTAAGTTTGGTGAACATAGAGAACTTCACCACAGAAACTTTTTTTTTACTGAAAGTGTTCTTTTTGAAGTAACTTGCATTTTACAATCCTATCTTTTTATGTACTCACGACTATTAAGTTGAGGCTATGTTTGCATTTGCGTTGAAATGTTAGCTTAAATTTCTACCACTGATAAAATTTGACACTATCGTGGTGAATAAAATAAGGCAATACGTAGTTAATTTAGAATATACTAAATAAATAAACTATTCAGTATGGAAAGATTAAGCACTTACAAATTTCTCGATTTGAAACGATGCAAAAATAAAAATAATAATAATCAAAACTGGGACGTCGTCCTTACTTCTTTAAAGGCAGATTTTTGCAATCTTGGACAAACTATTCAATCAACATTCTCTTTAACGTTCAGTGTGACCCAGCTGTGCTTTTGATTAGTCTTTGTTGCCCCTAATTGAACATAAAAGATAATTTGTTTTAATTATTACTTATTTTTGCGTTATTACTTTTTCAATATGATTTTGCTATCTCAAAGTATTAATTAATCCACAAAAGAACCAAACACTTTTTAAAGGATTAAGTTGTCCTGAAATCGAATCTTGCCTTATAATTTTTCTTTTTCAAAAAATCCATCAATTTTATCAGATGAAAACCAGTTCACCAATATGATGACAGTTTTAACGAGTGAATCTCGTTCATCAATATTTTTCGTCATTCAATATAAAAATTACTGCTTAAATTTGTAATAAAACAGAGGCTGGGATGCGACCCACACTGATAACTTCCCATCCCGTCTGTCGATTTGTCTTGCTTAAAAATTTGTCTATTTTTACCAAATTTGCGTACTATTTTCTGTAGATTTTATTTTTTATGAAAAAAACGGAGTGTTGGATTTTTATATAAAAATTACTGAATATCGAAAACAAAATTTTCTATGAAATAAAATGTTTAGGGTTAGTCAACATTTTCACCTTTTTTTCAAACTGCTATGGTAAAAAAAACCATCCACGCAGTTTTCTTGAGAGCCCTTATGATGTAGAAGTGTTAGCACTTTAGGTTGCAGTGCAGCAGCTATAACCAACCTTGGACTTTGGCTCTGAAAGAGAAGAATGTAAGCAAAAACACTTAAACAAACCTTTCAAAGAAAATAAGAAAGTAAGCTATTTTGAGTGGCAGTCAAACGTGCTGGCCAACCATGTTAAATGTATTCGATGACTTTGCTAATATCTGGATTATTTTTTGAACATTTTGCGATGACATATGAATTAATTAGAAAATCTTCCAAGGCTGAAATACTGTCGTCCACTTGACGGTTTGATTCTTCCGACTTATCAAACCCCTCGGTACAGTCCGCAGGTAATCGTGGCAAGCAATCGGCATTTCCATGCTTTGTCGTTGGACAGTAGCGAATTGTGTTGGTGTACCCCATTAGAAAAATTGCCCAGCGTTGTAGCCCCTCTATAGTCAAGCCATATGCGGCAATTTCTAACTAAGGTTGAAAATAGTTACTAATGGCTGGTGATCCGTTATGAGCTCAAATTGACGACCATATAAATTCTATTGAAATTAAGTCACGCCGAATATTATCAATAGAGTCTCCATTTTGATCAGGCTATAACCTTTTTGAAAGGCATCCAATGTTTTTGAGACAAACGCGATTGGTTTCTCTGAACCATCCGGATAAATGGGTAAAATGACTGTCTCAATGACATACGAAGAAGCATCGGCAGCCAAAGTGATAGGTAGATCTTCTTGAAAATGTGTCAATCGTGACACATTTAAGATTTTTTCTTTAAAAAGCTTGAAACAATTTTGCTCCTCCTTTCAACACATTTAATCTTCGTCTTTAGCTCTAAGAAAGGACTTTCAAGAAAATTGCGTGGGTGGTATTTTTACCATAGCAGTTTGAAAAAAGGTGAACATTTTGGGTAACCCTAAATATCTTACGAACCAAAAACGACTTGAATTAAATTTTATATAATATATTCAATTTAACATTTTTTTATAAATCAAAAAAACTGAAAAAAAATTTGTCACCTCCAAAATTTGACGATTAACTAGGCTTCAACTTATTTTATCTTATAAGAAATATTGTTTTCAATATTCTGAAAAATTTTAAGAAAAATCGAATTGACAGTTTTTTTTTTGACAAAAAATAAAAACCTTAAAAAAAAATTATAAAAGTTGGTTTTCGACTAAATTTTTTTTCAAAACTTTGAGATATTGGTTTTAATTTACTTTTATCTTTCAAAAAATATTGTTGTCAACATTCAGTAAAATTTTGAAAAAAATCGAATTGACAGTTTTTGTACAAAAAATTAAAAAAAAAATTAAAAAATGTAACAAAAGTTGGTAAAAATTGATTTTCGACTCAAACATCTTTTCAATAATTTGAAACATTGGATTCAAACTAATTTTATCTTATGAGGAACATTGTTTTTAACATTCGATAAAATTTTGAAAAAAATTTAATTGACAGCTTTTTTACAAAAAATAAAACTCTACAAAAAAACAATACTAAAACTTGGTAAAAATTTACTTTCGACTCAAATAGCTTTTTAAAAATTAAAAATATTGGCTTCAAACTTATTTTATTTCACAAAAAATATTGTTTTCGATATTCAGTAATTTTTATATGAAAATCCAACAGTCCGTTTTTTCATAAAAAATAAAATCTACAAAAAATAGTACGGAAATTTGGTAAAAATTGGTACTGGTACTTATAGACAAATCGACAGATGGGATGGGAAGTTATCATTACGGGTTGCATCCCAGCTTTTTTTGGAAAAGCTTTGATTCAGGTTTCCCATGGACGAATGCCTGTTGCATCAATTATATGACCAAGGTATTCCACCTCACTCTTCAAAAACTAACATTTTGCTAGTCGATATCGCAAACCATGATTTTTTAATCGCTCCAAAAATTCTTGAGGTTGTTAACATGCTCTTCATTTGTACGTCCAGACACAATAACATCGACTAGACGCAAAAATCCAAAATTGGTCCATATATCGCTGAAAGATACCAGTTGAGCTGGAAGTACCAAAAGGTAGCCTTTGATAATCAAACAATCCGAATTCGGTACTACTTGCACAGACTTTCTTCGTCCAGAGGTATCTTGAGATATGCATCGGACAGATCGATTTTCGTGAGGTATAGCTCTCCTTGCAAGTTCTTCTATGGGTGGCATTGGATGGCGATCTATTTCTAAGTATAAGTTGATCGTGATTTTAAAATCTCCACATATGAGTAAGGTTCCGTTTGGATTTTTTCCACAACAATAGGTGCGACCTATGGGCTTGATTCGATGAAATCAAAAAAAATCTGAACATATTTTCAAAATTTTGTAAGATAATTTAAATATTCAAAATGAATATTGAAGCTAGGGATAATATATTTGGAAAACCAAAAAAACCTATTTATGAATTTATTAAATCTCGAAAACTCTTTTAAATGTATTTTTTGAATTTCAGAATTTAAATTGTAAAAAACCTTAAGTGATGTTGGAAACCGTATTAAAATTATGTCTATCTAAACTCAAAGGAAAGGTGCAATTTGGAGAAAAACCTTGTCAACCAGTGTAAACTGCTCTGCTGTCAATCTATACAAAAAGTGGCATTTGTTGTTTCTCTTTTTGGCAACAGGAGTGTTTTCAAAAATTTGAAATACCGTGTCTCCCTCTTTAAAAAATCAATAAAAATCATTAATTTACTCACCTTTAGATTGTGAGTAGTGTTGTCAAAGAGAAAAACTATAAGATAGTTACAGTTAAAAAAGTATCCAAGAAAGAGC
The DNA here is from genome assembly GCF_945859685.1 of Eupeodes corollae. NCBI lineage: Eukaryota > Metazoa > Arthropoda > Insecta > Diptera > Syrphidae > Eupeodes > Eupeodes corollae. The sequence goes on from NC_079149.1 coordinate 129,783,100, forward strand.
AGCTTTTGAAGCATTTTATTTCACTTTACTTAAGATTGAAATAAATGTATGTATTTATGTTCAAATATCTTCCTTTACTATACAAAAAGATAAAAGCAACATAAACAAAGCTACCAAAATCCATGAGCAGTATTTCCAAGAACTTTAACAATGGTCTTCAGTATTTGAATCTGCATTTCTGTATTTCGAAATGCATAATATACATATTTATGTTTTCTTTCTTAAAAGATCGAGTTTGAAACTAAAATAAACATTGATGGTCAAGTATGTAACTTAAAGAACACATAAGAAGAATATTGCAGGAGTACCTTACATCTACGTGGTACCTATTCCCTGGAAAAATACCAGAACAAACTTGACATAAACACCCAAAGAAATATTTACAAAGAAAAAGGGAGATGTTCAGACTAAAACAACATTTATTATATATTTAAAAGAAACTGGTATTATTTTTGATCTGTGGAAAATACGAACCATAGAATTCGCCAGAAAACAGACACATTTTTGAAACTTAACTAAAAATACAGAATTCCCCTTCTGGGCATCCATACTACTTGACATTTTAAGTATCATTTTCAGCGTATTGAGATACAAGTATCAGGTCTTGTACTTGTACTTAACAGGACCACATTTCTGGAATACTTAAGTAATAAAGAGATCTTTGTAATAGCATCGCATAGTTATTTTTTAAATAGGGTGAACTTAGTGAAAAGTTCAGAAAAACTGCTTTCTTAGGCTCAATCATCCGAACCAAGAACCCCGATATAACCAAAACTCAAACATTAAAGTAATTTATTGCCGTATTCAAAGTGCACCTGCCTTCGTATGACTTTTTCTTCATAAAAACAAACCACCTCTACCACTAGTAGTCGTGGTTAACATCTGCAACCACATTTATTTAATCTTTTCTCAATCTCAAGTCAGTCATACCTTTTTGCCTCCATAAATCCAAAATCTTATTCTGATTTTCTTTTTCATCCAAAATCTCCAAAAACATAACAATACAATTTAAAATTGACTTTAAAATGTTCAATGTATATTTTTGACTGTTGTTGTTTTTTTTCAAGACGGAAATGGTGCAACGAAAAAGAATCGAACCGTCTTTGGCAACAAAAACAAAACGAAAAAAGTTACAAAACTTTATACAAAAACTTGGTGACCGCATCCGCCAATATAGGTCTCTGATGGTGAAGATACTAAAAATCTTAAACCAATTCCCCATCATCAATGCGCGGGGAGCAATGCCTCTGCGTTCAATGAAGCGAAAATCCTTCTTCTTCGTTCCAAAAAAAAACATACCTTCTCTCCGATTGAATAACTCTTCTGAATGCTAAGATTTCTGCCTCCGCTTACCAAAGATGAAGAAGCAAAGAAAAACGGAATACAAAAACAAAAAACCGAAATGAAGAACGAAAAAAAACCTTCGAAAAGACGCAATTGCACCTGGAACTGATTGCTATGAGCTACCTTAGCTCCACCAGGTATTCCGAACCAACCGACCGACCGACCCCATCATCTTGCCCCGTATACTCTTTTCTGTCGCTATTCTTCAATGATTCGTTTGCAGAGGTAAAGGGTTCGAGGTAGGAAGCTTGATGCTTCAGACTGATGATGTGCTCCGATTTCAGGTCTTCCAGGTTTTTGAGTAACTATACTGCCCATTCCCTTGATTCTACCCTCGTCCTCGTCATATTCCCCTTTCAATACCATGCCTTGCTAGCTTTTTAATGAGGATATCTTGTTCGACGCTGATGCTGCGGTTTGTTTTCGGCACTTTGCAGAAAGATGCATACGGACTTCGAAACGAAGCCCGGTATGCGGGAATATTAAATAAAAAAAAAGCTAACGACTTCGACTCTGACTCTGATTTTGATTCTGACGACGACGACGATGACGACGCCGACTACGACGAGGACCAGTTTACCTGAGTGAATCCGATGAAAAGTTCTTGGAAACTTGATTTCTCTGCTCCAACTGAGCGAGCACACTCCTCCATGCCCGAATGAGCGAACTAAGTGCGATTTGACAGGAAATTAGGTTCGATATCTCTCGCAGTTTCTGGACTGAAGAGTGCAGACACAAGTTGAATTATTATTTGCAATGTTGGCGTTGTTAGGTTTGGGTTTCGGCTTTTGCTTGAGTTTGGGCTTGGGCTTCCACCAATATTCTTCGACAGGAATTCATGCTTTTTCTGGAGAAGATGGGTGCGAGGGGTTTCGATGAAATCGAAGAGTTGTGTTTGGTTCCTCTTGATGTAATGGAAAATGGAAGATTTTTTTATAGGTATGTCAGTCAAAATGCATATTGATTGGTGTTACGTTACGCCCGAATAATCTTGCTTTTATGACTTTTGTTTTCCGATTTGTTGCTCTTCTTATGAGTCGGACGGGTATATGTAGTCGTTAGGGGATTTTAATTGAAAATCCCTAAGGCTATTAATTTGCATAGGTACCTATACGTGTAGGTATTTAACAACATACAGGAAATTTGAAGAAGGTTTGAGTTTTTGGGATTTCAGTAATGAAAAATGCAAATATGAGGATAGTAGTCCTTTTAAAAGGAAGGACGTAAGGATGATTTTTCTTAGGTATTTTATTTTTTTTTTTGGAAAAGAGTAAAAACATTTAAATTTTATCTCTTGAGATCCTACGATTTAACACAGTTATAATTTAGTTTGTTATTTTTTTTGAAATCGCAGGTCTATGCGCAATATCTCAAGAGTACGCTTGGTGAGGGTGAGGTATGATACCCCATTGGAGTGCTATGAAATATCAATATCAACGTGTTGAACATTAAATAAATGCAACTGGGGCATATTTCACCTTGTTTAAGTGCAGTAAGACAAACTACTATTCTGGTTGCTAGTACTTAGACAGAGCAACATATACATTTTCAAAAGTCTAAAATTTCCGACTTGATTCACATTAAGAAATAGACATGATTGAATTGACGAAGAAAAAGCAAAACCGAGATGAGACTTAAATATACAAGACTGAGACCGATTCTGAAACGACACTGAAATGTTTCAATTTTGACGAAACTGAGACGAGCCCAACTGAAGTCTCCTCAGCTCTGGTGTAGTGGCCAGTTCTGCTCGTTAATAAGCCATTTTTCTTGAATTTTTCGGCTTAATCCCATCAAAAGAACAGAACGTATCCTTTTCCTGGTACGATGCAATTAAGAAAATTAATTTGTTTACTTGCGAAGCATTCTAAAAATATTTCGAACTTGAAAATTTAATCAAACATGGCATTTACTTTTTGTAGGACGCGTGGCATTATTGTTAGTGCGTTGGACTCTTATGCGAGAGTTCTGGAGTTCAAACCCTGGGTACTACCTCTTGCGAGGAATTGGCAAATCCTTCAAGAGTAATTCTTGTCATAAAAAGCGCTTTCTCAATTAAGCCTCTCGGAATTGGGTTAAAACTGTAGGTCCCCTCTATCACTGATAACATTTCTCGCACACAAAAATGGTTAAGAGTTGTAAGCCATTAGGCCATGGTTCCCTAAGGAATGTTGCGCCATCTGATTCACTTTATTTTTGACATTACTTTTTTAGAAGAGTCGGCTATTTAATCCCGTTTATCTGTCTGTTTTCGCCTTAAAGTCTTTACTTTTCTATTGATTTTAAAATGAATCAAGATTCAAGTTACAACTTTTTTTTAAAAACACAACAAAGTATAGTCCCAAAACTATTTCGTTGATCAAAATTCGAAAATTTCAGTTTTCTTTAAAACGGTCCAATAGATTTTTATGAAATTTTCACTAATTTATTTTTTTTTTAATTTGACTTCTTTTAATATAAGAAGTATATTTTTGTATTGCTACATAAGAACTATTATATTATTTGTAGTTTTTTTTTTCAAGAAATAATGAGCTGATTCAAATATTTTTTCTTTTGAACAGGCTTTTAGATTGTCTTAATTTTATTTGGCTATGAAAGTCACTATTTTTTTTTGATTTTGAATGAAACATTTAATTTGCTTGCTTCAAAATTGGATGTCCCCAGAACGGGTCATAATACATCAAAAACTAATTAACGAAAAAACCACTCGAAAGGTTTTCGGAAAATAATTTAATAAAAAAGTGTTTTTTAGAAGAATCACTTTTTAAACAGGTGTATTCTTAATTTTAAAAGTGTTTGCACTTTTTTCAAAACATACACTTTGGATGCAGAAGAAAGTTGACTCGATCCTGTCTAACATTTTATATTTCTAAGGCAGTTCGCTGCCCAGAACATGACTCTCAAAGTCCCTTGACTTCAATTCATAAAAAAAAGATGGGATGCAACCCACACTGATAACTTCCTATCCCGTCTGTCGATTTGTCTTGCTTAAAAGTTTGTCTATATGTACTCGTATCAATTTTAGCCAAATTTGGGTACTATTTTTTGTAGATATTATTTTTTATAAAAAAACGACTGTTGAATTTTTATATACAAATTACTGAATATCGAAAACAATATTTTATGTGAAATAAAATAAGTTTAAAGCCAATATTTTTAAATTTTGAAAAGCTATTTGAGTCGAAAGTAAATTTTTACCAACTTTTTTTTTTTTGTACAAAAACTGTCAATTCGATTTTTCTCAAAATTTGTTCTAATGTCGAAAACAATATTTCTTATAAGTAACAATTAGTAAGAAGCTATTATCTCAAATTTTTGAAAAGATATTTAAATCGAAAATAATTTTTGACCATTTTTTGTTAATTTTTTTTTTGTTTTTAATTTTTTGTAAAAAAAATGTCTATTTTCTAGTTTTCTTTTTACTGAATGTCGGAAACAATATTTTTTGAAAGATTAAAGTGAATTAAAGCCAACATCTCAAAGTTCTGAAAAGATATTTGAGTCTGAAATCTATTTTTACCAACTTTTATTAATTTTTTTGTTGGGTTTTTATTTTTTGTAAAAAAAAAACTTTTAATTCGATTTTTCTCAACATTTTTTAGAATGTTGAAAACAATATTTCCCATAAGATAAAATTTGTAGAATAAATTTAAAGTTTTTGAAAAGATATTTAAATCGATATTCAATTTTTATCAACTTTGAGTTATGTTTTTTAGATTTTTATTTTTTATAAAAATACTGTCAATTTGATTTTTCTCAAAATTTTATCAGATGTCAAAAACATTATTTTTCGTTGCACAAAATAGTTTTGGAGACGAAATCGTATTTAAGTCGTAAAATTGTGGAGGTGACAATTTTTTTTTTTCAGTTTTTTTGGTTCATTAAAAAAAACGTTAAATGGATATTTTTCAAAAAATATACTTCTTCGATATCACGTTACAATATATTATATAAAATTCTATTCAAGTCTGTAGCGTTTTTGGTTCGTAAGATATTTAGGGTTAACCGAAATTTTCACCTTTTTTTCAAACTGCTATGGTAAAAAAACCACCCACGCAATTTTCTTGAGAGTCATTTTTGTATCTTTTTGCCTAGCAAAATTTATTTGAAATCGATATCTCTTGTGGTTCTTGAGCTATGGACGACGAAAAAAACGTCGCGAACGTACGAACGTACGTACACACGCACGCACAGACATCTTTTAAAAAATCTTTTATTTCGACTCTAGGGACCTTGAAACGTCGAGAAATGTCAAAATTTTCAAATTGGGAAATCGGACCCATTACAATAACTTTCTATGGAAAGTTAAAAAATCAAAATTTGGTTGATTTTGAATCATTCCCAACGCCTGTAAATGACTTGGCAATGCTGAAAAAGCTTTTCTTGTGATTTGAACTAATGTTCACCAAGAATTTTTTCTAAACTAGGATAGTCGTCAATATTGAAATCAATGTCTTTGAAGCAACAAGACTAATCACGACATGTTTCTGCGTTTCTGAAAAAAATATTGGTTCTGTCAACGCTCTTTACCCACAATTTTCATAAAAATTAAAATTTCCCGCATACGTTCTTATTTAAGGCTCAACCAAAAGTGCATGATGCATAAACGAAATCACTTATATGTCAAAAACGGTATAGTAACCATAAAATCTTACTTTAAATCATTGCGTTTTGAATATCGACACACAGTTAAACTTCATAACCTCTTAAGTTGAAAAATTTGAAAATATATTAGCAATGCAATTAAAAATCAGTGAAATTCCGTATTTTCAGCTTTACAATAATATTCTGAAATTTTTTCTAAAATAACAATAATCAAAACCTCGTAATTTTGTTTTTGTATTATTTGTTTTCTAGTAACAAAGTTCTGCTTTAGCTTATTTTAAATGAGAATAAAGTACTGCTTCTCAAAAATGTTTTCGAGTCTATAAACTTTAACCTTAGATAAATCAAAGTCAAATTATACTTTAGCTGGAGCCATCTATTAACGAACAGTTGTAATATAGTTGCTAAGTTGAATAAAAATAAAACTCATTTCATCGCAAAAATTTCAACACACTCATTTCAACACAATTACAACAAAATGCATGTTCTTCTTTACGACCCGTAAATTACCCGATTCATTAAAAATAAACGCTAACAACAAAATCTTTTCACTTTCTTCGTAACCGAACTGAACTACAATTAAAATGAAAATAAGCCCAGTTCAATGTCAAGAAACTCGCAAGCTAGTAGTGTTCAAATCGTTCCACTACTGCTGTCCGTTATAGCAAAAGTCTTCCAACCAAATTCCAATTAATTTCTATCCGATTAAAAGAAACGAGCTGCGAAAGCATTGCTAATTGCTTTTGCGGATTAAAAACTACAAACAATCAAATTAAACCAAAAATGAAAATAAAAATAAAAAGAAAACAAAAATACAAATAAAAATAAACAACAATTCTTGGTCATAATTCATTTGGACTATGTTTGCACTCTCTATGCGCTCATTGCTGCTGATTGCGTCTGGCCATAGACCAGACCAGACCAGACCAGACCAAGCCAGGCCATAACTACGGTAGCAGTAGCTCGCTGATGCGCTGAACAAAATTTCACTTTCTTCTGCACGGTCTTGGAGTCTTTTTAGCCGGATGGATGGCAGTGGAGTGCTGCAATGGTGGTCTTTTTGGTTTGGTAGCTGACGATGGATGATGGCCATGGTCTGGTGAAAAATTTCCTCCTAGCGCTGACCTTCGTTTTCGAATTGACTCATTTTCATTCAGCAGAGTGCGAGTGCTTTGTGTGTAAACTGATTCGTGCACTCAATCAAATTAAATTGGATTATAAAAGCAGCGAAATACATACAAACATAGTGCGAGTATTTATGTAGCTATAAATATAAAAATGTTTATAAACTTTTGCGCTGTTGGGGTTTTATGGGGTTTGAACTAAGTTATCTTCTTCTTCATCAGCAGAAAGAGCATTTTGGTTTTGCCTCTTCGTTGCACACAGACAATGCAAAATTCGCTTTTTCAAGAAATAGGGTTTTATTGGTTAAAAACTGAAATGTTCAAGTATTCAGAATTTCAGTTGGAAGAAATATTTCAAATGCCATAAATTGTAATCGTCTAGAACTTTATCTGGAAAAGTCTGGAAATTTCTGGATATTAACGTTGAAGTGTTGAAATTCTAGAATTTCTGCGATAAAGTTCATTTCAATCACAGTATCAAATCAATCTTTCAACCAATACTTAACACTTGCATAGTTAGTAGGTATATCTCTACATTTTGGATGCAATTAGCTTCCACTCGGGGAATTTCTAATTCCTATTTTTCAGTATTATTTGAAAGCCCTTAATTCTCTTACATTTTCTTCTCCGACGGTAGCTGATGTTAGAAATAATAATTGGAGCATAGAAATCACTCAGTAGTAAAGATTTTAAGATGCAATAGAATTATTTTACATTTCCTTTCTAATTAGGTTTAGTTTCTTTTTATTAGCTTGTTTTGGGTTTTAAGAAGTTGTATATAGTTAATGTTACTAGGTTATGTTTAATTTGAAGTCGCTTTCTAGTTTTAAACAAAATTGACATATTTTTGTTTATTACTTTTTGTTTGTTTCCATTGTAAGTTCAACACATTTTTGATCACATAAAGTGGTGCAATTAAAGCGTTTAACTTACTTTTTAAGAAGTTATGTTTTTTCTGTCATAAAGCTTTCAAAATGGTAAGTCACAACCGGCGGATTGTGACAATGTAAGAATTAAGGAAAATAAAGTGTAAGGGTTAGTTACATAAGTAAGTCTTTTTCAAAATATCAGTTAATGGATGGAATTCAGAATGTTAACTACGTAAAGTCACATTTTTTAAATGATTTAGTTGGATTTTCAAAATAAATGATTACAAAGGGTGACAGACGGTCGTGATAGTTATTATTTAAGAAACAGTTAACTATAACTTTCCATCCGTTCCTCTCATACGATTTTTCTAAAAGTATAACAAAATATTAATAACACCGTTTTGTGCCATCATAACACATGAGTTGAAATCCATTACTTATCAGGTTTTGTACTTTTGTCGGTTTTTATGTTTTGTAAGAAAGTTGTTAATTGGATATTTCTAAAAAATTAAATATAGCAACAATATTTTGCATCATCTATGATAATATTATTATGTAGTACCAGTGGCATGGATAGTTAGCGCGATGGACTAGAAACGATATTCAGGAAAAAGAACGACAATGACCTTCCAAGTCTGAAACTCCAAAGAACCGAAGAGAACAGAGATGTACTCATGACAGCGCAAATAGATCCAGAGGAAGCCATCTTTTACGATGACTTTTATATAATTGAAGATCCGAAGTAAAAAGTGGAGGCGGTGGGAGCTGCTTTCCAGCAAGTGTACAAGGTGAATGTTAGCATTCACCCCAACCACGACCTGGAAAACAGAACCCTTCTTAATCACTTTTACCTTCGAAATGATATGACACAATGGCGATCTGAGAACAGCGGTTTCATGCGGTTCAATGACGATTCCTTGGCAAATGCCATAATCGCCGAGCATACGGGAGGAAGTATCTTGTTAGTGACGAAGGTTGAGCTTCAGCTGATCTTCAATTCAATTAAAAATAAAAAGTCAGAAGGTGTCGTTGTACTAAGACATTTACCGATGGAAGCAATAGATATTTACACCACACTCTTCAACAATGCTTTGAATAATGCATATTATCCAGTGCATTAAAAGACCGCTGTGGTTCATCCTCTCCCGAAAAAGGGAAAGGACAACTCCAACCCGTCAAATCTTCGGTCGATAAGTCTTCTTCCGAGCATCAGCAAAGTCTTCGAAAAGATCATTAATAGGGCTTTGAATAAGTGGGCTGCGTACAACAAAATAATTCCAGATAAACAGTTCGGTTTCAAGGCGGGTCATGACAAAATTCATGCTGCGTCTAAACTCGTTTCTGATATCCAATGGAATGAATCAAAACGACAATGCACTGGTGCTGTTCTTGTTGATTTGGAAAAGGCCTTTGACATTGTATGGTTAGAGGGTCTTTACCTAAAACTGAGCAAGCTTGTTATAAGCAAGCCATCATTGTATATACTTTATGATATGCTTAACGGTATAAAGTTTGCTTTCAAAAGTGGCAATGTAACTTCTACCACAAAATTTTCAATTTAAAATGGTCTTCAACATGGAGCGGTGAATTCGCTGATTCTCTTCAGTATTTACACCAGCGATCTGATAGGTAGTCTTACAAAGGCAATTGCGTACGCCGACGATCTAATTGCGTAGAGAACGTAGGTTGAGGTTATTAGAATTCTCTTGCAGCGTGATTTTGACAAGATTCAGCGATATTGCGACGGCTGGAAACTGAAAATAAATGTCCAGAAGTCGGAGACAATTCTGTTCCGGACTCCGTTGGCTAGGGTCACGAGGAATACTTGCAAGAATTGGCGCAAGATGGTCATCGTTGATCTTCACGGGCCATTAGCGAACAAAAGTGTTGTGAAGTACCTCGGTATCTGGTTAGATCAGTATTTGTATTTCGACAGACATGTAAATGCTGCTCTGACCAGGGCCAAAGAAGCCTTTTGCTCAGACGAAACGGCTGTTGTTTAGCAGTCGGCTTGAAGGTAATTTGCTACATCGCCCTCATACGGCCGATGATCGTTTATAGTTGTCCTGTGTGGTTAAACTTAAACTATTAATATTCCAACGAGGTCCTATACTACGGAGCTCGAATCAACAGAATTGACAATTTCGTGATAAAACTCGTTCGAGGTCACACTGCAAGAGCTATGTATGTCTTCAACCTACAATTTAATTATCGGGGCATTCTATCCGAACGACGAGTGTTTTGAAAGTGCACGCTTGAGCGGCTTCATTCCACCAAAGGCATTCCTCTTTTTAGACAAATGCGGTCTGATACAGGATAGGATAGGATATAGGCAGTTCCGTTAATCTACCACGTCAGACGTAGAACCGTGGATAGGCAACTCAGTAGGGCTGTGTCCGAACGGGACCAAACTGATAGGGTGAAGCAGGAGAACAAGTTTTGGTAGCTTCAATAGGCACTTGATAGTGGGTAGTCGGGATGGGGTTTTAAGCCTTAGCCGGATTACATACTTGTTTTACAGTTTTAGGGTTTATTTTTAAGCAGAAAAACAAAAATAAGAAAAAAAAAACATTAAATATAAAAAAACAAAAATACAAAAAAAAAAGACAACAAAATATGAAAAATAAAAAATGTTAGATAGTTAAATTTGCTGCTGTGCTTGTTCTAGTTTTAAGTAATTTTTAGGTAGAATAGGTAGTTTAAGTTAGTTTTAAGTTTTATTTAATTACCTAATTTTAAGTAGTTTTTAGGTAAAAATAATTTACCTAATTTATTTATACCACCTTAATTTTTTTCACGGGTACTGCCTCTTACGAGGAATTGACAAATTCTCCAAGAGTAATTCGTATCATGAAAAGTGGTTTCTCAAATTTTCTGGTAGAATCCGGCTTAAATCTGTAGGTCCCTTCCATCCCTGACAACACTATTCGCACACAGGAATGGTTGAGAGTTGTGGGTCACTAGGCCCTAATTCTCAAACGGACTGCTGCTCAACCAAATAAAAAAAAAACTAATATTAATATTGGAAGAGGAAATTTGTTTGCTTGTTTTTTTGTTTGTTTGCTTGTTTGTTTGTTTACCCGTGTTTCACGTCACAATGGAACAATATTATGACATGATTTTCCGTGTAGAGTTAGTTACAAGTCTGAAGACTGTTTTTAACTACTTTTTATTGTGGTAAGGTATCTCATTCACAGATTATTTGAGCAAATTCGGTGTTAGAACTAGATATCTATTCGATACACTCTTTTTTTGTAACACTGATTAGTAGCATATCATTCGGTGATTCCTCCTTTTGGATATAGTAGTCTGTCATAAGGTTTTTCTTATAATGTCATAGGCGCTCGAATCTGAGCTAAAACATTATTAAAAATAGAAGATGGACTGTTTAAAAACGATGCCTCGTCAATGTCACTAACGAAAGATTTTTTTAAATTATTTCAGAGTAATAACTTAACAATATCAAATTATTGCAAGTGTTTACTCTAGTTAACAGTGTTACGTATGAACATGACGTTTAATTTTTTTTTTAAATAACGATTTTAGCACTAAGAGGTTGTTTTGAAAATCAATTCAATTGTATTAGATAAAGTGACAGAAGGTTCATGGGAATATTTTTTAACTGACACTGTCGTGAAGTCTAACTTTTTATCCAGTAGAGTTTTTTTTTACTCAATTGAGCTGTCCACTGTGTCACCACATAGGCTGAGATTAAAGTTTGGCCCGCCATTAATGCTAATGTGAAATGTAGATGCCCTTCGATTATTTAACGAAAGCTAAAACTTGGGATAAGAAATTGTCACCTTGTCTTTTCTTTGAAACGTTATAACATTTAATAAACTGCAGCTTCCTCAACCTTTTTCTATTAAACAAAACTCAAACTAAATCCACTGCTAGTTAAAGTTTAAAGTTCAAAAGTTATTTCCCTTTAGTCAAAGCAAGCAACAACAACAACAAGAATACTTATATAGCTTAAAATTTAAATTCAATTAAAACTTTAAAAATAACAAAAGAAAAAAAAACTTGAATCGTAAACTTATTGATTCTAATCCAATTTAACAAGAATTTTATTAATTCAATCTTTCTACAAAACTTAATTCTAAATCGCCTGGATACGACGACAAGAATCATCTCCAAGTAGGTATCGGTACCTACTTATAGGAATTTCTATACATATACTTAACCTTTACAACAGAGAAAGGAAATTACTGTCCTTGAAAATATAAATTTTCACTTAGTTGGTATTTTTGCTCCTCTCCTGGAGGATAAAATCTCCGTTCCGGAAAATTCGTTGTTAGAAAAATTATTGAATTGTCCTCCTGAACAGAGCCAAAACACACAAAGACACACACACACACTCACATAGGATCATAGGACCCACTCAGAATATATATTAGAGAAGACATTATAGGAGTAGAAAATCGAAAATCCTACCTGCTGTGAACATAGTATTATCCTGGAAGTCAAGACTATTAATGAACGTAATCACACGTTAAAGAGAGAACGACAACGGGTATTACTTCCTTTAATCAGGCGATTGTCCACTTAATAAAGGCCATATCCACACACACACTTCACTATATCCGCACTGTCGTCGTCATCATCATCATCGTCGGTTGGTCGAAAGGAAAATAAGAGTAAAAAAAAATGGGGGAAAAAAAGGACTTCAACTTAATTTGTGCAATCGTTCCAGACTAAGAGTAAGAGTCTAAGTCCACTGTGCTTAGAGGACTAGCACAGTGATGCACTGGTCCTGGTACCAATGCCAAAAAAGGACTCCCTATATGTGTAGTATATGCAGTAGTTTATGGAGTGTCCTTAGATCATTAGCTTTTGCACCGTGTGCAGCTGTATAGCAAATCCTTTTTTTTCTCCATTGCAGCTATCAGCTTCCTGCTGGTTGGGGTAGAGCTAGAGCGGGAGTGAAAGCAAAGTGCTTATTCAGATGTAGATCCTCGATGCTATCCACTATCCGGGATGGCTCCTATGCGATTGGCACTAAAAATGCCACCATTAGTCAGGGGCATCCTTACGGTCGATTATACCAAAAGTGTTGTTGTCACAATGTTGTGGTGAATATTTACATCTTTTCGTTTCTTTTTGTTTTCAGTTTGATGCTAGTACAAAAAAGCTACATAGCTCTGGGACTGGTAGTGAATTTTTAAGACTAAATCCAAACGTTTGTATCGAAGGATTAAGGAATATTGTCTTTCTAAGGAGATTTCGGTTTCATGTGAATGTGCAGAGTGTGTGTCTTATTGCCAGTTGTGTGTCTCTGGCGCAGGAAACAAAACAGAAAAAAAATACAATTGGGTTTGAATGTAAGTACGCTAGTGTCCTTATATTATACACCACGTGGCTTAAATCTTGTGGAAAGTCGAGAATACCTTCCTTTTCGCCATGGCTACTGAGAAGGATTTTCCAACTACTCTCCCTGGTTGTTTACCTTGTTTTTTGCATTGTGTGTCATCCACCAAAAGCATCCTTGTGTCCTTCCGCCGGGATTAAGAACGAATACTTTTTGTAAGTTTATTTTTGTCATTGTTTCCTTTATGCTCTCGATGTCATTGTTGCAGAATCCTTGTTCTTGGTTTGGGTTCGAGTTTGGGTTTGGGTTTGAGTGAGAGAAAAAGAGATTTCGTAAAGAGAATAGGTGACTTTAGTAGCCACAGTAGCTATAATATCGCCCAGCCACAACCAAGGTAGAGAGCGGTTAGTTGCCTCTATACCTTTCCCGCATACTTCACGTATACAACAATAACATCACAGGATCAGACAACATGGGAATAGATTTCCTTTTTCTGGTCCCTTTTTTTAAACCATTCAACCAACCCGTGTTCTTGCAAGGACCGGTAGTATTGTAGAGTGCGGTGGTGGTGGTGTTGGATGCTGATGTTGATGCTGATGGTGCTATAGTAAATTTTACTCCAATAGCCGTCTTGCGGTAAAACTTAATTTGTTCGAGCATTAAAAAGGTCATTTTGGATTTTATGTAATTACGTAAGGTGAGCTATGAGGTGACTTAGAAGAGTTTATGTGCGCGGTAAGTGTAAAATGGGTATCTCATATACTTACCATACATTTAAACCTATATTCATAGCGTTTTAAGGGTATTTAAAGTAAATTTTTGAAAATTTTAAAGCAAACATGTCCTTGACATAATTATGTTTGTATGTATGTAGGTGTGTTTAATTTTATATATGTATTAACAACATGGAGATAATCCACATTGAAAAAGGAGACTAATAAACGCTTCTGGGAGTATGGAGTAAATCCTTGGACTTGGAAAGAAACAAGGATTTAAATATTTTATGGAGAGATTTAAATACATACATAAAGAAAATTTAATTTTCAACTTAATGAACATTTAAAGCAAAGCGATTGGATGGTCTTGAAACTTGATAAACACCTCTTGGGTGTTGAGTTTTAAAATGTTTGTTTTTGTTTTGTTAAAAAAATCGCAAGTGACGGTGTTGTTGTCTTAAGAATTGAAGGCACCTTTTAAAATAAGAAGTTGAAAATTATTTTTTGTTTAAGGTTAGCAGCACTCGAAAAATTAAGACCGATTTTTAATTAAAGTTAAGTTTGAAAATCATGCTTAATGACCTTAATTTTAAATTCATAAATTTAATGATGATTTTTCACTAAAAAATATTGTCAAAAACAAAAAGACAATAAAGTAAGTATACGCCACAGGATACTTTTTTTATGATTTTGATCAGGAATGCCATAATTCTCAACAATTAACAACAAATTGAACACAAAAAGATTTGTTAATTGTTTAAAGTTCACACCGCGTACCAAAATTTGAAAACGAATTTTCTTAGCAATTTGTGAGATTTTTAAAAAATGGGTAACTGTAGGTCCATCTCAAAAAAAGCGAAACATTTATTTTTTCAGACCTTAGAGTTGAAATTGTTGGTGAAAATATAAACTGAAGTCTTAAATCCACCTTTGACCCTTCATGCCTTAAAATTTGAAGTTATTTCCTGTTAAAAGCATATAGAGACTTCTTCAACACGAGTCTTTTTTCTTAGGTGTATTCTTAAACCAAAGAATGAGTGTAATAAAGTGTGAAAATAATATTTAAGGACCTTAATTTTACCTTTAAAAGCTTAATAATTATATTAACTAATATAAAACTAACATTTGTCAATAAAAAGTTTATCAAAAATTGTTATTTACGATAATAAATAAAACATTTCAAAAATAAATAAAAAAGGTGAGTATACGCCACAGTGAACTTTTGAATTATTTTGATCAGGAATGCCATAATTTTCAGCAATAAACTGTAAATTGAATGTAAACGGATTGGTCTATTTATTTTAAGGTAACAAGACGCACCAAAAGTTGGTACGTGCAGATCCATTGCAAAAATAGCACCAAATTGACTTTTTCGCACATTAAATTTGCAGGTTTGGGTGAAAATATTTGTTGAAGTCTTAAATCTATCTAGGATCCTTTTTGCCTGAGAATTTAAAGTTATTTCCTATTAAAAGGATACAGTGACTTCTTGAACACAAATCCCTTCTCTTAGGTGTATCCTTAAACCATCCAATTTCGTGAATGAAAGGTTTGTCTCTTCTCTCAAGCAAGGTCCTTAAACACATTCCACCTTACTAGATTATATAAAATCTACATAAGGTGGTACAGAATACACCACACAATATATCTTCATTTGAGTTATGTGTAGAAGTAGATGTCACTCTGTTCCGTGTTTTATTGCAATGATATTGTGATGTTCCTTTTATTATTGCGCTGTATATAGTTAATTCCTTTACAATCATTCCATCAGTGAACCTTTAACTTGGTTTTGTGGTGTCGCAAAGATAAGCTTGAATTCCCTGATTTACCACTCACTCCCTCTCTTCATGTCTTCAACCGCAGTTGGTATAAACAAATCGAAACAAATTCCCACTGGAGCAGAAGAAGAGAAGAATCAAACCTTTTATACTTTCTTAGCAAACTGCGTTAACTCATATAACATCGCATGCTTTTGATACAAATAAACGTGAATCCTTAATTATGTTCAAAAAAAAGAAAAAAACATATCACAAAGGATTCTCTTCTTCTGAATTCAGATAAATTGCTCAAAGGAGCGACGGTATGGGTATATGTAATATTTAAGTCAAAAGATACATGGAAGACTCTATCATGCTTATGTTCCTGGATGGTAATAATGTATGTATGAAAAAGTAACATACCACATCCTGATGCGGCACAATGTTCTTAATTGAAATTTATTGTTTGGTTACTTTTTTTTTTACTTTTTTGTTGTATTATATTATCATAAAAGTTAATGGTAAATCTGAACAAATCGTTTGCACACGCCCGTAGGTGGTTTTAATGAGGATGGGTGATGAACAATTATTGTATATATCGTATGAGCGTACAATACGCATCTCCCTAATCGGCAACAATTTGTACTTTTTTAGATTGTCATCCTCGTTACAATTTATTCTTTTTTGTGAATCTAAATTAAAGTAGGAAATTAAAGTTGGGGATTTAATTTTACATGGAATAGTTAATTTTAAATACATTTTGTTGAATTGGAATCTTCAAATAAAAATTATACATATAAACAAAATACTGTAAGGCAAAAATTCTCTTTGATTCGAATTGTATACGTTAATTTAAAACAATAAAAAGTCCATTCAATGCAACATAACTCTCACGATAGTTGTACTTACAAAAAAAATCATAATACTATTTTTGTAGAGAATTTTGATATTTACAAATTTGGTCTGAGATATTTTTGTAATAAAACTTACCATATTCGAGAAAAAACCAAGTTGATGAGTACTTTAAAATTTGTATGTTTTGACTAATCTCAAATACTTACTTACTAAACTAGGGACTCACCCAACAAACTTCTCCATCTAGCTCGATGTCTCCAGTTTCGCGGTCTAAGTTTGATAAGGTCACCTTCCATTGTCCATGTATCTGCACCGTATGCAAGGACGTAAATGATAAGGGTCTTATATATGTGTTGTATGTCCTTTGTTGACAACAGCATGTACTTTGTTTTGCCCTCATTAACCGTTAAACCCATTTTTGCCGCCTCTGCCTCAATACTCACAAAAGCCCTATTGACATCACGCTGAGTTCTTCCGATTATGTCAATATCATCAGCATATGCTAGTAATTGGACAGACTTTT
Organism: Eupeodes corollae; assembly: GCF_945859685.1. Taxonomy (NCBI): domain Eukaryota; kingdom Metazoa; phylum Arthropoda; class Insecta; order Diptera; family Syrphidae; genus Eupeodes; species Eupeodes corollae. The sequence continues at coordinate 129,800,201 of NC_079149.1, forward strand.
GAAAGATAGTGCCTCTAGTGTTGACGTGTGAGCTCTGCACTATTCTTTCAAGCACGATGTTAAAAAAATCACATGACAGCGCATCATCTTGTTTAAACCTTTTTTGACATCGCTCTGTTAAGTTGTTTCCAACCTTTATAGAGCAGCGTGAATTCTCCATGGTCATCCTGTACAAACGGACGAGTTTGGCAAGGATGCCAAAACTAGACATTGAAATCGATAAAAAGATGGTGAGTGTCGATTTGGTGTTCTTGGGTTTTTCCATGATCTGCCGTAATGTGAATATTTGATCAACTGTGGACTTTCCTGGTCTAAAACCACACTGATAAGGACCTATCAGGTTGTTGACGATGGGCTTTAGACGTTCACATATTACGGCAGAGAGGATTTTATAGGCGATGTTAAGTAGACTGATTCCTCTATAGTTGGTGCAGTTTAGAGTGTCTCCTTTTTTCAGGATCGGTCAAACAATACTGAGGTTCCATTCATCGGGCATACTTTCTTCGATCATATTTACAGATAAGTTCGTGCATTCTCCTAACCAACTTACCTCCAGCGGCTTGAAAGAGCTCGGCATTCAAGCCATCTGCTCCAGCGCCTTTATTAGACTTTAGCTTAGATATGGCAATCTTTACTTCGTCTAAGTCGGGAGGACGGGATTGTTGGCTTTCGTCTTCTATATTGAATGGATCATCCTGCCTGACAGTGGAATTCTGTTCTTCGTCGCCGTTATACAGTCTAAAGAAGTGGTCCTTTCATATCCACAGCATTGACTGCGATTCCACTATGATGTTTGCACTTTCGTCTTTGCAGACTTCGGTTCTGCTTTTAAATATCTTCGACCGCACGCTTCTCAAGCCCTCTCTTTTTCCTTCAGAGAAGTCGGTGTTCCTCTCACCTCTTCTGCTCTTAAAGCTCATGAGCAGCTCTTGTCCTTTAATGCAGCACCGCTTTGCATGCCTGTTGTTTGGCTGCATTTGCCTGCCGACAATGCTCATCAAACCAGGGGTTCCTTGTTGGTGGCTGTTTGAAACCCAGCACATCAGAGGCGGCTTCTCTGATTGCATCTTGGCAATGTTGCCACTGGTTTTCGCTATATTGTGTTGGCGGCAGAGGACTTCGAGAGAGGTTACTTGTAACTCCGTTGGAAAAACATTTGGCGATCTTTTGCGATTGTAGCACTTTGACGTTGTACCTTCTGCCAGCAACTCCCTGTTTTGCCTTGGGTCTCGAAATCCGAAGTGCTACCTTGGCTACAACGAGGTAGTGGTGCGAGTTGATGTTAGCTCCTCGGAAAGTTCGTACATCCATGATGGTGGAAGCGTGCCTGGCGTCGATCGCAGTATGGTCAATCTGGTTGACGGTAGATTGATCTGGAGTCCAAGTTCCTTTGTGGATTATCATGGTGTGGAAAACGCGTACTGGCTACCATGACGTTTTGGCCCGCAGCACAGACCACGTGCGGTCGAAGAATTAGCGAAGGACCTAGACTGCTATAAAGCAGACATCACCGCCATCCAGGAAATACGTTGGGATGGGCCGGGCTGCTACCACGAAAACAAATAGCGCTTATTTGGATGCGGCTTCGTCATTAGAGCCAGACTTAGGCAAGAAGTCTTGAGCGCTTCATGACCAAACGCATCAAGGCTAAACTCAGCAACATTAGCCTGATATTTGCGCACGCCCCCACAGAAGATAAAGACGACAACACCAAAGATATGTTCTTCGAGCAGTGTTGATATTAGGAAGGGAAGACATCTTTGGTGGAATAATCGGCTAAGCCCAAGTGCGCCACCAAAATTTGGTTCTATCGGAGTTGTTGTTATTTGACCACTTTTTTATATGTTTAAATTCAACGGACTATAAGCCTATGAACAGAATTTAAAAGTACTTAATTTTTTAAACGAATAATTTTAAGAATAAGATTACATGACAATTTTAGACTAACTATACTTGAGCAAAACATTTTAAGACAAAATCAGTATTAATAGTCTTTTTTTAATAAACGTTTTGTACGTGTATTATTTGCCTGAAGACTTTTTCGTAAACTCATTTTAAGTGTAACATTAGAATATGACTATGTAAATAAAATACAGGAACCAGATTAAATTAGAGAAGAAATCAAAAAATCTTGAAAGGTACGCATTTTGTTCAAAAATTTTAAACAGTTTATAAAGATCAAATCGGGAAAAACAGAACTTCTAACATTATTACTGATATAAAATCAATTGATCTTTAAATCATTTTGACTAAGAAACAGGTACAAACAAGTAGATTATTCCAAAAATACTACCGAAAAGAATAGAAAAGACTTAATTTTTTGTATATTCCTTACAAGTTGCGTGTTTTGGATCTTTTTAAATATGTTCTCTACAAAATTCGTCTAGCTAAATTTTTACTCATGGCATAGAAATGTGCTTTGTGATATTGGCTTAAATGTTTGTGTCTCGAAGAAAATGTTGTTGTTAATTTTTTTTTTAAATTGACACTCGAAAACGAATGGGAAGATGCCAGTGTGAGCTGCATTCCAGACTCTTTTTAAAAATTGGGTTTTAATTTGAGTATCTCGATAAAGAATAAAATTATTGACTCAAATTTTTTTTTTAATTACATGTATACAAAATAATTGTTAACTTTAGGTGAATTTGGAAATCAATAATTATTACAAAAAAATCAATGACTGATTCACTCAAACTTGTTGAAGAAATAATGATGAACTAATATCGAACATTGAAGCAACATATTTATCATCAGAACAACGAGAACATAATTCAAAGTATTTGTTTTGTATCAAGACTCTTATATTTATTCTTTCTTATTCCAAAGGTAATTCCATCCTGATTTGCTAAAAAATATCCCTTTATAAAACTCTATTCACACAAAACGAAGGAAGTACCACAAATATTTTTCACTTTCCTATAAAATAACAATTAACAGTAACACACAGAAAAAAAGACACAGCAGTAGCTAGCTGAAAAGGATCTGTTTTTTTCTGTATATTCGTATTCTTTTTCAAAATAAAAAAGCGTGTTCAAAACTCCCACGAAAAGATTATTATATTCTTATCCTTAAATTTCTTACAAACAACTTTAATCTCTTTTTTTGTGTGTTATTTTTCTATGATTTTATCGCATCATTTCTTTTACTTTAACTACTAAGTCGCAATTTGTCCTTTTACATTCTTCATACGGGATATATTTTCACTTCATTTTATCCTTTCGTTTTTAAGTTGGTATAGAGCACAACATTCATTTCATTTGTACCTTTATTCCGTTTTTCCTTATTTTCTTTTGTTTGTTCCTCAATTGCATTGTAAGAATGAGAATCTGTTACTTCATACTTACTACACTCAACTCATCTCACAATCACAATCACAAATGACAATGGGTATACATACATAAGTCTATTAGAAAAGAATTTATTTCATTTATCCTTCCTGGTTTCTGGTCCTAGTGGTCATATATTATATCCTGGATGCTGTGTTAGCTACCAAAACAAATGAACTCAAGTTTTTCACTCAAAAAGGATTTGGTCTTTTTCTCCTTGCAGGCATCAGTGCAAGGAGAGAGTGAGGGACTTGGAGGAAAATAAAATTCTTTTAAAAAATAATAATATAATGCATTCTTTGAGAACAAACAATCAAAAAAGTTTTTCATGGATTTTTGAATAGGTTAAAAAAGGGACATAAGGGTTTTTACAATTTTTTCCTTTTTTGACTGATTTTTTGTATTTTTAATCTTTGGATGGGATTAGCTGCAATATCCTTATGAATGTGTTGATCCTTATCTGTTCAAGTTTTCTTATGGAATTAAAAAAGAAGGAAATCCAAAATTATTGTCACGGCAATGGTTTTAAATGACTGGAACCTTACTCAATAAGTAACTTGCACTTCCCGTCAATCCTATGAGGAATTCTCGGAATTAAATGAATCTTTGATTGAACCGCTAAGATATCATAATGGTACAAATTGAGTGATGGGTAAACAATTCTGTAAACAATTCTAAAAGAATACAATCTTTAGTGAATGTAATTTTTAGGAATCAATTGAATTCAAATTTAAGATAATCAAAAACATTAGAATCATTTTATTTGTTTGTTTGAATGCCATTAATTGATGACAATCGTTTGAGATACGAAAGGTTTAAAGAATACAATCTTTAATAAATATAATCTTAAGGAATCAATTGCATTGAACTTTAAGATCATTAAAAACATTTAAATCATTTTATTCGTTCATTTAAATGGAATCAAATGATTACAATCGTTTAAAACTTGTTAAGTTCATTCCTATTCGAATGAACTCTTTTGTATCATCTACAATTTTTAAAATTCTGAACAATGCAATAAGTTGATGACATTCGTTTGCGATGCGATAAGTTTAAAGAATACATTCTTAAATGAATGTTATCTTTTGAAATAAATTGATTTCAACTTAGATCATCAAAAAAATTGCAATCGTTTATTTCAATGCAATCAGTTGATGACAACAGTTTTAAGACACGATAAATTTCAAAAATACAATTTTTAATGAATGTAATCTTAAGAAATTAATTGAATTCAACTTTTAGATCATCAAAAACGTTACAATCATTTTATTTGTTCATTTGAATACAATCAGATGAGTACAATCGCTTGAGAGTTGTTGGGTTTATTCCTATTCGAATAAACTCTTTTGATTCATTTGCAATTTTAAAAAAGTCTGTACAAAATTTTAAAGGAGGAGGTAAACAATATGTAAATATTGCAAAGACTTTTGTTTGCTAGGTGAAGACTTTTGCAAGTTCTTCTCAACTCAAACGTGAATGAGTATATTGACAAAATCAGGAAAAGAGGTGAAAGTTTTAAAATAAACAGATGAAAGAATTTGGTTGACTTTCGAAAACAATCTTAAATTTTTTAACGGAAAAGTTCTAAGCTTAAGATAGATTACCTGTAACTTTAAAAAAACGACTTTGTAAAATACAAACGTTGCCTGTTTCTCATTTTCCCTAAGCCCATATTTTCTGTCTGGTGTCTCAGCCATGAGGTTGCCGACATGAGGTTTCCCTAAAACCCGCATACAACATTCTTATATTATTTTTTCACAACTCTATTCAAATTCGTAACTCTTTGTGCTTTAAGTGACACAAAAAAAAACACATTTTATATATAAGTTTGTCTGACACCTTTTGAATAGCCATCAGTGCCTATTCAATTTATTCTGACATTAAGATCAGGAAGAATATTATTATTGTCATTGCAATTTTCTTTCGAAAAGAAATGTTGTGGTATACTTATAAGCCTTCAAGTAACTGAACTGAATACATTATTAGACAAAGAGTCATATTCAAGTCTTCAAACAAAGTTCTGAATTTTGTGTGTCTTCTTCACAAGTGAAAAGGTCCCTTTACGTGAGGGATTTTGTTGTGTTTTTATTTTCTTTAAGTCTGTCTACAAAGTTCTCTATGAGAAAAGAAAAAAGAAATTAATAGAAGTTTACTTAAGATACCTCTTCAGTCTATATATACAATGTACCTACAGTACATGCACTTAAATAAATTGCAAAGCAAGGGATTTTGTTTAAGGGCTAGGCTAACATTTATAAGACATAAAAAGAACCTCATCATTTTACCAAAAGAAAGAATATACTCTTCAAGGTAATGACAAGGCCAAATAATAATGAAGAGACATCATTTTTGGAGAATAGCAGTACAATAAACTTTTGGAAAAAAAACTTTAAGAACTTAGTCCCATTTTATAGTTTAAATGATAAAATAAAGTGTATCAAATCAGCCTCATTTTTAATTCTTAATTGAAGACAAAATAACTTAAAGAACTTTCTTAAAAGTCTTGATGTGATCTGTAAGACAAAATCTATTGTTTCTCCAAATATTCACGAAAAAATAAAATTTCCCAAACATATTTTCAGAAGTTCGCAATTATAATTTCATACGTAATTCAAGACTCTCCAAAAAAAAAAAAAAAAAAACATTTTAACCAGTTCCGCCTTAGATAAGAAAAAATTCTTTCAAAACGAATTTTAAACTAAGGACTACCTCCTACAGTAACTGCATTGAAATTGAACTATTTTTAAGTATTCAAGGGATTTATGTCTATCCTAGGATTCGAAAGTCCTTTTGCTGGAATTTTAAGAAAAACAAATTAAAACACTATCTATTCATAGTAGAAAGCTTAAAAAAACCTCGTTATCCTAATGATACCCTGTAAAAGGTTTAAAATGCGTGGGTTCATTTTCCTACTATATTGCTCAAGTTTTAAAAGTGTAAAATTGTTATATCTTTGCAAAGTTCTTAATTTCTTTGAAGAATTTTAAATAATATCCAAAGTTCAAAAGTACACCCCCCCCCCCCCGCTCTTAAATTAGAACAAAAATTAAATTCCATAAAATTTTCTATTGAATGTTTGACCTGAATCCTTTTTCTTTCATAAAGAATAACGAGTACGAGTACATTATCCTCACAACACACAAAAACACCAAGTTAACTTAAGCCATATTGAAATTTAAAGTTATTTAAGACTTACGCCAAAAATTCACACACTGCAACCACAGCATCAGAACCACGAAATTCCATTTAACTTGCATCCTTTTGGCTTCCATAAAATAAAACAAAAACAAAAATCGAACAAACAACAACAAAATCAACAAATATATTTAAGATTTAAGAAGAATAACTCCTTTCAAAGGATTTGCCCTCGGATCACTTCATTTGGACTTTCTCTCTCTCCCTCTGTCTTGTGATGCTCTCCACTCAGTCCTTCAATGTTCTAAAATTGTGCAGGATCTGATGGTGTTCTTTTTGTTCGATGGCGTCATCATTTTCATACTATATAACGTTCAACACTTCGCTACGACCAAAGCGACGAGGAGCGACGCTTGGAGGTACCATCCCATCAGCAGAGTATAGGGTATATCAGCTTCAGCTCCTGAATATAAGCAAAGCTCTTTTCATTTGCTTGCCACTCACTTTTGCTCCTTTTACTTTCACGTTAGGTATAGGTACGTCCTTTACTCTTGTTACATAACAAACATATCCCCCATATCCTTGCATAGAAATGTAACCCATTATGTACGTATGTGGAAGTACAATATATATGTGAACTCGCCTTTAGGATAAAATGAGTTTCCACTCAATCACGAAGTGAAATAAATCGAACTTCAAAAGGATTTCGGGATTTTGCTATTTTGCCATTTTTCCCATTTCCATTTTCTGTCTTATTTCTTTTTTTTTCCTGTTCATTTTATTATTTTTGATTCCCCGAGTGTTGAGTGTGTTGAAGAAGAAAGTTTTATATTTTCTTTTAGTATTTTTCAATATTACTTATTTTTCCCGACTGACTTTTCCGAGAATCGAGATCCTGATGTGATGTTCGTTTTTGGCTTTGCCTTTGCCTTCGAAGTCCTTTATTTTTCTACCTTCTGCAAGAGTGATACTGCTCGTCCTAGTTACCTATCAATATGCTATAAAATTGAACTTTTACAAGGTACTATTTTCGAGATTCTACATTTTCCCAGTATAACTATCATCATCATCATCATCATCATCATCGTCGTCAGACTATCAGACATATTGAAATAGCTTATTGGAAGGTTCCTTTTTTGTTCATGTTTGAAATTCTCAAAGAAGAATATTTAAGTCCGAACTTCTATCGAACTCTTTTTTGTTTTGTATTAATTGACGACTTTTAGATGAAAATATTTCTTTTTTAAGGGTTCGAGGGTTAGAAGACAACAATATTTTTGTTTATTGGCAATTTTGGTTTCAAGAGATATTGACATGGAGAACAGTTTTCAATCAAACTCAAAAATAAATATGAAGTGTTGAGTGGATAAGGGTTTTGAGAGAGACATTTTTAAAAACTTAATTAAATATTGTTTCGAATAAGAAACCAGGATTTTTAATGAAAGTAATATAATCCATTTTTTGGAAAAGTAAAATTCTCATATTCGTTAGACTTCTAATTCGTCAAAAATTAATGGGATCTTAAAGTTAGCGAAAAATTGGTTTGACTTTAGTTTCCTGCAAAATGTAAACTTTAAGCAAAAGATAAACTCTTACAGATTTTTCCAAAATTTAGTCTTTGTAAATTTAAATTATATAAGTCTTTCTGAAAAAGAATTGCCTTTATTCCTTTCTGAACTTGAATTTTCCCTTAAGATGTTTGAAACATTTCAATTTAAAAATATTGAAAAGAAATGAATTGTACGAGTATATAAAGTTTATTTCAACGTATCAACTTCTATGATGACTTTACGAGGTACAAATCTTCACTCCATTTCCAGAAGATTTCATTGCCATGAGATGACGTATAAGACCTTATTTGACTGTACATAAAATTAGCTTCAAATATTATATTTCAATGGGTTTGACAAATAAGTTTAAGAGATAATCATTTGATGCAGAATTTGAACTCGAACTTCTTTAGTTAAGTATTTATTTATTATAATTTCTTAACTTTTAATAAATAAATCCGTTATCGAACCGATTTGTCAAATTAGCAATTTTAAAATTTTTCGACGTTTATATAGGTTCTTAGAACCTAGATAAAAGGATTTTTGAGAGATGTCTGTGTGTTAATTGTGTACGATACGTCTGTATGTTCGATATACCTTTCTTCTTCGGCTATATCTTAGAAATTAGTTTAGATATCGACTTCAAGTTCTTTCTGTTTTGAAGATAGTATCAAAACATGCAGATAGGTTTCTCAAAAATTTTTTGTTTAACAAATTAATTTGTAAACAACGTTTTGGTAGAACCTAAATATCTCACGAACAAAAAATGATATAACATATTAAAAGCAATGAAAGAGTTTTTCTTACCAACAAATTTAAACCTAAAAAAACTAATAATATTTGGTTGGGCTTGAATATCTTGGCAATGAATAAAGGTTTTTTTCAAAATAATTTTACCTTATCAAAAATATTATTTTTCACATTAAACCATTTTTTTTAAATATTCAACTGTTTTTCAAATAAGAACCAAAAAAAAAATACAAACTAAATTTTGTAAAAGTGATGTTTAATCTGAATATCTCAATAATTAACAATTATTCAAAATCATTTAATTTTCAACTTCCCACAGGAAGTTATTGTAATGGGTACGATTTGTCAAATTGAAAATTTTGACATTTCTCGGTGTTTCAAGTCCCTAAGTCAAAATAAAAGCATCTCAGAAAGATTTCTGTGTGTGCGTGAGTACGTCCGTATGTTTGCGATGTTTTTTTCGTTGGCCATAGCTCAAGAACCAGAAGAGAATCCGACTTCAAATAAATTTTGTGATACAGATAAAGAGGCAGGAATATGTTTAAAAGGCTCACAAAAAAATTACGTGGGTGGTTCTGTACCATAGGAATGCAAAATGATTTTATCTCGAAATTAAAAATAAAAGTTTTAGCCTCTGGTAGAGATTTGAGAAAAATCAAATTGACAATTTTTTTTACAAAAATAAAAACCTGAACCAAAAAATTAATAAAAGTTCGTAAAAATTGATTTTCGACTCAAACAACTTTTCAAAACTCTGAGATATTAACTTTAAACTACTTTATTCTTTTAAAAAATATTGTTTTCAAAATTCAGTAAAATTTTGAGAAAAACCGAATTGACAGTTTCGTTTCACAAAAAATTAAAACTTAAAAAAATAAATAAAATAAATTTCTTTTTAAATAAAAACTTAAAAGAAAATTTAACAAAAGTTGGTAAAAATTTACTTGCGACTCAATTATAAGAATCCAAAAGTCCCTTTTTTCACAAAATAATAAAATCTACAAAAAATACGCAAATTTTGTTAAAATTGGTGTTCAGTTCTTGACATCTCTCAAATTAAATTCATTCACCCAAGTTGTACAAATTTAAAAAATGCTACGAAAATTGGTAAAAATTGGTTTTCAACTAAAAATCTCTTTAACAAAACAAGATTTTTAAACAAAACTATTTCTTTATGTAAAAAATGTTGTTGGCAATTTTAAGAATAATTCAACTGAAAAAATATGAGGAATTCTTACTCTTCCCCGGTTGCTACGCTCGATGTGAATGACACACCATTTGTTAGCTCTTAAGAGAAAGCAAATCTCTTTGCTCGGCAGTTCGCCGCCAATTCAACGCTGCCAGTGAGTGTTATGAATCCGCCTGTACTTGATCGAATTAATGATTCTATGATTAAAATCTTTTTTCGCACTCGTACTGTAGCGAGAGTCCTAAAAGATCTTAACATACATAAATCTGCTGGTCCGGATGGTATCCCCGCTATCGTTCTGAAGAGGTGTTCTTCTTTGCTGGAAGAACCACTGCGTAAGCTTTTTCATCTGTCCTACTCCTCAGGTCTCGCTCCGAGCGGATGGAAAGCCGCATTTGTCCAGCCTATTCCCAAAAAAGTCGAATCTTCCTCACCCTCTTATTATCAACCGTTTGCACTTACGTCCCTTCTTTGCAAGGTCATGGAAACGCTGGTTATCAGCTCAAGAAATATCTTGAAGAACGAAATCTTCTTAATGACCAACAGAATGGATTTCGTAGCTATAGGACCACTGGTGATCTCATGGTTCATCTCGCCGAACAGTGGAATAAATCTTTACATAGTTTTGAAGAAAGTAAGATTATTGCGCAAGATATTTCAAAAGCATTTGATAGGGTTTGGCATCAGGCTCTCTTATCGAAAATGCGTGCATTCGGTTTCCATGAATCCCTTCTTCATTGGATTAGTAATTACCTTTTGAATCATTCAATACAAGTTGTATTGGATGGATTCAAGTCTGAAAACCACAAAATAAATGCTGGTGTGCCCCAGGGCTCTGTTCTATCTCCAACACTCTTTCTTATTTTTATTAATGATCTCCTGTCTGCAACATCTACTCCAATACATTGTTTCGCTGACGATAGTACTCTTAGCTTTTCATATTCGTTTTCAGATTCACACCCCTCTTCTTCGGATGTGGAACTGCAACGACAAAATAAAATAAGCTCATGAAATTTCGACCTAAACAGCATAGTACAATGAGGAATAAGAAACTGCGTGGAATTTAATGCTTCGAAAACGCAATGCTGTCTTGTATCGTTAAAGCAAAGTATAGCCCCCTGCCAGCTGCATTCCTCCCCTTAAACAGTTCAACCGTAATAATCGCGCTTCTAGGAATGCTCATCAATATACCCTCGAGCCCAACTTCGGTCGTACTGTCAAGTACAGAGATTCGTTCTTTAGCCGTACTATGCGAATGTGGAATGCCTTGCCACACTCTGTCTTTCCCAGCTATTGCAATATTCAGGAATTCAAAACCAATGTGCACCGACATCTCCTTTTAACCCCTCTCTCCCTTTGCTAGTGCTCACACTGTGTCTACATAATAACGGTAATATATTCCTTTGAATGTGCGCTAATTATTAAAAAAAAATGGTTTTTAACAAAAATCACAAAAAGAGACACCAAAAAATTACCGTTTTTTGAAATGACAATCGTGATGATTATTTTAAAACTTGTAACATAATGTTGCTGACATCTGATACAATTTTCCCAAAAATCAATTGACATTCTAAGGTAATAATTTTGAAGTTCCTTAAATCAAAATTTATCTCTCTAAATTAGGAAAACAAGGTTTTCACCCTTCTTTTGTAAATATAGGTTTCATATTCTTAAAAAAATGTACAGCTTTTGAAGCCTCTTAAACCATCATTTTAAGCCTCTTGAAATGACACAAATATTTTTTACATATCCAGTATTATGTAGCTTGCCCTACTTACTTAACCTAATCTACAAAAAATCGATCGGTATATCAGGCTTTAGCCTAGATTTATTAATTTAATACCTCTTTTTTATTTTTCACTATAAAGTTAAATTTTTAGATCGCACATACGCCGCCGCCGACCGCATTGTAGGCAATAAATATTCCTCCGACAGAAAAAAGGTTCAAAAATCGATTATCTATCGATGCGATAAATTGAAGCAATTTGGCAAAAGATAGGCGCCCAATAAGCGCACCAAAAAGTCATCATTCAAAAAATAAAACATTTTTTTAATGAAAACAACCACAGAACCGAGACACACACGTTTGTTGTTGATAACTCAAACGCAACTCAGCAACAACAAAAATTCCCAACAAACATTTTGAAAAAAAAAAAAAAATGATTTCTTGTTGCATCCCAGGTTAATTGGAAATTTCTGCATCACTCCAGCATCCACAAATCATATGGTGTGGTGCTGCCGCATATGCAGCAAGCAGTAGCAGAAGCATCATAGCAGCAGCTGTACACCTTCATAGGTATACCAAAAGAGATATTTCGCGCAGAGCATGCTTTACGGCCTTTTTGGCCAAATTAAAGTATTGCCTCGGTTCATTGGGCACACACCCAGTTTTATATATGGTATGGCCCACCACCAAGCAGGCACCCGGCCAAAATATTAATTGCACGAATATGCCTAGGTCCTCCATCGCTACCGCCTCCACTCTCCACCTACCATCGCCCAGCATCATCAACGACCGCCATCACCAACGTGATGGCGCATCAAGTGCTGAGCAACAAATAGCAGGAATCTCTAGCTGCCTTCTCGTCCTCATATCTTGCATCATTTTACCTTCCTAAAAATATACGAGTTCAAGCTTAGAGTAGAGTTCGAGTAGTTTTTAGGCAGAACGAGTGAGCGTGCTTCATGACCAAATTCAGGTTTCGCGTGTAGTAGTCAGCCAGTGCCCCAGCATCCCCAAATCCGAACCAAAAGCTGAAGCTGAAGCCCGCCGAACATCAGATGTCTGATGGTTTCACCGTGTGGTTGCTCTCTGTGGAATGTATCTCGTTTGTGCGTTTTATTCGTTCGCTTTTTTTATGTTTTGCGGTGCAAATTGTTTCGATAATTAGAACTTGCTGATGCCATATTTTGTTCAAGCATCAGGATCAGGACCCACTCACGAAAAAATTGACGGCAGGCAAAAATATACCTATATAGATGTGGCTGTTTGGAATTTGAGCCGTCAAATACTAAATTTCGTCCAAAGACCAATAAAACAAAACAAAAATCCGTCGAATCTGAAAATTGGAGGGATTCATGGCCACATTCCTCTGTAATTGGAAAATAATTTGTTTGAGTCAGAGCAATGGCTGACGATGACGACTAGGACGAGGACGACGATGAAAGACCGAACGTAAGGTGAGGTGTGGTAAAAATTCGATGGTTTTTGGAATATTGGATGGATGGATGCGTTTTTGCTGATCCGACAGAAACGACAGTCGTGTCGTTTGAACTGATCAAAGAAGGCAATTTAATGACACGCCAAGGTATTATTATTTTGTTTGGTGGTTTGATTCTTTGATCCTTTGAACCATTAGCATCGAAAAAAATCACATATACCAAATTGGTTTTAGGTACTCAAACAAAGAAGGTTTGTTTGTAAGACTGAAAAAAGCTCTATAATGGTCAAAATTGTTGAATCATTCAATCATAAAAAAAAGTAATCAGGGGGTTAATAGGGCAAATGAGGGAGCTTATTAAAGTGAAACCTAAAATTTATCACATTCCTTTGCAGCTACATTACATTTTGCGAGGTAGGAGCATCAGGAATATGTTTCCAACATAAACGACCAATGTTCATCTCGAAAATAATAAATAACTCAAAAGTCCCAACTTAAGAACAATTTTTTTTTAATTACAAAATTGAATTATGTGTCGCTATCTTGTGTCAAATTTACTATTTTTAACTTAATTTATTGTAATGGGTCCGCTTTGTCAAATTGAAAATTTTGACATTTCTCACAGTTTCAAGGTCCCTAGAGTCGAACTAAAAGATTTTTAGAAAGATGTCTGTTCGTGCGTGTGTACGTACGTCCTATCGTCAGTACGTCCGTACCCTTGGGAGGTTTTTTTCGTCTTCAATAGCTCAAGAACCAGAAAAGAAAAAAAAAGAAATCGATTTCAAATAAATTTTATTATACAGATAATAAGACAGATAGATGCAGAAAGGGCTCTCAAGAAAATTGCGTGGGTGGTTTTTTTTTACCATAGCAGTTATCAGTGTGGATGTGACCCACACTGATAACTTCCCATCTCGTCTGTCAATTTGTATTGCTTAAAAGTTTCTAGGTTTTCGTGTTGGGTCAGTTAAATTGTTCTTAAAAATTTTTAAATTACCAACAATATTTTGCATTACATTGAAATAGGCATATTTCAAAATCTAGTTTTGTTAACGAGATTTTTAGTCGAAAACCAATTTTTAGGAATTTTAGTAGCATTTCTTAATAGTTTGTATTTCTTATATAAACAAATACAAATTTGATGAATGCAATTAATTTGAGAGATATAGACAACCGACTGTTCGATGAAAAATTTACTTTCGAATCAAATAGCTTTTCAAAAATTAAAAATATTGTCTTCAAACTTTTTTTATTTCACAGAAAATATTGCTTTCGATATTCAATAATATAATTCAATACAAAAATTATTGAATATCGAAAACAATAAATGAAATGAAATAAAAAAAAATAAGACAAATTTTTTTATTTTTGAAAGGCTTGACTTAAAGGAAATTTTTACCAACTTTTATTAATTTTCGTTAGGTTTTTATTTTTTGTCAAAGAAACTGTCAATTTGATTTTTTTCAAAATTTTAGTAGATGTTAAAAACGCTATTTTCCGTTGCACGAAATTGGTTTTTTTTAATTTATAAAAAAAATAGTTAATTGGATTTACTGGTTTGGTATTACGTAACAATATATTATACACAATTTAATTCAAGTCTGTAGCGTCATTGGTTCGTAAGATACTAAGGGTTAAACAAAATGTTCACCGTTTTAAGTTGCGACATATAGGAATCATGTATATGGCAAGTTTTGCATTCGTGCGAAATTTGGAACTCGAGATTTTAATCAAAAATGATATTACGATGGTAGAGAAGTCGTAAAAAGTGGGTCCCGTGATTCCGTCCGGTCTGTTTTGTCTGTCTATCCACGCTCCTACAGTCTAAACAATGGAGTCTATTGAGTTCAAACTTTTAAGTTAAGGTTTTGAGCAGATTCACGTTAGGTGTTTTTTTCATTTTGCCCATTCAATTTTGTTGGTCAATAACAAACTAATAGATTTTTTTCTTTTCTTTCAACAAAAAAAAAGGTGCCGCTCACAGGACCGTTATTTTGTTTTTTAAATTTTTTCAGCAACTTGTAAACCGATTTCAATAATTTTTTTTTTCAAAAAAGCTCTTATATTGTCTTAAAAATATTTGATTATCAAAAATTAAATTTTGTATTGTTTGGATTTTTAAAAAAAATATTGATTTTTTTTTTCAAAATTCTATATTTCAAAAACTGGTCTATATTTTTTACACAATTCAAATGTAGATCGTATATTTACAATCACTAAACAACTGCATACCAAAAATATTTTTAGAACAAAATTGAAAAATTTTATAAAAAAAATGAATTTAAAAAAACGCTCTATTTTCAAAAAAAAAATTTCAAAAATTAAGGGTTTTTTTGGTTTTTAAAATGGCATCTTAATTTTTGAAGACAAACTTATTTTTCAGGTAAAATTTTGAATCTTAAAATAGTTTTTTTTTTAAATTATTTTAACTGTGCATGAGCCCGAAAGAGCGCGTTATTTTTCCAAAATTGTGATTGCATTCCTATCTTTAATCCAAATTAATGCATTTGGTACATATTTATGCATTTTTATAACAATAACTATTGTGAATACCAATGATGGCCGTCCGTATAGCGCCACTGTATTGGATTAACGAATATGATATATTTAATCAACAATCTATTTTAAAGTGTCTATCAACAAGTTTTATCTTGGTACCTTTGTATCTATGATTTTAAAATGTTATTCTTTAAGACTAAGGTTGTTTCACACATATTTTACAAGTTTAAGAAACGGGCCTGAAAGAGATTATGTATTTTCTTTTAGAATCACTTTTTCAACATATGTATACACATTATACCTGTATAGGTATTACGTACAACCTCTACAACTATTGCTTACGTGTCACTTTATAACTAAAATCCAAAACGCATAAGAGCCTGACTGTAAACAACACATGAATAGCAAATTCTTGTATTTGTTCGTATGCTTACTTCTTTTAAAATTTAACGAACAAAAGAACGTAATAACTCCATGTTTAAGCTGAAAACTTGTAAACTTCTACTACCAATAACATTCCTTCATTATCATCATAAACATGTCTTTATCTATCTATCTGAATAAAGCTGAGCACGCCAATGAACTATTCTTTATCTGTTTTAGACACCTTCCTAACTACACAACCAATAGGCGATCGCTTTACAATTTAAACATTCATGTTCTGCCTCTTTCTTATCTTCAGATAATTTATTTTCCATCCTGGTTCTTCTTATATGAATTTAAAATAAAACTATAAAAAGGAAAAAGCTTTAAATGAACTACAAACAATTGTTTACGTTAAGTATGCTTACAAGTATTTTTTATTTACGGGATGAAATGTCCTAGGATGAGTTGTGTCTTGGGATGAATCGGGTGGTTTTTTTGAAAAATCAAATGGCATTTATATCTTTGAAGACAAACTTATTTCACAGGTATATTTTAAAATATTATGTAGGTACTTTTTTAAACATACACTTTGCATACAAGAGCAAGTTTGTGTGACCCAGTCGTGCATTTTATTTTAATCTGCTATTGTAAAAAAAAAACACTCACGCAATTTTTTGAGAGTCCCTCTTGCATTTTTCTGCATTATTATCTTTATAACAAAATGTATTTGAAGTCGATATCTTTACTGGTTCTTAAGCTATGGACGACGAAAAAACGTCCCGAGGGTACGGACGTAAAGACGTACGAACAAACGAACGTACGTACACACGCACGCACAGACATCTTTTTAAAAATTTTTTATTTCGACTCTAGGGACCTTGAAACGTCGAGAAATATCAAAATTTTCAATTTCACAAATCGGACCCATTACAATAACTTCCTATTGGAAGTTAAAAATAATAGCAGCATTTTTGAAAATTCTTATGTTTTGTATACAAGCACTCTTTGCAAAGAATAGAACAATCTTGAAAGTAATAACCTATATTCTCAAAATATTCGAATAGAATATCAGTTTTCACCAACAACAAAATTATTGATTTTGAGACATATTTTATTGCTGCTCCTATCAAATTAACGTTTTGTTATATAGCCTGTAGCCATCCTTAAAGAACTATTTAACACTCAAAGAATTTTTCAAATCAGATCCGTAGTTCCTGTAGTTAGTGCTTTCAAACAAACAAACAACAAACTTTAGCTTTATAATATTAGTATAGATGAAAAATAATTATGTATCGGAATTTTCTTAAAAATGTTTAAAATGTTTAAAACAAAATAATTATAAATTGAGAATAGTTTGAAGGCAATATATTTAACTTGTGACAAGATTCGCTTCAAAAATTAATTTTAACCAATTTTTAGTAGTTTCTTCAAGTTTTTTATGTTTTGTTAGAAAACTGTAGCTTAGATTTTTGTCAAAAATGTTGATTTCTGATGCTTTGAACTATTTAAGAGGTAATATCAGTTTTTTTTTTGGTTATTTCGAATTTATACAAATTTGATATTAAGTTAAAATTCAATATTATTGATTACATTGATCAACTAAAATTTTTAACTTATTTTTATTTCTTTAGTGAAAAAATACATAAATAAAGAATATTTATTTGAAGTCGATATTCTCAAAATAGGGCCAAATGGAATCTGCACCCAAAAAAATATCCGAATGTCCAAGATACATTGATGTAATTGATGTGATCACTTACTGGTACATACAGTGCTTTGCTTAAGTAAATATAGCTGCGCCTTTTGTTCTTACTCAGACTTTTTTCTTTAAAGATGAATTTCAGTGATGTTTAACATTTATGGGTTAAATAGGTTCTACGTTGACTGGAACGATGTGACATGGTTTAAATGTTTCCAAAAACAAAATGATTTAAAACCAGAGTTGCCATTAAAGCTTACAGCCAGAGGTTTGAAAACAGAGTTTTAATATCTGATAAAGATGATTTCGTTTAGTTAAAGCCAAAATAGTTGTAGTCAAATTTTGGATGAGATTAAAGGATTTTGACTCAATTTAAACGGGATTCGAACTGCAAAAATGATAAGTGTCACTGTTAATGGCAGTTGCATCACTGTCACTTATATCTTCGACTGCCAACTTTCAAGATAGAAACTTCAATGTCATACCAATACCAAACTCTAGATACAAAATCCAAACCATACAATACAAACTGCAAAAACAAGAAGAAACGAAAAATTAAAATTTCAGAAAAACGTATTTCAGCAGTCATCGAGAGAAGACCAACTAACCCAAGAATTATCAAGAAATATTAAAAGAAATTTGTAGTTTCTCATAAAATTTCTACTTGAAATAAAAATAATTCAAAACTGACTAATTTAACTTGATACTTAGTTTTTAAATAAGCAACACGTTGTTCCAATAATAAGAAAAAACAACATTCACACACACAGCAACGATTTGCAAAAACGGTTTGATAGTAAAATTGACTCTCGCTCAACGTGAATTAATCAACAATAGAGTAGCATTTCTTCCAAAAAATTTTTTTTTTTGAGGCTCGTAGTGCCATCTGTTTTCTGATTTCTTTTAATATAACTCAGGATTTTTCTCAAAAATTTAATTAGATTTATGTATGTATCAGAACCATTTAATATTGAATTTTTCGTGTCGACGATACCGTTCAAGTCTACGAACTTTTTTAAGCAATGTCATATTTCATAAAACAATAATGTATCAGTCTTAGGCCTTTTAAATGGTGAATGAAATCCTAACTAGTCTGGATGCGTAGGGTTTCAGAGTGAAAGCCTATGCGGACGACGTTGCTATAGCAGTTTCAGGAAAGCATCCTTATATCCTAAAAGAACTCTTACGATATGCCTTAGACAGACTAATACTTTGGGCTGATCGGTGTGGACTGGGTGTTAACTCACACAAAACCGATCTGGTTTTATTTTCGAGGAGATACAAAATTCCATTTGTCAACCCTCCTTATATTAAACGAATCCAATTAAAATTCTCAGATGAGGCTAAATACCTAGGTCTTGTCTTAGACAAAAAACTAAATTGGAAACGCAACGTACATGAAAGAGTCAAAAAAGCTACTGTAGCTCTCTTTTCTTGCAAAAAAGCTATTGGTAATAAATGGGTTTTACAGCCCAAAATCACGCATTGGCTATACACATC
Source organism: Eupeodes corollae (assembly GCF_945859685.1). Classification (NCBI taxonomy): domain Eukaryota; kingdom Metazoa; phylum Arthropoda; class Insecta; order Diptera; family Syrphidae; genus Eupeodes; species Eupeodes corollae. The sequence goes on from NC_079149.1 coordinate 129,819,376, forward strand.
GGTATATTTTTTATCGGCAGGGATAAGTTAAATAAAATCCAACGTTCAGCCTGCCTATGTATAAACGGATCGCTGCGCACGACCCCGTCTGCAGCACTGGACACCTTGCTCTACCTTACACCTCTTGACATATTTAGCAAACAAATAGCTGCAAAGAAGGGGTTGGTGGTGGTGTGTACTCTGAACGACTGAAATTAAGTCTCTCATTCCGCCTTCCCAATCATTGTAGCGTGTTCCAGGCGGAACTTTTGGCGATTAAGGAAGTCTTGTCTTGGCTCAAAGAAAACGTGATATCAACATCTGATATCCGTATTTTCTCTGACAGCCAGGCCGCTTCAAATCTCTGGACTCTGTCTCTACAAACTCTATAACAGTCTATAACTGTCGATCGTCTCTAATGGAGATGGTGTAACAGTTTAATATTCACCTTTGCTGGGTGCATGCCGGGCCATAGAGACATTCCAGGTAACTGTAAGGCAGATGAACTCGCCAGGAACGGTACAGTACAGCCCATCCTACCATGTTTGGCAAGTACTGGCATACCAATCGCTACTTGTAAACTGCTGCTAATGCAAGACGCTGTGAGGATGGCAGGCACCAGGTGGAACAACATCACCACTTGTCAAGTCACAAAAAACATCTGGCCAACACTGGATTTAAAACGTTCAAGGTGCTTGCTCTCTCTAAGCAGATCGCATATAAGCTCGATAATAGGTGTCATAACCGGACCCTTTCTAATAGGAAAGCACGCCACGAGACTAGGCTTATTCTCAAATGACTTTTGCAGAAGCTGTATGGACGAGGAAGAGGAAGAAACGGTTCTGCTCTAGCTCGAAAACGCAAGAATTACCTAGGAGAATTCTTCTTTAACGATCTAAACGATCTAAATCATATCAGTATAATCAGCCTCTCACGTTTCGTAAGGGACTCTAGCTGGTTCCATTGAGCTTAGGAGGAAGCCTCAAGATTCATGTGGTATCACAATGGGCCATTAAACTGGCCTAAGTGTGTCCGTTTCCATCTTGGACAGCCACTTTAACCTAACCTAGGTTTTTTAAAATTAAAAAAATTAAAAATTCTGCTAATTATTTCAACAAAAGCTAAAATTTTAGATTCCACTTTGAAGTAGACTTATTCTTGTTGCTCCATTTTTTGAGAGGAATCACTGCATAATTTTAAATGTGTGTTGTTCTCTACAATCAATGCTTCTTAATACTTGAGAAGTAATATCTCTTAAATTAATTATTAAATCTCAGTTTTGAAGCATAAATACTTGCAATCAAAAATATTTCTCATCTTAAAGAAAACAATATGAAGAAAAATTGTCATTTCAATAGCCGATAATCAAGCTAAATGCCTACAATCATGACAACACTTAACAAAAAAGTTACCTTAACATCCTTAAATTATACAATATTACACCAAATACTAATCTTAATTCATTATAATGACGACGGCAATATCTAACAGAGTCCTTTTTCTTAATGTACGTATTTATGTTTGTATCGTACATAGGTAAGCAAAAATGTGTTATTATATAGAAAAAAAGTTATAATTCCAAAAGTATGTATATGTAGGTATGTACCTAAAATAAATGCCTTATCACACCCCATATCGCCTCTCAAAAAGCCATAACCATCTATAATGCATCTCTCGTTCTCATTCCTCATTCTTATAATATTCCATAAGCAATTTGTCGTTAAACTTGCTATAGAACAAGCAATTTCGTAACAGCTGCCACTCCATAAACAATTAAAACTTAGAAAAACGTTTCCTTGTCGTATTATACTCCTGGTTTTGACTTTTACTAGCTAAACTCGAATATACCCCCGAACCACCAGAAACCCCTTGTTCTGTTCATGGGGACCAAAAGGAAAACCCAACCGAATCGAGCCAGTTTCAGGACCAGAACCAGGACCAAGCACACTACTTGATTTTTTTCTCATGTTTTGTGTTTTTTTTTTGTGTTACTGTTTCCTCTCACCGCACGCATGACTTTGAACGACTTCCAACCATTAACTGGCAATAAATTAGATTGTCACATGTTAGTAATTACTTGACTATACTATGAGAGGCTTATACTCGTATCGTACATACCCCAAACCCTAAGCTAAGGCCAGGATAGCCTAAAACGCAATCGTCTCTGTTTTCTCAAGTTTCATTTCTACTTTCCAGTTCTCCATCAGTTAAAAAGCCTGCTGCTGTTTCGACTTCGACTTCGTCTGCTGCTGTTATTCCTTTTGGTTTCACATTTCGACTAAATTTAGCCCAAGATAACGCAAAACTGCTGTTGGAATAATATATATGATGCCCAGCCCATGCCACTGCCAGTGCGAGTGATATCCTTTTTGGAACGCGCGTACGCACACAAACCTGCCACATCTGTGACGGGCACGTGAGTGAAATTTGCTGACTTTAATTCAATTTTTTTTTTTCGTTTTCGGTTCGGTTTGGTTTCTGTTCGGCTGGAGCTGAATTCTTTCACAATTTTCATGTCCTTGTTCGCTGTTGCTGTTGCTGTTATACCAAATGTTTCTCAACTGATGGTAATAAAAAATTGAGAAAAAAAAAAGATTATTTTCTCAACGCATAACTTACCAACTGTGTCACACCGACCAACGACGACAAAGCTCGTGTTAATAACTTTAAAGGATAAAAAATACAACTTATTTCTTTTTTCAAAAAAAAGGAGCAAAAATATTCGTTTCAGGTGCTGAACACTTGCAGGAACTTTATTCACATACAATATGGCTTTAAAAAATGTAAAATAGGCAGATTGGTCGCACTTCTATGCACATAGGAAGAAAAACTAGATTTTTAGTTCTTGAAGACTATAATTTAACGACCATATTTAAAACTCAAGTCATGTGTTAACGACGCCACTTAAAAACTTGTTAGTTGGGGAATTAGCCGCTTTTTATAGTTAAGTATATTTTTGAAACTAATTGTTATTTTTTTCTTCAGCTGGTCTTAAATAATAGCAATCAAAAGCAAAAATTAAACCTTCACACTTTTGTACCGTCCTCGTTAATCGTTTATGACAATTTCAATTTAAATAAATGTTTTCTATGTTTTTTAAGGATTTCCTTTTTTGGATTTTTTTTTATAAATGTTTTCTACACCTTTTAAAGGATTTCTTATAAATCATCCCTAGAAATAATTGAAAATTGGACTTAATAAAACTTGTATTCTTAAAAACATAGAAAACATAGATTAACAAAATTTTCACGTCTACCACAAGATATTTAACTATTGAGCAAGACATATTTCAGATGTATACATTTTAACTTCTTTTTTAATGATGTTTCGTCAGTAGTTAGAAAAAAACATAGAAAAATGTATAAGATTTCAACTGTCAGATTGAAAAAAAATCGATGTTTGAAACTAAAAGCAATTATTGCATTTGTTTGTTTTTAACAATGCTTTGAGATGATTTTTTTTACAAAGAGCGTGCATTCTGTTAAAAAACATAGAATTTTTTGTGAATTTTACTTGAAATAAGAACTAATTTCAAGTTTTTCTAAAAAATACCAAATAAAGTTATTACTTTGTGATGACTTCAATTTGAATGAAAAACCCATAAAATGAACATAGAAAACATAGAATAAACAAATTCAAATTTGTAAAATTTGAATACAAATTATTAAGCACTCTATATTTCGTTAAAACATTTTTTATTAAGTGCTATTTAACAACAATTTACGTTTAAAGAAAAAAAATATAGAAAACATATTATAATTTAAGTAGAAAAATCATTAAATAGGATCTTGTGAGATCAACTTAAAGTTATGGTAAAAGCTCCTTACCGTTAAGTTTTTAACTACATTTATACAAATTCAAAATCAGAAAAAAATAGAAAACATAGTATTAAAAATTTCAAAATTGCTGGGATAGATTAGAAATTATTAAACCACTTATATTTCACTAAAAAAGTAGTAAACATTATTTTCTTAGTGTTGGCTGTTTTGCTATGCTACCATTAAACGCCTTAAGAAAAAAACATAGAAAACATAGCATGGACAATTTTTAACTGTGAAAACAACTGAAATCGTTATTGTAAAAACTCCTTACGGTTAAATTTTTAGCTACATTTATTCAAATTAAAAATTATTAAACATACAAAACATAGTATTAAAAATTTCAAAATTGCTGTGATAGATTAGAAATTATTAAACAAATAATATTTCACTAATAAAGTAGAAAACATTATTTTCTAAGCGTTTGCTGTTTTGATAACATTAAACGCCTTAAAAAAAATATAGAAAACATAGCATGGACAATTTTTAGCTGTTGAACGTAAGGAAGAATTAAAACCCTTCAAGTTTATTAATATTTTAATCAAACTATGAAGGAGATATATTTCCTTAAATTTGGACATCTTAATTAAAGCTTAAACATAGAAAACATAGTATGTCAAAACTAAAATTCGTATGAATAAATTTCTATGCATATTTTCATATTACAAAGTTGAATGTTTTTGCCGAATGGGTACTTAATTTACTTCATATTTATCCAGTAGAAAGAAAACATAGTATTATTTTTTCATTAGCGCCACCTTAAGTAAGTAAGGAAAGAAAACATAGAATATATTGAGAATTTTAATTCGAATGAACAAGTTTGATATACATAATGTACTTATTACAATATTTAACTTATTGGAATATTTTGAGTTTATTCGTTTATTTAAAAGGTAAATCAGTATACAAATCTTAAAAAAAACATGAAAAACATAGATATAAAATCTTAAGGAGTTACAACAAGAGCGCAAATAAAAAAAACAACTACAAAAACATAAAAAATACTTCACGTTAAACAATCTACTGCCATAAATTATAAGCATTTCATATTGCTAACATCTTTTTATCGAGAGTATTTGAAATCTGAGCATGAATAAAGAAAGATAAATAACGTAGAAAACATCGCATCGACAAATTGAAGCTTCTATAACAATTTGAAGCTCATTGAGTTAAAATCATTAAGCTTTTGGTAATTTTAAACAAAGTTGTAAGCAACTTTTTAAGATGGTTTAATAAGAAGTGTTCTTCCAAAGCAGTATAAACAAATATAGAAAACATAGAATACAAAATGTTCAGACAATTGAATGTGTTTTTTATAGGCGCATTTTATTGATTTATTTTTTTGATGGGGCACAAAATAATAATGAAAGTTAAGGGACCCATATCATGTATAATTTAAGTCACATGTCAATATTATTGACTCATAAGCCAAATTTTGCCGAAGGATAAATTTATATTTTTTTTTTTCTAAAAACCAATACCCGTCCGTTTTTCTATTTGACAGTACGGGAACCATTAAATGAAAAATCTATCTATTGCAGCACATGTTGCACACAATTTGGTTACAACCAGGCCATAAGAATTGTTGTTTTATGTCCTATATTTCTCTCAAGCTGACTATGTGGATCCGTATATCTTTGAGCTGGGGTACTTCAAGGGTCCATTGAGTTCGTATGTGTTGTTCGTTTGTCCATCAATTTCAGAAGGAATGAGTTTTTTTTTCTATGTTTTGTTTTCTTTTTTCGATCGAAAGTCTATAACGAGTATTAAAAGGAGATTTGATTCGATATCCTCTTCAGGATATGTCAAAAATGTGAAAAGAAGTGGGGGCGAGGGGGGTTATGCTGAAAGAAATAGACGATGGACAGGACGACATATGGATATGAAAACATTTTAATGATGAATTCGATGTGTGCTTTCGTTGTTCCCACATATACATACATACATACAAACCTATCTACTTTCTACATCAATCCGTCTAGGATTTGTCCATATGAGTTAGCTTTGATTTGAGTTGGTTGGTCGGGACTTAGAGATATAGACTAAGACTATACAAAGGGTAGTCACCCTATTTTTGATATGGTTTTATGTCTAGCTTTTTGTTTGTTGCCCAAGTCAAAGCCTGTCTGATGTGTGGCTGTGTCTATATAACTTTGTATAGGTATAGCTTCGATTGTATTATCCTCCAAAAAAAGAAACTTTTTGTCACACATTAGAGTGTTATCGGATCCCAAAATTAGGATAACGACCACCACAAACGCAAACGAACAAACGACAATGGCGTGGCGGTGGCGGCCGGCGTATGGTGGCGTTTGAAAGTACACACACAAAAAACATAAAGAAAACGCGCCAATCTAGAATATCGAGTTCAGAGGGAAACCAACAAAATTTACTCCATAGTCTCGTATAGTAGGAGACACGAGAGCCCCCGAAATAAAAACTAGCTGCTACCATACAAGGACCATACACCAAACTGGAACAACAGGATATTGTGAGTCGTGATGGTGACGCGATGCAGAGTGTGGGAATTTGAAAGGATATCGGATTTCGAGCACGTTTCTATGCCATATTTATGTGTGTTATGTTTTCTTTTTTTTTAGATATCCTTTTTTGCATTTCGTCCTTTGTAGTTTAGTGTGTTTATTTTTTTTTTTGGGTTGTGTGTCAGACTTTCATATTTCGTTTGTATATTTTGCTTTCTTTTGGCGGGACTATATTTTGGGTCGCCTTGATCAGAGCGATATTCATCAGTAGGTTTTGAACTCGTAGGGTGACTTTGGGTAGGTTTCTTTTTCTCTTTCGAAATAGATTGGGTATCGTTCGTATCGTATGTTGAGGCTTTGTTTGAAGTTCTAGCGAGAAATAAGAGGTATACATTTTTTATAAAGTTTGAATTAAAAGAAACTATACAAAGGCAAATGTTACTCTCAATGAGTTTGTATTTTTGGAGAACAAAGAAATTCCAACTACGAGATGAATGACGCCGAATGAGGACTATTTTCAAGTTTTGAGAATTTCATTAATTTAACCAATTTTGGAATTGAACCAAATAATGTTTGGTTTGCTTTGAAAACTTTTTGGATGCATTTTTTCGCATTATCACCTTCTCATAAATTTTAATATGTTATTTCATCAAAGGATATGATAACTGAAATAATTTGTATATTTACTCGCTTTTAGTCATGCAAGGTCTGCATACAAGTCTTAAAATATAGAGACGTCCTATCTTTGTCAGTTGATGGCAGCCATATTTTTAATTTTCAACAAACCTTTATTAATTAAAAAAAAGAAAATAGAAAAAAGTTACAGCTTTCCTGAAAAATTTAAAGAAGTCACGACAATCAACAAGTTTGTAATATTTATTTTTAGACAAAGTTCAATCTTAAGAATTTTTAACTAAACGGAGCAAATAGTTGGGACAGGCAGGAAGAACAAAGGAATCGCTGAACCGATTTTATGCGACTTTTCTTCCATCATCATGTCATACTTATTTAGTTAAGGTGGCGCTAAAATTCGCAAGGGAGCTAGGAATTAACCAACATAAGATTCCCGTAAGCCTGGTCCCTTATTGGCTCTTTCTTGTTTTGCGCCAAGTTGGCTGAGTCATAGTCTTTCTCTCTGGGTTAAATTCGAAGACTATTCAGGCTTAGTCATTGGGCTTTTATTCTATTTACTAGATTAGTATCGCTGTACTGTTAGTACTTGGTTTCTTTTCTACCACTCATCATCTATTCAAATTGATTCAACATTCACCCCACACATTTTTCCCTCTACGACTTTCTCATCATTCTTTAACAAAGTATAAGCCTAATCGCCATAAGTGAGAACCTAGATGATGATTGTTTTGTAGGGAGTTACTAAAGATGCTCGAGGAAGAAACCTTATACTCAATTGCATTAAAAGTCGACAAAAATATGGATTTTCAAGAGTTATTCTCTGACTAATTTGACCACTAGGTGTCGTTGACTGAATTTAAACTATCTCAAAGTTAAAGCTGTCCAAGACGCCGTCTTTCAAAGTCCTTTTTTGATGACGGACTTTTGTATTACCCATTTTCTCCGCACCATAAACATAACGTTCTGATCTTCCAATTATGTTAATATCATCAAAACCTTAAGAAAATTTTGCTTCTAGTTTTGACGACTGAGTTTTGCACAATCTTTTTCAAGAGCGATGTAAAAGAGGACGCATGACAGTGCATTGTCTTGTTTTAAAACTTCTTTGACATCAAAAGCATTAGTAAGATCTTTTCCGAACTTCATAAAGTGGGGTGCATTGCTCATGTTATTCTAAACAAAGGGACAAGTATATAGATACTATCACACATGGCCTTGATAAATAGTTTACTTTCCTTGTTTGAAGTTACAACAATAGGTACCCATTGGGTTCTTGACGAACGACAATGCAAGCTGCAAAATTAATTGATTAAAAGTTTCTTGGAGTTAAAGTAGAAATACATAGTAGGTCATTCTATTTTATTCAAAATGCTAAAAGCTAAGATTTGTAATGGTCAAAATAATAGAACACTAGTTTCGGTATTTCAAACTTTAAGTTGGTTGAAACCCAGTGTTTTGAAATTCTGTTAAAGACTGAAAAAAATCGTTTTAATATTATATTAATATTTTATACGAACCGAAGCCTGTAAAGACGATCAGGGGAACATCGTAATAGAACCGCAGTCGATGCTGATAATATGGAAAGATCACTTCTCCAAATCATATAACGGCGATGACGAACCGAATTCCGCTGTAAGGGAGATAGAACCACTCAATCTCGGCGACGCAGATCAACAATTCCACCTACCCGACCTTGACGAAGTGAAGATAATATCTTAACTTAAGTAAAACAAAGCTGCTGGAGCTGATGGCATCGCTACCGAACTATTCAAAGTAGCAGGCGATTAATTGGTAGGGAGCATGCACCAACTCATCTGCAAAATATGGTCGGAAGAAGGCATGCCCGATGAGTGGAATCTCAGCATAGTGTGCCCGATACAAAAGAAAGAAGACCCTCTAAACTGCGCCAACTACAGAGGCATCAGTCTCCTTAACATTGCGTATAAGATCCTCTCTGCCGTATTATGTGAACTTCTGAAGCCATTCGTCAACAACCTGATTGGTCCTTATCAGTGTGGCTTGAGACCAGGAAAGTCCACTATCGACCAAATATTCACACTACATCAGATCTTGGAAAAAACCCAGGAGCTCCAAATCAGTACCCACCATCTCTTTATCGATTTTAAAGTCGCGTATGACAGTATCTAGAGGGAAGAGCTCTACAGAGCAATGTCTAGTTTTGGCATCCCTGTCAAACTTATCCGTTTGTGCAGAATGACGATGGAGAATGCACGCTGCTCTATCAAGGTCGGAAAAGATTTTACCGATGCACTTGTTGTCAAAAAAGGTTTTAGACAAGGCGATGCACTGTCATGCGACTTCTTCAACATCGTTCTGGAAAGAATTGTGCAAAACTCAACCGTCAACACTAGAGGCACAATCTTCCAAAGGTCCATCCAATTACTCAGATACGCAGATGATATTGACATAATTGGAAGATCAAATCATGATGTCAGTGGAGCGTTTTTGACCATTGCGACGGAAGCGAAGAAAATGGGTTAAGTGGTCAATGAGGGCAAGACCAAGTATAATGCTGTCATCAAAATGGACACTGAACAACGACTTCTTGGACAAAATGTCACCATAAACAGCTATAACTTTGAGGTAGTTAAGGACTTTGTCTACCTAGGCACCACTATTAATGCAGACAACGACACCAGCGCTGAAATCAAACGAAGAATAACTCTTGTAAATCGCTGCTTCTTTGGACATAGAAGGCAATTGAAAAGTAAAGTCCTCTCTCGAGCATCTTAAATCACCATCTATAAGACACTCACTATCCCGGTTCTCATTTATGGCGCTGACCCCTGGACCCTGTCAAAGAAAGATGAGAGCGTGTTAGGATGCTTCGAAAGAAAAATTCTTTCTCCATAGATGGAGGTTCGAGGATAATGGAGGAGAAGATATAACGACAAACTGTACGGGCTGTACAGCGATACTGACCTAGTTAGCAGAATTAAAGTCCAACGGCTTAGATGGCTAGGTCTTGTAGAGCAGTTGCACATCAATGCTCCAGCCCGGAAGGTCTTCGAATCCAATCCCGAGGGACGGCGCAGTAGAGGAAGACCGCGACTCAGGTGGCACCCAGGTGGAAGAGGACCTCAACCAACTTGGCGTGCGAAAGTGGAGACAGCTAGCTAGGGACCGAGCTGGCTGGAGACGCTTGTTGGTTGAGGCCCAGGTCCGCCCGGACTGTAGCGTCACCTTAAGTAACCGCATTTTGAATTACAGAAATTTCAAAGCAAAACATTGTATTTGAGATTTTTGAATATCATCTACCTTTAATAATAAGAGACTATTGCCTTTTTTAATTGGCGTAGTTAGGACACTATGGGAAGATTTCAATCATTGGGCATGCTTTCTTCCGACCATATTTTGCAGACGAGTTGTTTCACACTTCTTACCAAGTTATTGCCTGCTTTTTTTAATAATTCGTCGGTTATACTGTCAGTTCCCGGTTGCGTTGTTTGAATAGATTTCTAGCTATCTTTACTTTGGTCATGTAGGCGGAATTGTTGTTCTGGATTGCCTTTTTTGAATCATAATGTCTCCCTAGCAGCGGAATCCGATTCGTCAACGCCGTTATATAGTTTGAAGAAATGAGTTTCTCACAATGAGCCCTGTGCTAATAACCTCACAATATCAGTCACGAAGTCTTTTAAGTGATATTTGTTGATAATGAACCAAATATTACAAGTAATTCCAAAAAAATTGGCGTTAGACCAAATTGTCAGTATTTTTGTTGCATTTTATTCTATGGAAAAAAGGATTTATAAAACTAATGTGTTAAAAACTTATTTTTGAATTTGCCAATTTTTTTGTTTATATTTTTTTAAATTACTTTTTCACGAAATGTTTGAATGATTTGACGGAATTTTTTAACATCTCATAGAAATTTACTGTAATTGGACCATTTTTCAAATTAAAAATTTTGACATTTCTAGGTCGCCAGAATCTGAGACCATGGTTTTCACCGGAATTAAACTTTTCGAATTTTGAGTTGTGACTTGGGAATTCAGCAGAATTTGAAGAGAAACGACCACACTGAATGGGCTCTGGAGAATAGACAAATAAAGTCTTCAGTGTTTGGTTTGATACCAATTCAAATTTACAAAAATGTAAGTACACATATTTTATTTTGCCTGTTAAATAAATAAATTTCATCATTTTACATTAATACATTAATCACAAGTGAAATAATATAAATGACTACAAATTAAGGGTTTTTAAATAAGGGCGGGTAGATGTTGAAATGGAATGAACAAACTGTTATGAGGTATTAACAACCTTATTTATTTATTTGAAGGCTCATGTATGCCATTAAATGTGGAGTACGAAATCATTCAAAAGCCTGCCTCACCTTCTTACGGTGGCACGGATCTGAGTATTCCAATTTTCAATAACTCTTCTTCATAGATCTGGGTGAATTTGACCAATGGACTATGTTATGTTCACCTTTAGGGCATATTTGCATAGACCTGCGACTTCAAGAAACCCGAACGGAAAAAGACTAGCGGGGTCAAGTCCCATGATCTTGGTTGCCAATTCACATCACCCCTGCGATAGTTAACCTTACCCTCAAAAAGTTCAAACAAAATGTCAATCGCGGCGTTGACTGGGTGGCACGTAGCACCGTCCTGATGGCCTTGGGCTCTGCAGCACACTTTCACGTACCGCGGCAATGTTCTCGGTCAATTTTGCGTTCTTTGAACGTTTGGGCTATCTGATTTCTTACTTAACCGCTTGTGTTAAATTTGGCCACCAAACGTTGACGAGTCGACTGTTAAGGGCCACTACGCCTACAGTTAAATGTTTAATTTAAGTTAAGTTAAATGGTGCTGTTTAATCTTGTAACTTGCCATGATGATTTGGGATAGGCAAATAAATAATAAACAAAAGATTTGTAAGATGTCGCCAAAACAAAATGGCCGCCACGGGGTGCCAACATTTACCTATGCCAATTAAAAAACCCTTGATATAAAAATTTGTTCAATTTTACGTTTCCAAGCTTATAACCAAACATTTTTAACTTATTTCTTTATATACACCTTGCCCTTTGAACTTAACTCTGACAAATTTCATAATTACACAAGAACCAAGGTTAATTGGTAAATGATACAATATATTTGAAAAGTGGGACGATACTACACCCCTAGGACAAAAACAACAATTTCTTGATTTTTTTCTTGCTTTCGAATACAAGGCCTACCTTTTTAAATTCTACGATGTTGCGAAGTGCTTTTCAGCTTTTATGATTGTAAGTGAAAGAGTCAGTTACAGTGTTTGCCATTTTGAATGTGTTATAACTTAGAAACTACTTTGCTTTTAGTAAAGTGCACGTCATGGAAATTAACTCAGTTAAAAGTAAAGGCAAACCGGATGTACAAATGTCCTCTGTCATTATTTAGAAGTCCCTTTAAAAAAAAATCCCTTAAAGCTTTTTTCCTAACATCTGTATGACATGAATCATAATTTTTAATGCTTAACAAAAATGTGAAGTTTAACTCACTTCCTCAATTTGAAGTGAATCTTAGACCAAAAATAATTCCCATAAATTTATTAATGAGGGTTTAAGTTTTTGTTTTTTATTTTATACTCGCAGTAATCTTTAAACATCAATAATAATAATAAGATCCCACTTAACCCTACAAAGAGGTCATCATTTTAAAACAGAATATAAAATAATAAAAACAAAACTTCAGATTAACAACAATAACAAAAAAAGAAAGTAAGAAAAAAAAACACAAATTAACAATTTCTTCTTCTTCTTCTTAAGAAAAAAAAAAGAAAATCAAAAAGCTCTTGTAGCTCATAATATTGTATCCCTATAAACTAACCCCCACATTTTCATGTTGCCCCTAAACCATTTTCAAAGTTGGGTTGCAAATGAAAGAGAGATTGAGAGAGAAATTCTTAATTGAGTAATTTAGTTAATTAATTCGCTTTTTGTGCTACATTAAAACCTCAGGCCTTTTTCATCCTCAACACTCACATCCCTATATATAATACCCGACACCATTCCAGTTCACTCAGCCGAAGCCCTATCACCTCCTCCTTACAACCTCACCACACCGCATCCCACAGCCCTTCCATTTTCTAAGAAGCAACCGAAACCGCTTAATTAAAGGTGTACAATAAACCAAAGAAAGCAATCCTCACAGAAGATGCAGACGAAGAGAGAAGAAGATGTCGGATAAGAGACTCCATAGTAGCTTCAGAAGCTGCAGAAACAGAAGCACAAAAAGGCCGCCTGTACATAAAGACAAAAGGACGAAGCAAAAATAGATGGAAAGATAGATAGATAGAAAGACAGACAGAGATAGAGATAGAGCCAGAGATTGTTGTCTTCCATATCCATAGTCGAGCTAGCCTAGAAGCAAAAAGGCAAAAATCATTATTGATGATAGCCCAAGTCATGGAAGACAACAACGACGACGACCAAGTTTAATGACTTCAATTCCAGGCTCCTTAAGAAATGTGTCGATAAGTTTTAATGGATGCGGCAATAAAAATTAAGATATGTTCCTTCTCCTATGCCTTGCCTTCTCGTAATTCGTATACCATACCCGACCAACTAACCAACCGACTGACAGACCGAAAGTCTGGATGGACAATGAGCCAGAACTCCATGCATATACTCTTCCCATACTTGGCTGTAATCCAGCATAGCTCTTTAGCCCCTCCTAGACACACCATTAATAGATAATTTTATAGCTCGGCGAGAATTTATTAATGCATTTGCAAATCGTCCTAAGTTTAGCACTCACTCGGCAGAGCAGCAGTATAGTAGCATCCCAAATACCATCCCTGACGCCGCTGCCGCCACCACAGATGGATAGTATTGCAAGGCGAATTTCCAAATAATTGTGCGTAGACATTAAGGAGGGCGAGGAGAAGGTGATCCTGATGTTCAATTGAATCTTTCTTCTTTCCCTGAAACTTTAACCTTCGACAGAGTAATTGCTAGGCCATTAAATGTGACTTATGTCGCACACGAAGGTAGGCGGGTATCCTTCTTCTTCTTCCTCTTTTTCTCCTTCATCTGAATGTGGTGTTTCGCTCAGAACGCTCAGATCATAAGTCCATTTCAGGACTCCCCCATAATTATGTACAAAGGTACCTTCCTATACTTAGTTTTGATGTTCCTAGGCGTAACTTGTATATTTATCCTTATTTATTTTTCTCGGGTGGGATTATGTTCTCTTCACTAACGACGACGCCGCCGCCGAGTGCCGTGCCGCCACCATATCGCCGACGAGCGACGCACCAAAACAAAACTTTCAATTTTATGGAGAAGAGAAAAATAGTGTGTCGTGAGCCTTAATTATTTTATATGGTTGGCGGTGGCGGTGGCAGGCGTTCGCAGCAAAGTTTCCAAGTCTCAACTCTTATGAAATACTTATTATATACATAAATCCACCGAAGTGACGGAAATGGAGGCATATAGTTGAATATAAGTATAAGTTTGTTGAAAACTAGAAGCTTATGAATAACTTAATTACATGAAGCAGAGAAGTACATAGTACACATTTTTATTTTATTTTGTTCAAGGCATAAGTTTAGTTGTTGTTTTTGTTGTTTTGTTGTTATTTATTTATAAATCAATTTGAACAAATTGTTTTTTATTTTTTTTATTGTGCGCGTCCTTGAAATTAGGAGTACATTTGTTATGGGCTTTAATAAGTCAGATTGGGTTATATTTGGACATCATTAAGGATGTCTAGACTTTGGTTTTTATTACTCATACACATATTTAATTGTTTTTAAGTAGACAAACATTCATCTTTTTCATGGACGTTTGGAGTAGAGGAATAGAATATTTCTAAATCGATTGAAAATCATTTTTAACTAGGTCTGTCTTTTGGTTGAATGATTTAAGAAGATTTGAGAAGTCTTAAAATAAATAATGAACATTAATTAAATTGATGTATGGATTTGTGTTGAATTGTATAAATATACCCGTGGGAACAATCCATCCTTTTATTTGAAGAAGCAAGCATTTATTTTGAATAAATTGTCAATAAATCAGTAAAATAAGAAAAGTGCGTATACGCCACAGTGTACTATTTCGTCTTGTCATTCTGTTGAGATGGAAAAAGGGGCTTGGGTAAGGCCCAAACAGAAAAACTTAGCAGAATTTCTATTTGAAGCAAAGTATAAAATAAAATTTGATCAAATCGCCAAAATTTGTACAAGATTCGGTCTTATTTTATATAATTATTTGTAATTTAAAGGTGAATTGTATTTTTAACTTCCCATAGGAAGTTATTGTAATGGGTCCGATTTGTCAAATTTAAAATTTTTAAAGATTTTTAGAAAGATGTCTGTGCGTGCGTGTGTACGTACGATCGTACGTGATGTTTTTTTCGTCGTCCATAGCTTAAGAACCAAAAGAGATATCGATTTCAAATAAAATGAATTCTAAGGCAGAAAGATGCAGAAAGGGCTCTCAAGAAAATTGCGTGCGTGTTTTTTTTTTACCATAGCATTTTGAAAAAAAGGTGAAAATTTTGGTTAACCCTAAATATCTTACGAACCAAAAACGCTAGAGACTTGAAATAAATTTTATATTATATTGGTGATATCAAAAAAGTATATTTTTTGAAAAATATCCATTTAACAATTTTAATCAAAAAAAAACTGAAAAAAAAATTTGTCACCTCCAAAATTTTACGACTAAAATATGATTTGATCTCCAAAACAATTTTGTGCAACGAAGAATAATGTTTTTGACAACTGATAAAATTAAAAAAAATAAAAATCTAAAAAAACATTTCTTAAAGTGGGTAAAAAATTGAATATCGATTCAAATATTTCTTTTTTTAAATTAACAAAAAATGGTAAAAATTGATTTTCGCCTCAAATATCTTTTCAAAACTTTGAGATAATAACTTTTATTTTAAAAAAATAAAATAAATTGGGTGGCGCAAAAGTCCGTTGAGAACTAAGGCCTAGTGACTTACAGCTCTCAATCATTCCTGTGTGCTAGTAATTTTGTCAGAAATGGAGGGGACCTACAATTTATATGCCGAAACCGAACGGCTAATTTGAGAAAGCACTTTTTCATGACAAGACTTACTCTTGGAGAATTTGTCAATTCCCCGCAAGAGGCAGTACCCGTGAAAAGATTTTAGATGGCACAGGCAGGGATCGGACCCTACACCTCTGGCATGACAGTCCAACGCACTAACCATTATGCCACGGGTACTACTACTTTAATTTCTTTATCTTTTAAAAAATATTTTTATCAACATTCAGTAAAATTTTGAAAGAATTAAATTGACAGTTTTTTTACAAAAAAATTAAAAACCGAAAATAAATTAATAAAAGATGGTAAAAAATGATTTCAGACTCAAAAATCTTTTCATTTCAAAAATTTGAGATAATAGCTTCTTATTAATTTTTGCTCAAAAGAAATATTGTTTTTAATATTAGGGCACATTTTGAAAAAAATAAAATTGACTGTTTTTTTACAAAAAATAAAAATCTTAAAAAAAATTTATAAAAGTTTTTAAAAATTGATTTTCGACTGAAATATCTTTTCAAAAATTGTAGATATTGGCTTTAAACTACTTTTATCTTTAGAAAATTATTGTTGTCAACATTCGGTAAAATTTTGAAAGAAATCGAATTGACAGTTTTTGTACAAAAAATCTAAAACCTAAATAAAAAATTTAACAAAAGTTGGTAAAAATTGATTTTCGACTCAAATATCTTTTCAAAATTTTGAGATATTTACTTTAATTTACTTTTATCTTTCAAAAAATGTTGTTGTTAAAATTTGATAAAATTTAAAAAAAAAATCGAATTGACAGTTTTTTTACAAAAAATAAAACTCTAAAAAAAACGATGCTAAAACTTGGTAAAAATTTACTTTCGACTCAAATATCTTTTCAAAAATTAAAAATATTGGTTTAAAACTTAGTTTATGTCACAGAAAATATTGTTTACGATATTCAGTAATTTTTATATAAAAATGCATTAGTCCGATTTTTCATAAAAAATAAAATCTACAAAAATAGTACGCAAATTTGGTAAAAATTGATACGAATACATATAGACAAACTTTTAAGCAAGACAAAACGATAGACGTGATGGGAAGTTATCAGTGTGGGTCGCATCCCAGCCTCTTGTATGTTTTGTTTTGTGGTGCGTAAATAAGCAAAGAAGACGGTTTTGCGTTGCGCGAACACGTGACGTGTAATTGTCCATGTGCGAAGCAGGGAAACTATATTAAGTTGATTCCGCAAACTTGTAAAGACTGTCCTTGCGATTTATTTATTGTCATCGCAAGACCAGACGTACTGAAAATTGTAAGCTTTTAACATCGAATGGTAAATCCGTTGGAATAATCGGTATTCGCGGGATCAAGACATCCTCTCCTTTATATTTTCCTTTTATGATTGTCGCCTCAATGACATTATTCATCAGCTTTTTCACAGCCAGTCTTGTTCCATTGCATAGTCGAGGCTGATTAATGTTACGCAGCATGATGATAACTGATCCCGCTTTAAACTGAAAATTATGAGGTGGTAATGCAAGCAATTCCAGTGAATTTAAAAACTCCGTGGGATAGTTGGCTACGTCATCCTGGTTCATAACGGTTTCGACTGATTTGAAGGAAACCAACTGTCCTGGAAAAAAATTCTGAATGAAGAAACTATGAATAAACTCTTCTTTTGAATGTGTGATGTGACAGAAATCTGTGTGTAAATCCGGTCGAGGTATCCATTGCAAATTCAATATTTCCAATATATAACAACTGCTTCGCAAACACATTTGCAGTTTCATCATGTTGCAAGAATACTCGCATGTTAGTTGTTAATTTAAGTTTCTTTACGTACTACCACAAATTTGATGATCATAGGCATGCATTTAGTTCGTGTGTTCAACAGTTGATCGGGGAATAACTGGAAGAGTCTGAAGAAAATCATCTGATAACAGAATCATGGCCCCACCAAAAATATTTTGGTTGACACGAAGATCTTTGAAAGTTCTGTCCAGCGCCTCCAGTGACCTCTTATGGGCCATTGTGCATTCATCCCAAACAATTAATTTGCATATCTGTAGGATCTTGGCCATTGGGCTATTTTTTGCGATGTTGCGAATTGGTGTTTCGGTGATTTGCATGTTTATTGGTAATTTCAAGGCAGTTCTTCCGCCTTCTAGCAGATTTGCAGCTATTCTAGATAAAGCCAACGCTTGAGCAACATCATTTCGCGATCTGATCCTGATCATTAAGAACGTTTTTCAGTTCTTCCGGGAGCATCAAGGAAATAAATTCCACCAAATCCACTGTTCACAGCTTCTATCAAAGTGTCGTACGCAATTCTTTGTTGTTCATTTAATTGTGGAACATTTGTACAAACTGTTTCGGTAAATACTTCAATGTCGTGCTGTTGTTCCCTTTTTTCAGCTCTTGGTTTAATGCATCGTACATATGAAGATTGGGTGCTTTCATTCCTAAACACGATAATACTTTATTTGCTATCAATAAAAACATATCTTCTATCATGATCAATGTCTCATTGTAAATTTCTTCAGTCATTTGTAGTGTAGGAATATCGTAACCATGATCGTAACACAATACCGTCAATCGTTATACTTTTTTCCGTATTCTTATTTTTTTTTTTTTGGAGTTTAACTTTAGCCATAAATCTCCGTGTTCTGAAGTGCGACAGAATAATTGACATATTAGTTGGTTGTCAAATCTAATGTCAAATATTATGGTTGTAATCAGAAACTTAATTTGTGACAAAACTTAAAATTTATCAAACTTAAAAAAATAATCTGATACAATTACGACTAAATTAGCTAAAATTAAGTTTCACGGAGCCAACCAAATCAATTGCAAATCAGTACTACTAATAGATTATTACCAATTTTTATCGCGTTCGCGATTGACTTTTGTTTATTTTTGGAACGCGACATTAGCTCCACCAAAGCGCACGCGAACTTTATGCAGCGGTAATAAATTGCAAATTGACTTTTTGACGTAAGAAACACACCTGAATTGCTTAAACAACAGTGAATAATTATAATTTGCTCTAGAAAACGCTTGTATGAGAAATAGAAAAGGGCTGCTTATAGGGTTTTCCCGGTAATTATTTGATTTTTTCTCGCCTTTTGAACCCTCCCTAGACCTCCACGAACATTTCAAGACTAAGGTAGGATAAATCCGTTAAGCCGTTTTCGTGTTTTAGTGAGACTAACGAACAGCAATTCATTTGTATATATATTGAAGATAGAAGATAGAAGAAGAAGATTTAAAAAGTAAATATTAAAAATTTTGTTTCAATACTTGATATCTCGAAAATCATATGTAAATCATACTTCATACTAATATTATAAATGCGAATGTAAGTTTGTTTGTTACGCTTTCACGCAAAAACTACTTAACCGATCATCATGAAACTTTGCACATACACTCTTGAAGGTATTAGAAGTAACATAGGATACCTTTTATTAAAAAAAAAAAAAATTACAAAAAATAAGAAAATTGTTTGTCAAAATATAGTGAAATTTAGCTACTTCAACGCCATCTAGCATCATCTAGCATCATAGTAATGAAGTTTCAACCCTGAGTACTGTAATACCAACCCACTGTATTACCAACATGTTACGAATTTTGAATGCTTTTGTCTGCGCATGTTGTTGCATCATGTTAGAGGTCCAATTATCTTTACAGAACTTAAAATTGTCAATGGTCAGGAATGTCAAACCTACCGAGAAGCATGTGAAGCTCGGCGACTGTTAGAAAATGACAATCATTGGGATGAAACTATGGAGGAAACTGTACAATGCCGATCGCCAGATAAAATCAGGGAACTTTACCCTACGCTTTTATCTTCTTGCGGTCTTTCTAACCCTCAAACTTTTTGGAATAAGTACAAAGAATACATGGCTGAAGATATTTTACATCAACTGCGGCAAGTACACAGACATTACTTTCAATAAAGATGTCTACAATAAAACGCTAATTATAATCGAAAACAAGGTTTTTACGATGGTTGGAAAAAAATTAGATGATTTTGGAATGTCCAGCCCTCGAAGAGACAATGTGGATAATTGTGATAATGAAATTGCACCAGAGCTAGATTATGATTTCATAGCACTGCAACATCAAGTGGCAGAATTAGTCCCTCAATTACTTCCAGAGCAAAATCATGTTTTCCATCAAGTTTTACGTAAAATAGACTCCGGCAGTGGTGGACTCTTCTTTCTTTAGAATTCAGAATTATTTATTTTTGTTACGGTGAAATATATTTTAAGGTGTTAAAACTTCATTGTCTGTAGTAGTTTTTAAAAATTCTTGATCTCAGCCAAGCAATAAAATTTAGTTATTATATTGACTCATTTCTATTATTACCTTACCCTTTATCTCTCATATTTATTTTATTTCTCCACTGCGGGCGAAGCCGCGCGTAAAAAGCTAGTAAAATATAAATAACTACGAATTAAAAATATTTTTAAACTAAAACTTTAAAAAAATATATATTAAGAATTTAATTAAAAAAAAACGAAAAGTTCAAGCTTTTTTGGGCAATCAAATGTCATTTAAAATTTTGAAAACAAACATTTTAGACAAGTATATTTTAAAATTTTAAAATATACGAAATATTTTAAAACAGACTCTTACAGATTAACTTCCAATCGGAGTTTTATAAAATAATTCCTCCGATGTCAGTACAATTATTTATTTACTTACTTATCCGGCTCACAATCATCTTGAACGATCAATGCACTCTCCAGTCACCGAGACCAAGCGCTCTGGCATCCGCAGTCACTTTGGTTCCTGTACCCTAGCTTTGGTCTTCCTTGTCGTCTTGAACCTGGGGGCTGGGCTGAGAAGACTTTCTTGGCTGAAGCGTTGTCGTCCATTGGCTGGATGTGGCCGAACCAATGTAGTAGTCTTTTCTTGGCGTTCTGGACTACATCCACATCTTGGTACAGATCATACAGCTCTCAGTTGTGTCTTCTTCTCTATTCGCCATCGTAGCATATGGCACCAAAAATCCGTCAAAGAATTTTTCTTTCGAAAGTGTCCAGTATCAATTTCCCTTTTTTACTTATCGTCCAGCAATCGACACCATAGAGTAGGACTGGTCAAATCAAAGTTTTGTATAGCAGACACTTTGTCTTTCGAGTGAGGAGTTTTGGACATAGTTGCTGGGCAAACGTGCTGATATTTGTGTTGCAGAAAGGTTTAAGACGCTCACACAGAACGTTGGATAGGATTTTGTATGCAACATTAAGCAGGGATATGCAACGGTAGTTTTTGCATAACATCGGGGCGCCTTTTCTGTAGACAGGGCATATGGAGCTTATTGACCATTCAGTGTGTATGCATTCTTCTTCCAACACTTTGGTGATGACTTGGTGCATGCGGTTTATCGAAACACTTCCTCCATGTTTAAAGAGTTCCGCGGGTATGCCATCCGACCCAGCGGACTTGTTATTTTGTAGCTTTTGGATGGCTCTTTCTACCTCTTCTCTGCTGAAGGCTGGGACTGGCTCTCCATTGACTGGTCTTGTTTTCCTTTCGTCACGATCTTGCTCGACATTGTGCGCATTCAGCAGCTGTTGGAAGTGTTGCTTGAATACATCTACAATTCCCTGTGCTTCGGTGACTAGGTTTCCTGCACTGTTTTGAAGAGCTTGTGTCCCGGTTCTGAAACCAGAAGCTAATTGCTTCGACCTTTTAAAGAAATGTCGGGTCTTGTTCTTGCCCCGAGACTTCTATAAATCTTTGAGCTGAGAAACTGCGAATGCTCTTTTCTTCCTTCGCAGGGTCTTTTTTTCATTTCTCCTTTTAGTGTGGTACTCTTCCCTTACTGGTCTTGTTTTCCGTTGCAGCATCTTCACACGTGAATTTTCCGTCTCTCTTTTCAATATCAGGCACTCAACATCATACCACAGGTTCTTTTTCGGGGGTGACTGGTAACCTGTGGTGGTCTCGGCTATTTTTTTTTTTATTATTTTGCGATATTGGTTCCACAATGTGTTGAGGTCTGTAGCATTTGGGAGGACGCTGGTGGAATTCACTCGCTCAGGCGGTAACTGTAGTCTCTGGCATTCTCCAATGTGTTAAGGCAACCGATGTTGAACTTCTTTCTTTTGGCCGCACGTGTTTTTTTGTCGTTTGGTATTCGAGCTCTAAACTTAGCTACCAGAAAGTGGTCAGAGTCGACATTTGCTCCTCGGAAAGTGCGCACGTTCAGGATGTTGGATGCGTGCCTTGCACCGAACTGCACATGGTCAATTTGGTTGGTGGTTCAACCATCCGGAAATCGCCAAGTTGCTGTGTAGATCTTCCCTCTTTTAAACCTAGTGCTACTTATCACCGTATTACGAGCTGCAGCAAAGTCGATTAGTCGGAAGCCGTTATCTGTTGTTTCTTCGTGGAGGCTGTACTTTTCAACTAATCCGCCAAAGATGTCTTCCTTCCCGATTTTTGCATTGAAGTCTCCGAGTACGATTTTGACGTCGTACTCTGGACAGGCTCTGTAGGCTCTATCTAGGAGGTCGTAGAAATCCTCCTTGCTAGACTCCTCAGCATCATCGGTAGGGGTGTTTGCACATATTATACTGATGTTCTGTAATGTGGCCTTAGTGCGGATCACAGCCAGGCGACCACTTATTGGTTCAAAATCCATGGCTTTCGATCTAAGCTGATTTCCCATGACGAATCCGCATCCAGATATATGCAATCTTTGATGATAGTTATAATAAATGTTGCAATTCTTTCTCTTCATTCTCCCTGATCCTACCTATCCTATTTTTGGATCGCCCTAATATCTGCCTTATACTGCGAGCGGACAGATTCAAGTTTCTGACTTGCACCTGGAGTGTAGAGGGTTCTTACATTCCAGGTACAAAATGTCAATGCGTAGTCCGTTGTCGTTTCGGGTCTGATTACCATAAGAGAGGGTTCATTATCTGAGGCTGGTATCTGTCTCATAACTTTTAAGTTTTTCACTGTGGAGTGGTTGTTAGCCCCTCGCACTAACCTTCAAATTTGTTGGGCCGTTGATAAGGTGCTTTTTTCCGATTTTGCACCCGCGCTTACAAATTTCGCAAGTTCTAAAGATAAAACCAGTATCCGGAAATATGGATTTTACTTCATAGTATGAAACGTCAAAAGAAATCCAAATTTTGAATTGTAAAATTTGGGGATAGAAATATCTTTAAATTAAAATTCTAAAATAAATATTTTTCTTGAAATTCCAAAAACTTCCATTTCGGAACATTTTTCCGTCACATATTTTTTTTTTCTTGAAATCTAAGATTCGCTCAGAGTAAGATTTAAACTTTACCAGAATCTTTTCTCGAAACATACAAAATCTTATCATCTTAGAACAATCTAAAGCATTTTACACATGAACTAATAGCTCTAAAAAAACGTCCTTCGTTCTATAAATCTCTGAAATATTAATTAAAGTAAATCAATGGTTTTTCTTCCTCGTGACCAAAATTGTGTCACTCCTTGATTTACATAAACCAATTTGTATGTTTATCTATTAATTTGGTTGGATATCGGTATATCGTCAATTACAATCTAATTAGTCCAAGAACTCATCAATAATTCAAAATAAACAGTCCATAATACCTAAGGGCACCATGTTTGTCATACATAACATTTCTAGCAACACCCTAGGTGGCACTCTCCGCACCACCATTAGGCACACAACACATCCAATTCAAATGTAAACATTACAGACCCAAACAAAAAAAAAATATTTTTTATAACAATACCTTTATTTTATAATAATAATAATAATAATCTGGCAACACAATGATTCCATAGGATACCTACGTCCGACGCCACACGGAGCGGAGAAGGTGAGACGTATGCACTGTACGTGAGGTTTACGTAGGCTTACCGATGTTTGTTGTTCCCGTTTTTGGGTCTCGTCTTCCTTTTTTATTTTGTTTGTTTATTAAAAAAATAAATTTCCTTTGAATCTGGAGATGGGATAAAGATTTAAGGTTCAGGTTCAGAAACGTGAGAGAGCGTAAGCATAAGCTGTAAGCGTATATGCGTCGCTCACGTGGGTCTCCCAAGGAAAACATATTCCCATTATACCTTGCAGGCAGGTAAATCAAACGATACCCGGTATGGTCTCCTATCCTATATTGTCTCCAGGATGTGGTAATTATTGTGAGAGATTTATAAAGGCCAAGGAATAAAATTTCATTCATCCTATAGACTCTAAATAGACAAGTAAATAACAATGATAATAATATAAAAGATGTGTCGTCATTCGTCGCGCCATGCATCGCCATCGTGCGTCGTAGTCGTTGTCGACGTCGTCGTTGCCGTTCCGTAACACACCAAACCTCAAGATCACACAAATCAAAAATGATGCCTCTAGGAGGAAGTGTGTGTTGAGTAAATATGGAAACAACATTTCTCAGGTAACGTCAAGACTTGAGATGAGTTGAGAGGGAAAAGAATCCCAATCCGAAAACGAAGTCGAATCCAATGACGATGGAGATGAGTCATAATAATGTCTAGAGACGCAGATGTTGAATGTTGTTGTTTTGAAGCGGCCTACCTGAGCCACTGCCGGTAACCTGTTCTCGTCTTCTTTTTTTTTCCTGGTCAATCTTTGTCTGTGTTTCTTGAATAAAACTTAATTTCATTCAACGAAGCGTTGCTTTGTTACATTTCGTAGATTCTCATAGGATGCCGACACTGAACGTCTTGACAGAATAGGAATAGAAATAAGAATGAGTCATCATCAACGTTTTGGAAAGATTCAGCGTTGTTATATTTTATGCATAAATTAAGCAAAAATTATTTGAGGAAAATTTAAAGTTTTTACTTTATTGTCAAAAACAAAAAAATAATATATAAGTCATGTATTTAAGTACATTTAGAGCTTTTAATTCTGGAATTTTTGTCACTTTCCAATTTTTGTTAAGAACCTGAAAATTTAATTTCAGAGAATGTTTTTTCTTATTGGTTTATAAAATTTTAATACAAAAATGAAAATTTAAAAAAATTCTTATATTTAATAAATTTTCTTTATTATTTCGCGAAATTAGTTAGCGTTTCGCAAATTTGGTTTTAAGGCCAAAAATGGGTGGCAATGGTAATTGCACAAAGTTTTTCTTGAAACATTTTTGAAAACATTTAATTTTTTTATTAAATTTGTTTAGAATTTTTTCTTAAATTGACTTGTTTCTATATATAAATTTATTTTTGAAGGCTGACAACATATAACCGATGTTCAAATGGTAGACATGTGCATTCAAGAGGACACAAGCGTATACAGGTTTTTCTCAAAACCCACCTCTGTCTATTTCCTACCTCCTCTTCTCATCCTTGGAGTTAAACTTATTACTGGCCCTCCAAGTTGGGGGTTGTGCCGTTCGGGTGACTTCATGGCCACGTAAAAGCTTTCATAGTTGTGAAGCACCAACAAGCCTCGGGTACGGACGGATTTACTGTTGACAACCTACGCAAACGAATTAAGGACAACGAATTTTGGATATGCACGTGTAATGTCAGGCCCCTTAAGAGATCATGTGAGGCCGAAGAATTAGCGGAGGCCCTAGACTGCTATAAAGCAGATATCACTGCCATTCAGGAAAAACTATTGTAACTGCTATCGCGAAAACCAACAGCCTTTTTTTGGATGCAGCTTCATCATTATGGCTAGACTTAGACAAGACGTCTTGAGCTATTGGTGCATCAATGAGCGCATCAAGGCTAAATTCGGCAACATTAGCCTGATATGCGCGCACGCCCTCACAGAAGAGAAAGACGACAACACCAAAGATATGTTCTTCCAGCTCCTAGACAAAACAGTGTCCAAGCACCGATATTAAAATAGTCCTGGGCGATTTTAATGCCAACTAGGAAGGGAAGAAATCTTTGGTGGAATAATCGGGAAGAACAGCTTGCACGACAACACTTCCGAGAACGGATTTAGGCTCATAGATTTCGCTGCGGGGCGAAACTTCATGGTAGCCTGTACGCGTTTTCCACACCTCAACATCCACAAAGGAACTTGGACTTCTCCAGATCAATCTACCGTCAACCAGATTGAACATATTGCGATCGACGCCAGACACGCTTCCAGCATCATGGATGTCTGAATTTTCCGAGAGCTACATCAACTCGGACCACTACCTCGATGTAGCCAAGGTAGCACTTTGGGTTTGCAGACCCAAGGCAAAACAGGGAGGTGCTGGGAGAAGGTACAACGTCGAACGGCTACAATCGCCAGAGATCGCCATATCCTTTTCCGACCTAGTTACAAGTAACCTCTCTCGAAGTTCTCTGCCGCCAACCCAACGTATCGAAAACCAGTGTCAATATTGCCAAGATGTAATCAGAGAAGCCGCCCTTATGTGCTGGGTTTCAAGCAGCCACCAACAAGGAACCCTTGGTTTGATGAGGAATGTCGGCAGGCAAATGCAGCCAAACAACAGGCACGCAAAGCAGCGCTGCATAAAACGACGAGAGCTGCTTATGAGGTCTATGATCAGAAGAGGCGAGAGGAACACTGACTTCTCAAAAGGAAAAAGAGAGGGCATGAGAAGCAAGCGGTACAAGATGTTGAGAGGTTTAAAAGCAGGAATGAAGTTCGAAAGCTTTATGAACAGGTGAAACGAAAGGCTGCAAAGGCGAAAGTGGAAACATCATAGTGGAACCGCAGTCAATGCTGAGGATATAAAAGGACCACTTCTGCAGAATGTATAACGACGACGACGAACCGAATTCCGCTGTCAGGATGATCCATTCAACATAGATGACGAAAGCCAACAATCCCGTCCTCCCGACTTAGACGAAGTAAAGATTCCTATATCTAAGCTGAAGTCTAATAAAGTTGCTGGAGCGGATGCCTTGAATGCCGAGCTCTTTAAAGCAGCTGGAAATACGTTGGTTAGGAGCATGCACCAACTTATCTGTAAGATATAGTGGGAAGAAAGCATGCCCGATGAATGGAACCTCAGTATTGTTTGCCCGATCCTGAAAAAAGGAGACCCTCTAAACTGCACCAACTATAGAGGAATCAGTCTACTTAATATTGCCTAAAAAATCTTCGTAATATGTGAACGTCTAAAGCCCATCGTCAACAACCTGATAGGTCCTTATCAGTGTGATTTTAGACTAGGAAAGTCCCTAGTTGATCAAATATTCACATTACGGCAGACCTTGGAAAAAAACTAAGAACACCAAATCTGCACCCATCATCTTTTCATCGATTTCAAAGCCGCATATGACAGCATATACATGGACGAGCTGTATAGAGCCATGCCTAGTTTTGGCATCCCTGCCAAATTTATCCGTTTGTGCAGGATGACCATGGACAATTCACGCTGTTCCATAAAGGTTGGAAACAACTTAACAGAACCTTTCGATGTCAAAAAAGGTGACAAGGTGATGCGCTGTCTTGCAATTTTTTTAACATAGTGCTTGAAAGAATAGTGCAGAGCTCCACCGCAAAACACGTTAATTCGTCTACCTAAGCTCCGCTGTAAACGCAGAAAACAACACCAGAACTGAGATCAAACGCAGAATTACTTTTGCTAACCGCTGTTTCTTTGGGCTAAAATGCAAAGTTTTGCTATATAAGACCACTATCATCCCCGTCCTGCAGAAGCATGGACTATGACAAAAGCAGATAAAAGCACCTTGGGTCGGTTCGAGAGAAAAGTTCTTCGTGTGTGGACATATGAGAAAAATAACCAAACATTTTTTTTATTTATGAGTGATAACGAAAGTAAATAGCATCATCTTAAAAACAAAATATAACAATGAACAGTTAAGGAACCTACAAACTTATCCCCTAATGAAGCTGCGTTTGAACGTCGATACTTGTTTACTTTACTTTATTTAGTTGGCACTACAGCGAATCGTGCACCTGGGCTTCAAGTAATAGATTTCGCCAGCTAATTCGATCTCTAGCTTGCGGTATTCAATTTTGAATACAAAGCCGGCGCTTGATCACTGCACTGAAAATAAGGTTTGCCTCTGCTTCTACTTCAATCAGGCTTAGCGTTTAATACTCTACGGACTAGAGCTTTGATGTTCTTTCGCTCTACATGACCAAGCTGTCTTAATTGTTCTATACGTAGTTTTCGTACCAGTGGCAAGTCCTGTACGACTCGTATAGTTCATGATTGTATCGCCTGTGCCAGATATTGTTTTGCCTGTTGACACAAACCGTTAAACGTATCGTACCTAGAACCTAGAACCTTCTTCTCGAAGTTATTAAGTAATCCTTTATCCACCTGGGATAGATTCCATGCTTCTTTCTTGGTACTTTGCGATAGGGCCTTATTTGTCAATTGCATACTTAAGCCAAAGTAACAGCGATAAACAAGAGTAATTCAACGACTGATTTCAGTACTGATGTCATTTGCAGAGTTAACAGCAGTTTCCAGATGGATACATTTATTTACCTCCTCGAAGTTATACCTATCAATAGTCATGTTCTAAACGAGTCTATACGAT
Source organism: Eupeodes corollae (assembly GCF_945859685.1). Lineage (NCBI taxonomy): Eukaryota > Metazoa > Arthropoda > Insecta > Diptera > Syrphidae > Eupeodes > Eupeodes corollae. Next base: position 129,847,761 of record NC_079149.1, read on the forward strand.
AAGAAGCGACTCTATTCGATAATAGTAAATACTTCATTTGGTCCTCGTTAATCACAAGACCCATTTTGTTTGCTTGAGACTAGACACCGCCATAACTACTCGTTTGGTCCTTTCCATAACGTCGAATTTGTCCAAGATATTGTGTGGATTTTTGAAAGATGGTGCTATTAGTGTTCACGTTACTGTTGTTCGTCACTCTCTCAAAAACAATATTGAAGCAGCTACATGACAACGCATCGCCTTGTCGTCAAAATCATCTGATGGTTTCGAAGGTTTCGGTTGAGTCCCTACGAATTTTGACGCAGCAGCGATAATTTTCCAATGTCATCCTGTTAAGTCGTATCAGTTTAGCAGGGATATCAAAATTTGACATGGCACGGTATAGTTCGTTTCTGTTGACGCTGTCATAGACTGCTTTGAAATCGATGAAAAGATGACGCGTATCGATGTTGTATCCTAAGGTCTACTCCAGGATCTGTCATTGAGTGAAAATGTGGTAGGTCATAAGCCGCACTGAAAATGGCTTAACAGAATATATGTGAATGGCTTCATGAGTCCTCGTAATACGATAGACAGTATATAATAGTCGATACTTAAATCCTTAACATTAGTTGTTTTTCACTATGGGGCTACAATTGTTGTTCCCCTTCTTCGCCTCCTCAAATTGTTTGACTAAATTCAAATTGAGGGTACTTTTAAGAATTGTCAGAATTACAGTGTTGCTTGAAGAAATCTGCAGTAAACATTTTAAAACAAATATTTTTAGTAGCGTATTTCTGGTTTCAAGGATCTTGCAAAGATGTCCCTTATTTGTTTTAGAAATAAATCTAGACATATTTTCACTACCCCAACTTATATAAACCTCTAGTTACATATTTAATTTGAAGGAATAAATTTAACCATTTCTTGGAATTGTCATCGTTTAAAAATATTCCAAATATCAATAAACTCGATTGAAACAGTTTAATGAAAAAAAAAGAAACAAATTTGTCTACGTATTCAATTAATTAATAATATAATCCAACGAAATTGTTCAAGTGCATCAATGAAATGCGCATTTTTGAAACATTGCATATTTCCATCTTTAGAGTTTATTTTTTTAAATTTTGTTGTGTTTTTTTCTTATAAATTAATTAATAAAAACACAGAAATATGGAGGATGATGTTGTGACGTATAGAAGAAATATTGAATGGTTGAGGTAGACTTCAGGATAACATCTATAATAATTCTCAGCTTATGTCTCTTGTGCGGAGTGGAAAATACGAATCGGGGACTATCCCTCTGATAGTCTTCTCTCTAGCTATTTCCCTTCCTCGCAGGATGTGGTGGGTAGGGTATACTACGTACAGTACATATATATAACATCACGTTGCCCTCTACGTGCGACCGGATAAATTAAACTGAATGCGATTTTTCGTCGTGCACACAGCAGCGGAATGACTTATCTGCAGCAAAAGACAACTAGGTACTATGACTACGAGAGTAAGCTATGACTACGCTACCGACAAGGATGACGACGACGACGCCAACGCCAATATGGTGAGGACGAACAAGAAACAAGAAAAAAGGATGTCATCCGTATGGTCTAGTGATTTCATTTCATTTAAAGTTTATTAAAATAAAGAACACTAAAAATAATAAAAAAAAATAAAACAAAAACCGTTTCGTTAATTGTATATAATATATATATTTTTTTATTTATAATTTAATTATTTTTTAATTTTATTTCTGATTTTTGGTTCGCTGAATGCATTGGAAGTTAAATACAAGCAGTTATGCAAATTAATGAATGGAATATCACTGTTTCCATTTCCATCCGATGGATGAAGATGGAGTAGCGTAGCGTAGCGAGTTGGTGTACGAGTATCTGTACTTCGGTAGAAGGTATCCACTCTGACTCTAGATGCATTTATTTCTACCTTTTCTGATGCGCTCGCCAAACCCCACAACAAGGATGAGGAGGGGTGGGACGTTCCACGTACACCTTTCTCTCATTATTTTGTCTTTTTTTGTTTTCTGATATTTTATTATTATTTTTTTCATCATCTTCGTCGGAATGAAATGAAATTTCCGCAGAGAAATCATTTGGGTCATGGTAATTTATTTATTATGCGATGTTTTCAGTTTTCACTAAAAGCAGATTTTCAATTCACTGCAAAAAATGTTGCACATATTGTTATGCTTTCAGTTCGTTGCTTTAAGATTTAAATGGGAACTGTTGTTCTTTTTATTCCAATGCTTAAAATAAGATTTTCTTAAAGACTGTTGATAGTGCAGAAAATGAGGGTTTCAATTAACGAAATTCTTCAGTTTCAAGGAGCGTGTTAAAAGATTTCTCCATAAACACCTTTTAAGCAGTTCTTTTCACTAAGTACAGAAAATATCAGTCGATTTTAAGAGCTTGATAACTTTTAAGGAGCAATGCAACAAAGAAATAATGTTGGAAGTCATATTGCTTACTATAAAATATGATTTCTGGCAGAAATAAGCTTCTGCAAAGTGGGACACAGTGTTCTATTAACTTGAGATTTGTTAATAATTTGATAATATAATTATAGTATTCAGTTTTGAGTCAAGTACAAACTAAGGTCAGAAAAACTAGATTCTCTATCCAAACGTAACGGATTCAAAAAAATGTCATAACTTTTGCGTGTTAAACCAATGTCTTAAATTTGTCAATATTTAAAATCAAACGAGTTTTATTGTTTTATTGCCAAAAATATTTCCGATCTTTTTATAGCTCTTTATAATTCTTAATGGAGTTAATAACTTAACACAATTTTAAAATACTACAGAAGCAAATCATTCACTAATAAAGTAAACAGTAATGGACCAAGGCAACTCCCTTGAGGTACACTAGAATTGAATTTTAATTGACATGACCCTATAATATCTATCTTTTAAAGATGAGTAAACGGTCGTTAAGTGAAATATTATCAAATCAAATCAAATGGGGTGGCGCAACAGTCCATTGTGAACCAGGGCCTAGTGGCTTACAACTCTCAACCATTCCTGTGTGCGAGTACTGTTGTCAGGAATGGAAGGGACCTACAATTTAAGCCGAATCCGAACGGCTAGTTTGAGAAAGCACTTTTTCATGACAAGAATTACTCTTGAAGGATTTGTCAATTCCTCGCAAGAGGGAGTACCCGCGAAAATTATTTTTTTTTTTTTTTAAATTAAGATGGCACAGGCAGGGATTGAACCCAAGACCTCTTGCATGACAGTCCAACGCACTAACCAGCATGCTACGGGTACTACGAAATATTATTTATTAAGAAGAATTCCATGCTTTAATTTGTCAAGTACCTTAATAAAAAGTCTGTAAAGATGCAATCGATTTGAATGTATCCAAATAAAAAGCAGAGACTTGTAATAGATTCGTAATTGTTGATTTTTTCACAAAGCCATGTGTTAACCTCCAGATATAACCGAAGGAAAATTACAAGAAATGGTGTGACAAACAAGGGATTTCAACAATGAAAAATAGTTGAAAAGAAGGAAGAATGGTCCGGAAGTATAAGATACACATTGTTTCTACATAAATGATGGTCAAGAACTTAACTGAAAAATTCATTAAGTTTTAAAATACTGACACATATAGAGGCTTTAGTAAGCACACAATTTATTGATATAAAACCACTGTTTTCTTGTGTGTTAAGAAGTTTATAAGAACTTGCATACTCAAAGACTGTCTTGAAAAATTCAGAAAGACAATAGTTACTGGGTATCAGTCTAATTAAAAAGTATTCAAATTTACTTGAGAGTAGGTACAAGAAGTATAAATATACCTTATAAAAAATAAGCAAATTAATTTTTCACAATTTTAAAGAATTGGCAAATCTTACTGTTAGTAAATGTCAGCAAAGTTTGACATTTTTAATTGTAAGACCATACACACAAATTATTCAGTCTTCTAATCCAAATTAAAAAACATCCTTTAGACAATATTTAAGCAGGGTTACATTTTTTGGTCTTAGCATGATTACTGCAAAGGAAAATCGGTATAAACAGCCTTGCACACTCTGGTAAGAACTATCGAATACTCCCTAGAGCAAAAGGAATATTTCATGGTTGCCTTCCTGGATATTGAGGGAGCTTTCAACAACGTTGACACAGCCGCTATCACTTCTGCTACGACGACCCTAAAAGTCGAATACTCACTCTGTCAATTGATTAATTTAATGCTTAAAAGCATGATCATCAACTCTAAGAAAGAGGATTTCCTTACAAATGGTCTGTCGGTATAGGCACTTCGCTAGGTGGTGTTCTGTCCCCTCTCCTGTGGAACATAGTGGTTAACGGACTGCTCATATCTCTTGAAAGGAAAGCCTACAGAGTGATTGCGTATACTGATGATGTTTCTATCGCCGTCACAAGAGAACGTCCTAATATACTGAGAGACCTCCTCCAAAACACACTTAATATGCTCACTAGTTGGGCTGATCATTGCAGACTTAATATTAATAGTGAAAAACAGACTTCCTCCTTTTTACTCGGAAATGCAAGATCACAATAATAGTACTTCCTTCAATTGAAAGATGTACCACTAATTTTTACCAATGAAGCCAAATATCTTGGTCTGATATTAGACAAAAAATTAAAGTAAAAAACTAATATTCACGAAGGAGTTAAGAAAGCTACAGTAGCTCTTTTCATTTGCAAGAAAGCCATAGGAAGCAAATGGGGTTTTCAACCTCGCATAACCTATTATCTATATACATCGGTCATCCGACCAATACTTGTGTACGGGGTTGCAATATGGTGGACTGCACTGGAGAAAGTCACATACTGTGCATGTCTCTGCATAATCGGGGCATTGAGAACCACACCCTCAGCAGCGTTAGACACTCTCCTCCATCTAACACCCCTTGACATCTTCAGAAAACAAGTGGCAGCGAGTACAGCTATAAGACTCAACGCCTCATCTCAATGGACCAACAATAATGTGGGGCTCTCCATCATTTTGAACCTCTTCAATTCTATACCAAAGTACATAGACTACACTATTCCAAAACCCCAATTTGTAAAAAACTTCCAGATATCCATTCCATCCAGAGATGAATGGGAAGACGAAAATCTCCTGAATGACAAAAGCATTCATTTCTATACAGATGGATCCAAGACAAATGAGGGAGTTGGTAGTATTATATACTCGGAAAAGCTTAATCTAAGCATCTCTGTCCGCCTCCCTAATCGCTGTAGCGTGTTCCAAGTGGAAATTTTACCGATCGAAGAGGTTCTCTCCGCATCTTCATTGACTGTCAGGCTTCTATTAAATCTCTTGACGGTGTCTCAACCAAATCTCAAACGGCCCTCGATTGTCGATTGTTTCTTATAGAGATGGCGCAGCAGTTTAACATTCACCTATGTTGGGTGCCGGGCCACAGAGACATCACGGGAAATTGTAGAGAGGATGAACTCGCAAAAAATGGAACCGTCATGCCTATTTCACCTGAAAGAGATTAGATAGGTAAGAAAAAGCTTTTGCAATGGAAAATTTTAATTTCCACAATTTACCAACATGCGAAGCCAAAAACCTCATGTAGGCTTCACTGGACCTAAAGCGCTCTAAAGACTTGTTATCTCAAAGCATACTTTATATTAGCTTCCCAATATGTGTTCTTACGGGTCACTGTCTTATAGGCAGACACGCAATATGACTTGGTGAAGCCTCAAATGACTTCTGCAGGAATGAGGAAGAAGAGGAAACAAACTCTCACCTTCTCTGCACTTGGCCTGCTTTTTCACTTAATCTGGGAGACTATCTTTTTGATAATCCCAGTGCACTAGCCACTAAGGATTTCAAATATCTTCTTCGCTTTATAAAAGCTCAAAATGGTTGTAGTAAGAAGTAATTCGCTAGATTTATGTGGTATCCCAATGGGCCTTTTCTTTTAGCTTACGTGTGTGGGTTCTGTATCCGCAGCCACTTAAACCTAACCTAACGATTTTTGGTTTTTCTGGCAATAAATGTTGACAGCACTTAAAAAATAAATAATTTGACAGTTAAGGTTAAGTCAAAATACAGCATTGCATAAGATGCGGTTTTTTATTGTTGAACGATATTTTTAAAATAATAGAAGTTTGGCAGTAATAGTTTCAATGGCTAAGAAATTTAACGGTTTCTACAGCACTTTACCACTACTTCGGTATTGACATTTCAACGTCTTGTTCTTTTACTGCCAGTGATTTAAAAAATTATACATTTTAGAGTATCTACTTAGCACAAGAACTTTCATTTATGACAAAGTCGTTAGGTGAATATATTTTTGCTAAGTATTTGCGAATTGTTTTGAAAAAACGGACTGTTAGCCTTTATATAAAGTTACTAAAGATCGAAAACAGTATTTTCCGTGAAATAAAATAAGTTTGAAGCCAATATTTTTAAGTTTTTAAGTTTTAGTATTTGTAAAAAAACTGTCGATTCGATTTTTTTCAAAATTTTACTGAATGTTAATAACAGTATTTTTTGAAAGATGAAAGTTGTTTAAAACCAATATCTTTAATTTTTGAAAAGATATTTGAATCGGTATTCAATTTTTACCAACTTTGAGTAATGTTTTTTTTTAGATTTTTATTTTTTATAAAAAAAAACTGTCAATTCAATTTTTCTCAAAATTTTATCAGATGTCAAGAACATTATTCTTGGTTGCATAAAATCAATTTGGAGATGAACTCATATTTCAGTCGTAAAATTTTTGAGGTGACAACTTTTTTTTCAGTTTGTTTGATTGATAAAAAAAATCGTTAAATGGATTTTTTTCAAAACAAATATATACTTCTTTGATATTACGTTACAGTTAATTATATAAAATTTACTTCAAGTCTCTAGCGGTTTTGGTTAGTAAGATATTTAGGGTTAACCAAAATGATCACCTTTTTTTCAATCTGCTATGGTAAGAAAGCCACCCTTGCAATTTTCGTGAGAGCCCTTTCTGCATCTTTCTGCTTATTATCTGTAAAACAAAATTTATTTGAAATCGTTATCTCTTCTGGGTCTTGAGCTATGGAAGACGAAAAAAACGTTGTGAACTTACGGACGTACAGACGTACGAACGTACGTACACACACACGCACAGACATCTTTCTAAAAATCTTTAATTTCGACTCTAGGGACCTTGAAACGTCGAGAAATGTCAAAATTTTCAATTTGACAAATCGAATCCATTACAATAACTTCCTATGGGAAGTTAATAAAAAAGATCATCATTTGAACAAAATTTCCAGTAAGACAAATGCAACTTCTGCAAATAGAAGATTTACATGGAATAATTCTTCGAAGAATATATTTTTATTGCCAATATCACAAAAGAATTTACAAATCTCCAAATTATGTCAGTATTTTCCTTCTGCCATTTGCATGAAATCCGTAAACCGTGTCCATTAACCAGGTTTTGTAAAATCAAAATTTGAACACAACTTCAGAATCGAGACATCAATTCAGTTTTAAAATATATGAAGAAACCCATTATATTAGACTTCCAAAGACTGTGAAAACCAATGAAACACTTTAACAAAATGTTTGATGATTTTTTAAACTTTTAATCCCTGTCTTTAATATTGAGATAAAATATTTCCAGTCTCAATTAAATCGCGTAATTTTCAATTCAATACTTAAATAAATTATTTTTTGAAAATTATTAACTCTTAACTGCCATCTATCAAAATATTTAATTTTCTAAGGTTTGGCAACGCCTTTTAATACACTTTCGTTTCTTTTGAAACACCCTTTGGTTTTTCAATATGTGGAGAATCATAGCACCCTAAAATCTAGTTCTATTTTATCCAACGAAATGAGTATCAAAAATATATAAATGAAGATTTCGTTGCATTTAATTTATTGATATCAAAAGCAACCATTAACCCACATTCAGATATAGCTGAAGGTTACAGGTAAAGTCCAATAAATCGTTCATCAAGCGCAATGATATCAAATTTCTTGCAAACAAAATTATACAATCTATGTACTGGACAGTGTCCAGGTATTTAGTTATATAAAATAGCTCAAGGCTGAGACATCAAGCTGAAGGAACTAAATCTTGCAAATGGCTAAAGATAACTACATACACCTATCTATCTCCTAGGTATACCTTACCTATCTATCTACCTACAACATTGCCAGATTTGTCACTCCATCAAGTTACACCTTACGGGCGCAATGAGGCGATAATATTCTGACACATGTGTGACACTATTGCTGGGGCATCTGCTTGAAATTGGCCACAATTCAATGCATTAATTGTTTGTTGATTAATCTCCCATTAGGCTTAGACGAGGACGTGTGCCCGGTGCCAACAATCTGAATAATTAATTTCCAAAATATATACACAAAACAACAAACACATACATACACACCTATGTCCTATTTTCAGGTTACTGTACATCATCAGTTAAGGACAAATGTAAGGTATACTATGTTACCTAACCTACAAAATTGAATAGATAGACAAGTTGAGTGGGATAGCTATAAGTAGTTCGCTGATGATGATGAAGAAAAAGACGCACATAACTCTGGTGCTCTGGTGATGGCTTGATGGCACTTCTGGAGGCGGCTGGCCAACATTCGGTATATGGGCACGATTTATGTAGAATATCAGTCCTCCCTCCTATAATCAATGTCACACAATCTGATTTACCTACCACTATGATGTTTCAAGGTAAACCTGAGGGTGATTCCTCCCTCAGGCTTTGAGCTTCTCGAGCTTCATCAAGCTTGAAGAGAGACAGGATAACAACAAACTATTATCCTGTGCTCTAATCTTTGTTTGTGTCGCAATCAATGTTGTTCCAAGAATGGGTCAGTAGCAGTTAATGGTATAATTATAGTGATTAGCCACTTGAAACGCTATATTCTAATCAATCGATGACCTCGCCATCGCCAACAAATTAGGGTGGCATTTTCTATACGTACGTATCTAAAATGTTCCCATATTCATGTTGAAGATAGAGATATACCGCACAATATAACGTGTCTGATGAACACGAGGGAGTGGTTTTTGAAATCAGTTTCTCTTCATCATGCTCAATAATATCTAATGATGATAGAAATTTTGGGAAGTCGAAGTGGTGTCGCGTCTTGTGTCATAAAACACACAAACACATAAACGCACAAACTATTATTATGGTGTGTCACTTTAATCAAATGGCAGCTGTTCGACAATCGACAATGATGCATACCTTACTTTGTCGTTAATGAAGATTTATTAAGCTTCTATTTTGTACATAAATATATTCGTACATATCTGATGATTTGATCAGTACTTATGAACTATATCTTCATATATACTTATGTACTTTGAATAAATGTTTTGTGTAATTTATGGTAATTTGAAATGACTCCCCATTCGATTTAGAGTGTTCCCAATTTATGGATATTTCAACATTCATTTAAATTTTGTTTTCTTCAAGAGGCAGCTACTCAAGCATAATTTATTGAAAATTTTAAGGTAATTTAAAGTTAATCAAGAGAAATTTTAATTCTAGTTGAACTATAGCACGTTTTTTGTAAGGAAAAAGTTGCCACTTTATACAAATAAATTAATTTTATTTAAATTTTAGAATTTATTTAAATCAACTTTATTTGACAAGCAGGTATTTCTCTTGTCAATGATCATAATTACATCCATTATTGTTTTATGAATTTGTAAAAAAATCAATATATTGTTTTAATTGTATTTATTTAATAAACTAGTAAAATTTTAGAATTTTTTTATCATTAGTTTTGAAAATATTTATTATAGTTTGAAATTCTCAATCTAATGTCATCTTATGTTCTTAATACTTCTTTTTTTTAATCTTAATGTACAAATCAAATAAAAAAGTAAAAAATTATTACAATTTTTTCTTACTCTACGATGGAGCTACAGTCTTGTGTGAACTGGGGCCTCACCCAACAAACTTCTCCATCTAGCTCGGTCCCTAGCTAGATATCTTCAATTTTGCACTCCAAGTTAGGTGAGGTCACCTTCCACTTGTGTGCTCCACCTGATCCGAGGTCTTCCTCTACTGCGCTATCCTGTGGGTGTGGATTCAAAGGCTTTCTTGGCCATAGCATTGGTTTCTATCCGCTCTACGTGACCGAGACATCTTAGTCGTTGGACTTTGATCCTTCTGACTAAGACTACGTGGCTGTACAGCCCATACAGCTCGAAGAACTTTTCTCTCGAAGCGACCCAAGGTGCTTTCATCCGCTTTTGTTATAGTCCATATTTCTGCTCCGTATAGTAGGACGGGTTTATACAGCAACACTTTGGTCCCTCGAGAGAGGACTTTACCACTCAATTGCTTTCTTAGTCCGAAGAAACAGCGTTTAGCAAAAGTTATTCTGCTTTTGATCTCAGCGCTGGTGTTGTTTTCTGCGTTTACAACGGAGCCTAGGTAGACGAAGTCCTTGACTAACTCAAAGTTACGTCTGTCGATGGTAACCAAGATTTCGGTATTGTATGTCCTTTCTTGACGACAGTATGTACTTTGTTTTGCAGTCATCAACCGTTAAACTCATTTTTGACGCCTCTGCCTCAATACTATCAAAGGCCCCATTGACATCACGCTGAGTTCTTCCGATAATGTCAATGTCATCAGCATATGCTTGTATTGGACAGACCTTTGAAAGATAGTTCCTCTAGTGTTGACGTGTGAGCTCTGCACTATTCTTTTAAGCACGATGTTAAAAAAATCACATGACAGCGCATCCCCTTGCCTAAAACCTTTTTTGACATCGAAAGGTTCTGTTAAGTTGTTTCAAAAATGTTTGGAGCAGCGTGAATTCTCCATGGTCATCCTGCACAAACGGACTAGTTTGGCAAGGATGCCAAAACTAGACATGTCATATGCAGCCTTGAAATTGATGAAAAAATGGTGGATGTCGATTTTGTGTTCTTGGGTTTTTTCCAGGATCTGCCGTAATGTGAACATTTGATCAACTGAGGCCTTTCCTGGTTGACGATGGGCTTTAGACGTTCACATATTACGGCAGAGAAGATTTTATAGGCGATGTTAAGTAGACTGATTCCTCTATAGTTGGTGCAGTTTATAAGGTCTCCTTTTTTCAGGATCGGGCAAACAATACTGAGTTTCCATTCATCGGGCATGCTTTCTTCCGACCATATCTTACAGATAAGTTGGTGCATGCTCCTAACCAACTTATCTCCAGCTGCTTGAAAGAGCTCTTTAGTCAAACCATCCTTTCCAGTGGCTTTATTAGACTTCAGCTTAGATATGGCAATCTTACTTCGTCTAAGTCTGGAGGATGGGATTGTTGGCTTTCGTTGTCTATGAATTTTCATGAATTCTGTTCGTCGTCGCCGTTATACAGTCTCCAGAAGTGGTCCTTCCATATCCTCAGAAACTACTGCGATTCCGCTATGATGTTTCCACTTTCTTTTTCCTTCTGGGAAGTTTGCGTTCCTCTCGCCTTTTCTAATCATAGGGCTCATGAGCAGCTCTCGTTCTTTTATGCAGCGCCAGCCGCTTTGCGTGCCTGTTGTTTGGCTGCATTTTCAGCCGACATTCTTCATCAAACCAGGGGTTCTTTGTTGATGGCTGCTTAAAACCCAGCACATCAGAGGCGGCTTCTTTGATTGCATTTTTTCAATGTTGCCACTGGCTTTCGATACCTTGTGTTGGCGGCAGAGAATTTCGAGATAGGTTACTTGTAACTCAGTCGGAAAAGGATTTGGCGATCTCTGGCGATTGTAGCCGTTCGACGTTGTACCTTCTCCCAACTTCCAGATCCCTGTTTTGTCTTGGGTCTGAAAATCCGAAGTGCTACCTTGGCTAAAACGAGGTAATGATCCGAGTCGATATTAGCTCTTCGGAAAATTAGTACATCCATGATGCTGGAAGCGTGTCTGACGTCGATCTGGTTGACCGTAGATTAATCTGGAGAAGCTGAAATTCCTTTGCGGACATTGAGGTGTTAAAAACGCGTACTAGCTACCATTACGTTTCGCCCGCAGCGAAACAATTACAATTTTGAGAACTGTAAATAAATAAGTGTTGCCACTTTATCAGATTTCTTTTACTTTGATTTTTTCCCAATAAGAACATTTTTAAAATTTTGTGTTTTATATTCTTATGTTGTTTTTTTTAAGCAGCATGAGAAGCTTAAAATATTGTTGTCTAGAGTTTGACAGTTGAGAATGTTGAATTTTTTTCACATTCATCATCATGAATGGTTTAGAGCCAGAACAATACTTTCAAAATAGTAAAAAAGTTTGCAATATTTGGTTCGTCAAAAGAATTTTGTTTATTAAGAAGTTCATTTTTGGTTAAATGAATTCTTCAATATCAGTTTCATAAAAATTGCTTTTAACACATGTTTATGACAACAAAAGCTGGTGTTTTTTAGGCTTAGAAAAACACAACATCTTATATAAATAGATTCTGGAAAATCTCGATAGTAATGTCTCTTCGTTTAAGTTGTGAGAAACCTTTAGTTTAATTCTTTCATTGTTTTTAGAGGAGATACCGGTCTTAAGGTCTTAAGGTTTTGAATGGGTACAATTTCTACATTCTCGATGTGCGGTTAAGAAAGAATCTCTTTATTTGACAGTGCATCCGAATTTGAGCTCAAGATTAAACTTAGGAGTATTATTGAAAGTGAATAGAAAAGTGAAAGTCAATAGAAAATTGATTTGAACAGTTTTATAAACTTAAGCTCTTCTCTAGATTCTATTCAGCAGGCTTAAACTTGGTTTATGGGCACCTAAACATCTATGAAAATTATATTCAAGTCTTGGGTAATGATCCTGTATCGTTGTAGAAATCCACCAAGCACGAAGCAACCTCCAATATATTAGAGGTTACTTACTTACTTACTATAGGTGGCGCTACAGTCTGGGCGGACCTGGGCCTCAACCAACATGCGTCTCCAGCCAGCTTGGGCCCTAGCTAGCTATCTCCAGTTTCACACGCCAAGTTGGTTGGCCATCCGAAGAGACGCTCTCATCCTTCTTTGACAAGGTCCAGGTGTCAGCGCCATTAATGAGAAACGGGATGATGAGGTAGACAATGTCCTTAACTACCTCAAGGTTATAGCTGTCCATAGTGACGTTTTGTCCAAGACGTCGCTGTTCAGTGTCTTTTTTTGATTTCAGCCTAAACTTGGTCTTGCCCTCATTGACCACTACACCCATCTTCTTCGCTTCCGTAGCAATGCTCAAAAACGCTTTATAAGAGGTTATCGAGATGAAAGTTCCAATCATAGATTGTAATTGCATTTCGGGGTAGGTCACGTTTTTAACGATAGAAGACAGCATTGAGTTTTGAAGCATAACATTTTACACGGAAGAGAGTCAGATATAAAACGGACCCCTGGGGAACAGCAGATTTTTGGTATGGATAAATTTAAATTTTGAAAAAAGTATTGTTTTCGAATTGGAAAAGTCCAACTTGATTTCCAGAAGAAACCGATTAGTCTTTTTAATTTAAAAAAAATACTTAGCCAAACATCGACGAAATTTGGTTTTCATTGATTTATGCCCAAAAACCAGCGGTTCTAGAAGCATTGGAGGCCAATATCCAACCACCATTGATGATATACAGCTATTAGTGAACAGTTAAGCTTATTGAATGGACTATATGGAACCCGAAGGAAAAAATAATTGTTATCAACTTATCTCATAGACCGCAATAATATAAAAATCATTCCAAGGCGCATTTACTATCCAGTATTGTAATTATAAGTTTTGGGGCTTTTAAAGCAACAATTAATACTTATTTTAAACTATTTAAGTCTTTAGATTCCCTAGTTTTTGGAAAGATAGTTTTTATTAAATTTTGTAAATTACATTGACCACAAAAATGATATTCTAAAATATTATGGCCACAAAAAAAAAACACTAAAAGTACTGGAATTTCTAGTAATATAGGAAAAATTATTCATGATTTGCTGATATTGAAATTTCCAAACGTGTTTATGTATTTTGTAAGTAAGCTCCATGCTCGTTAATCAGAAATTTTTCAACATATTAACCTGATATTTTGAATATTTCTTAAAAAATAAATTTTCACATTAAAATTTGGCCTACAAATTAATTTATCCCAAAAATGTTACATGAGTAAACATTCATCGGATCCTTGTTTTTAAGAAATTATTGGTGCTGTCAGTCCTCAATTAAACTTAATCAAAGTTCCAGAAATTGTTGCAAAAATGGTTCAAGTAAGTGGATTTGAAAATTCAGTGCAATTTTGTAATGTTTTTTAAAACCAATTTAAATGTGAATCTGTTAAAAATATTGTGAAATCCCAAAAATAACGAAGAATTGAAAGTGTTCAGTTAGGTTAATTAAGAGAGATTTTTAAAATCAAAAAAATGAAAAATATAAAAATAACTTGGAAATATGTTTCAGGCAATGATGATTTTTGCTTTAATTAAAAGTTTTAACTTTAATGGTCCACGAAACTCGTAGATGAAAAAAGTATTTTCCTTTAAGCGTTTTTTTATTGGTTTTTATAACTAAAGCCACTTTTTCAAGTGTATCAAAATCTTAAAGTAAGAAAATTTAACACTTTAAAAATAAAGTGGGAACGTTATTGCCAGGTCTATACACTTCATTCGCCTATGGAAACCTAATCTTCTTCAAGCAAGATATGACACATCATCGCAAGTTCCAGACATACATAAGAATGTGAACATAGCTACATGCGTTTAAATTCTCGGTTCTGAATGAGATACAATTTTTAATATTTGCTTGCTATGCAGCCGGCTTCTTCCGTTTGCCATTGCCTCGCCACCCAAATGTTTACACTTAACGAGATAATAAGTGATTCAAAACACAACCCATCGTCTTGGTCGTCGTCGTAGCACGTCACTTCGTCAGCATTCCAGCTTTATCTGGAACTTCTTTGGTCTGTCTTCATCGTTTTGGGACTCTCTCGTCTCGACTCTGTGATGACTGTCGGCTTTTTAAATAAAATAACAACAATGTTATTTGTTTGCCGCAATTTGCTTATGACGATGAAGCGAAGCGAAGACACATCAGTGCCTTGTCTTGTGTGTTGATGCACGTCCGATCGTGTTCCATCACGATCAATTGTGAAATATTGTGAGTTTTTTTTCAGGTCTTACGTATCTGGGACTGGGGATAGGTTTGGCTGGCGGTTGCAATGAATCGGTATCGGAAGTCGAAGTCACTGAACTGTGACTATAATATTGCTTCAGTTTATCGACAAAGATGATAATTATCATCGTTTGTATTTATTATTGTGGTGTGGTTGTCAAGAAGAGTGATCGTGGGAAAGTCTATACCTATACTTTAATTGGTTTGTGATGTATGGATGGATCTTTCATCGCTTAGATGTTAGAATCTAAATTTGAATGAAGAGACTCTAATTTATGATGATACTCTGTCCCAATGATGATGTGCCGCTTGGGTAATCAACGATAGAAAAGTAGGTAAGGTATCTATGAAAATACACAAGTTTTAATTGCTCGGAAAATTAAACTCGAATTCTTTATTCACGGATTTGTGTCAACGACAACGACGAGGAACAATTAAGGGAGTGTCTTTGGTTATTTAAGAAAGACAGGGAAAGCTTATATCAACATTAAAAATTCAATTTTTATTGCTTATACTGTAGAAGTTTGAAACCTATGTAGGTCATTGATAATTTTATTACATTGAGCATTTTTTATAAAAAGTTAGCTTCTCTTCGTCCATGCAACTATAATTCATGCGTTCGAGATATTCTTTTTTTGCCGTCGCCGTAATTCAAGAACCAGTAAAAGTATCGACTTTAAATAAATTTAATTTTACAGAAACTATCAAGGTTTGCACGAAGTACAAAATTTAGTGGCATGTCAGAAGCCATTTAATAGAATTATTTTATTATTTATTATAATTTGTTGTACCCGTCACGTGAAGGTTATTGCGTAGAACTATTACGCAGGATGTATTGCTTTCAATCCTCTCCTGGGCCATCTTACGTTTTTTTCACGGGTACTGCCTTTTGCGACGGATTGAAAAATCCTCCTGTTGTGTATCCAAAATTAGAGAAAAAAAAAAAGATCAACCGTATAATCTCATTATTTCTTTACTCGTTGGCAGCTAAATCAAGAGAGACCCGTTTACACATTGTCTATGCTACCTGTTTAACAAGTGACAGCTATATTCATATTCTTGACAGCGGTGGGTATCCAACATCTCCCTTTTTAAGATGTCTAAACATATGTTTAGTTTGCGAATCCAAGTCTTTTTGGAGGAACCCGGTTTCGGACTGGACGTTGAGATTCATTAATGGTTGTTAGATCTTCTTCAGTATGTGAGGTTTGAAATGAAGGACTGATCGTCTTGGCTTGATGTTTTCGCCTTGTTAACTCTAATGTTGTTCTGGTATTTTGTTTTGTTGAGAAGCCTGCTTTCCACATTCCTGGAAATTAAAAAGTAAGTTAGAATTAGATTTTTCAGTTACCGAATGTCTAGGCTTTAATTCCAATACTTGTAAGTATAACACCTGGTAACCATGAATTTTGGTGTTTGTTGTAGTTTTTGGCAAAGATTAATTCGTTTGGTTGAAACTCCTTTTCCATCTTGTGATTTTTTTGAACAGCTTCAAAAGACGATGGTTTGAGTAGGTTGAGTTGTATTTTCCGCCTGCTCATTTGACTGCGGGAAAAATGGTGCCGTTCTGATGTGCTGTATACCACCACTGTCGCAAAATTCCGCAAAACTTCCAGACGAAAACTGCGTGCCATTGTCTGAAACAACGATGTCGGGAAGTGCAAACCTAACAAAGTTTCCGGAGAACTCTAATAGTTGCAAAAGTTGTAGTTGACTGCATATGAAAAATTTTCGGCCGCTTCGAGTAGAAATCCACAATAATCAGAAACATGGAATTTTGATAGGGCCCAGCATAGTCAAGATGAATTCTTGACCACGGTTTGGCTGCCACTGGCCACGAAGATAATGGGACCTTGATAGTTGCTGGTGCTGCCGTTGCACATGAAGAACATTCCCTAACCATTTGCATGATGTCTTTATCTATGTTTGGCCAATACACATAACTGCGTTCGAGTGCCTTTATGCGAACAATTACGGGGTGCTCAGTATGCAACTACTTTAGTACTTGCTTCTGCAATGAAATGGGGACAACAATTTTATTTTGTAGTAATATAAAACCTTCTGCTTCGCTTAAAGCTTCCCGACGGAAATAAAACAAACTTGGTTTAAATCCTGTATTTCTTTTGGCCATGAAGTAAGGGAAAACTGTCGAATTTGCTTTAAAATTGGATAACTTGCGGTTTTTTTTTGAAGAATATTAAACTTGACTGGTAAATTTTGGACTGAAACTGATAAGACTTTCTTGACTTCATTTTTAATTTCAATTGCAGCAATTACGAAATCTTCCTTCTTTTCAACAGCTTGACGATTTAACAATCGCGATAACGCATTGGCATATCCAAATTTTAAAGTACTTACGTATTCAATTTTAAAGTCATATAATAGGAGGGTAAGTGCCCATCTCTGTAATCAATGTAGAGTGTATACTGGAACTCCTTTCTTCGATCCAAAAACAGCCAAGAGCGGTTGATGATCCGTCTGAAGTAAAAATTTCCTGCCATAAATCCATACGTGAAACTTCTTAACACAAGTGGCAATGCTTCTTTTTCGGACTGGCTATAGTTTTACTCTGTTTTAGTCAAAGCCCTTGAAATATGTGCCACTGGCTGTTTGGAACCATCTGAAAATCTATGAAGCATAACTCCACCAATGCCGTCTTTCGATGCATCCCCAGCAACTATAATTTCCTTTGCTGGATCAAAATGGATTAAAACCAAAACTGATTGGAGTGATTCTTTAGCTTTGTTGAACGCAGCATGATATTCAAGAGACCAACGGAACTTTACATCCTTGAGCAGGTTATTCATTGGGGCACGTATTTCACGCACATTTGCAAAGAACTGCGAATAAAAGTTGGGCATTCCCAAAAATGAACGTAACTCTGTAGTGTCCTTGGGCTCCGGAATGTCTGCAATTGCTGATATATGCTTTGGGTCGAGCCTTCGTCCGCTGCTGTCAATCACAAAACATAAAAACTTCATCTGTGGTTGGAAAAATCGACATTTTTCGTAGTTTAATTTGAATCCCCACTCTTGAATGCGCTGTAATACGATCTAGAGAATATGCCTTTGTTGTTCAATAGACTCTGCAGCTATGATGATGTCATCAATAAATGGCACTACATCCTTCAATCCAGTCAACATTGTGCTTGTTATTTGTTGAAACGTACCTGGTCCGGTTTTTACTCCCAGAGCTAGTCTCTGGTACTGCAGCAAACCTTAGTGAGTATTGCCTGTCAACAGCTATTATGAATCTTCACTCACTTTAACCTGTAAGTATGCATCTGACAGATCAATGGTTGAAAAATATTAAAATATTTACCTCCCTGCAACGTTATACAAATTTCTTCTGGTAAAGGTAGTGGAAATTGATGTGGCTCCAACACATCGTTGAGCCCTGCAGAAAAATCCTCACAGATTCTTACACCACCGCTTGCTTTTTGCACAACAACATTTGGAGCAGCCCATTGTGAAAAATCAACTCGCTTCGTGACGCCCAATTTCTCTAGGCGATTGATTTCATCATCAATCAGGGAAACGAGGCGAAAGGTACCGGTCTTTTCTGCCGAAAACCTGGAACAACTCCTGGCTTGAGTTGCAAGACTGCTTCTGCTTAACTGCTTAACGAATAAGTCTGCGTACTTCACCTTTTGCTCAACTACTTCTCGCTAAATGACATCTGATGGTACCTGTGTTTCGCTAATTGTGCCTACTACTTGTTGAATTGATAGGAACGTCAAATAGCTTCAACGAATCAATCCAGTCTATTCCCAATATGTTAAGCTGTGGAATGCCTAACAACCCACACCTTCGAATTTCGTGTCTCTGAATGACACATGACATTGCAACTTTCCAGTTAAAATCAGGTTTTGACTACTAGCGTTTCTAGCTGATTTTTTTGTTGGCTGGATACTTAGACTTCCAAGGTTTTTCCACGTATTTTCCGAAAGTATAGTTATGTCAGATGCTGTATCGATCTGCAATTCAACTGGATTCCCATTGATTTTCAGGCAAAGGAATTTCTTTCTGAATCCATGGTCCACTTTAGAAACTGAAAATATGCTTTTAGATTAACAATTAGTTTTTGAAGCCTTGAAAATTTATTTTTATAATATAATATTTTCTTATAATTCTTGCTTGCACTTTCGCAAAAACCTTCTTTATGCCTTTGACGACCACAATCAGTACATTTTTGCGATTTGTACCAACATTTTTCGGCATAATGCATGACTTCTCTTGATGAACTGCTTTGACATGAGGTTTAGTGTCCTCAGACCGACATTCAACAAGTGCCACATCGTACTTCAGCATCACCGTCCGTTCACATTCATCAGACATTTAAACACATCGGGAGTTATTGATGAGAGATTAAAATCTTCACATTTCTTATTAATAATGCCAGCGTATGTTTGGTAGTCGTCACTAATTTTTTCCATCTTCAGACAGTTATAACGGATCGCAAAAAGAGAAGTCTCACGGGAAAAAATCTCAGTTAACTTTTTTACCGTTTCTTCAAAACTCAAATCACGCGATTTTTTGGGAGGAATTATGTTGGAGTTACGATTGTATGTTGTCTCGTCAAATTTCCTTAAAAGCAACCTCACTTTTGATGCCTCGTCCAGCTCCTTACAATCCACGTTGAAAACGTCTTCATGACGATTTTCCATTCGGAAAATATCAACCCATTCTCAGGGCCATAGATGAACTTGTTTAAGCTATTCGCCAGTGTCTGCATAATGCTCTCTGCAGATGATTTGAGTATCGTGGATGCTCCAGATAAGGTTCCGTTAAGCAATACATCCAAAAATGACTTCATTAGCTACTGTTGCTTTTACAAAATCTCATTGCAAAATAAGTTCGTCTCCTTTAAAAAAAATATATACATCGTCGCACAATATGTTGTGTATCCAAAAGTAAAGAAGAAAAAGAACAACCGTATAATCTCAATTTGTCTTTATTCGTTGGCTGCTAAATCAAGAGAGACCCGTTTACAGATTGTCTAAGCCACCTGTTTAACAAGTGACAGCTATATAAGCTATGTTCATATTCTTGATAGCGGCGGGTATCCAACACCTCCAAAAGCAATTCTTATCATGGAAAGGACTTTCGCTAATTAACCGTTCAGATTGTACTTACAACTGTGGGTCTCCTTCATCCTTGACTACATTACTCGCACACAGGAATGCTTGAGAGTTGTTAGTTACTAAATTAAATTAAATTGGGTGGCGCAACAGTCCGTTGTGAACCAGCGCCTAGTGACTTACAACTCGCAACCATTCCTGTGTGCGAGTACTGTTTTCAGGAATGGGAGGGGCCTACAATTTTAGACCGAATCCGAACGGCTAATTTGAGAAAGCACTTTTTCATGACAAAAATTACTCTTGAAGGATTTGTCAATTCCTCGCAAGAGGCAGTACCCTTGAAAATAATTTTTTTTTTTTTTTTTTAAATTAAGGTGGCACAGGCAGGGATTGAACCCAAGACCCCTTGCCTGACAGTCCAACGCACTTTTTTTTTTTTTATTTATTTTTTAAATTCATTTTTATTAATTCATTCTTAAACCTATCTTAAAGCTAGACAAAAATTCATAAAACTAGCCTAATTATCCATAACTTACAACTAACTTAATGGTCCCATACAGAAACTCTAAGTTAAACTATAACACTAACTAGATAGATAGATAGATAGATAAGTTCTTTATTTTTTCAATTTTTTTATAAGTACAATATTTCATGATAAAAGATATACAAAGCATGGCTTTATAAGCCGTCTGCCGGGAAAAAAAAAAAACTAATTAAATAAACAACCAAAAAAAGTACAATTTGAGTAAAAAGAGAGAATATTTCACAAAATAAGTTTCATAGTTAAAAAAAAGAAAATGTAAATATAAATATAAATATTAAAGAAAACAATTTTTTTTTAAAATTATTATTTTTATAATGTGACTTTTAGTTTAGTCAAAACAAAGGAAAAAAAAAAAAAGAAAACATTGAACCATATAAAATAATGTTCACCATTAAAGTATATTTTGATATATATATATAGTATAAAGCAAGCAATAACAGGTATTTATAAGTTTAATAAAAAATGTGACTTTTAGTTTAGTCAAAACAAAAAAATTGAGGAAAAAAGAAAAATATTGGTAATGGGCTTTTAGTTTAGCTAAAACAGATAATGGTATGTAAGTGAGAAAAAAAAAGCAAAAAGATAGGAAAAGAACTGTATATTTCTCAAGTTTTTTTTTTTTTTTAATTTTAAGGACTTTTAATTTGGTTAAAAACAAAAAAAACAAAGGAGAAGATACAATCACATTAACATCGTCTTACAACTCAAAACAAACTCAAACACTCGTTTCGATATTTTCGTGCATGTGAGACATAGCGTATAAGAGGCTTCCAGCCACGATCTCCGTTTAGTACACTGACACATTCCTCTTGAGAAAGAAAACTAGAATAAAAGTAGAGCCTTCGGATTTCCTGTAATATTGGACAAAGTGCTAAAAAATGCAAAACATCTTCGTTTTGACCAAGATTGCAAAGAGAGCACACAGGGTTTAAGTCTGTTCTATGTGGTCTGTAATTCAAAATCGAGCATTTCCGTTCTTATCTTGAAGATCAAGCTCATTTCAGAAACTGTAAACTCTTCTCTAAAATAGTTTCTTTCACCAAGTTTCAGATTAAGTTGTCTGTATATATTCCTCGATGTTGATGCAGTCCCTCTCGCAACACAAAGCCTATACATCGAGTCATCTATAACAGAGATACATTCATATAATGCATTTTTTATTGCTTCCACATTGTCCACTGGCAATGATATTGAAAGGTTATGTGCTACAGCAAGATCATACCAATTTTTGACCGGACTATATCCACTACTAAAACAAATTTTAAGGAGTCTTTTTTGCAAGTTTTGGTCAGATCGCTTCATAACTCTGATCATAAAATCGGCGTTAGCCTTTAAGTTTTTCAAGAAAATTTGAGGTAAGCCTGTCTCTAGGTGGATAGCATAATTAGGAGTGTTAATAGGTAACCTAAAAATTCGCTTGAAAAAATACCTCTGTATATTTTCCATTTCCTCCAACTGTTCGAAACCATATACTTCATTACCATAGCAAAAACAAGTATTCACGGTTGCATTGAAGACTTTGAATTTTGAGATTGGATCTACGAGTTTATTTGCGAAGAACTGGGACCACATTGTATTTATTGCAATTTTTGCAGCGGTAGTTTTTTCTTTTATAAAGGTTTGAATTTTAAGATTATATGTCATTGTATACCCAAGATACTTAAATTCATTAACAACCTCAATTATCTCACCATCTAAAGTCCAATTCCGCCCATAGCCAGTTGATCTATTTCGAGATCTAAAAACCATTATTTTGGATTTGGTGGTATTTATTCTAAGATCCCATAGATCACAAAACTGTTTCAGCTTGTTTATCTGGAGCTGTAGAGTAAGCGGACTGTCTGATAAAATCACTAAATCATCAGCATAAAACAAGACTTTAAGTGTAATATCCCCGAACTGAACTCCCCCAGGTATACTGTTTTCGACATCGTTCATATACAGTGCAAACATGATAGGGCTTAGAACACATCCTTGAGGGACACCTGCTCCACAACTAAATACTCTAGATACTTTTCCACCATTCTGAACAGATGCCATCGTGTTTTCGAGAATTTTTTCGTAGACTCTGATAAATTTAGTAGATAGGCCAATTGCTGAGAGCTTATAGAGTAAGGACCTCCTATTAATAGTGTCAAAAGCCGCTTTTAAATCAACGAAAAAGGCATATAAGTTCTGTTTTTTATCAATAAATCGCCTAGCAGTGGTGCTGAGTACAAAAATTTGATCAATAGCTGAAAGGTTGGCTCGAAAACCAGCTTGAAAGCAACTAATTATGTTATTATCTTCTAACCAGGTCGTAAGTCTAGTATAGAGTATTTGTGTAAACACTTTTCGTAATGAGTTAAGCACAGCAATTCCTCTATAGTTCTCTGGCAAATCACGGTTACCTTTCTTAAAAATGGCTGTAATTCGAGACAGACGAAAATTTTCAGGCACTGTCTCTTCAATGAATATTCTATTAAAAAATTCTAACAGATATTCCAAAAACTCAGGAGTAGCATTTTTATAAAACTCTACTGGGATCCCATCAGATCCAGGTGCTTTGTTATTTTTCATTTTTTTTAAAGCAGCTACTAATTCAACCATTGTAAGATTGGAATCCAGTTCAGGAATAATGACATTAGGGAATGCAAAACTCATTGTGTTTAGATTAGGGTCAGGCAGAAGTAGAGTTTCAAAATAATTTGCAAGTAGATTTTCATCAATTGTGAACAATACCCTCCTATTCCTCCCACTCAACACTTGTACTGTCTTCCAAAAAGATTTCGAGTCCTTGCATTCAACGAGCTTAGAAGCAGTGTTTTTTAAATAGAGTTCTTTTTTGAGATTGCATAACCTTTTGTATTCTTGGTTTGATTGTAAATACAGTGATTTAAAAACTGCGTTATTTGTTTTTCTATATAGTTTTAAGAAAGCGAAAGATTTTGTCCTACTTTTTTTGCATTCTTCGTCGTACCATACAGACTGAAAGGTATTTCTACGTTGGGAAGAAAGTTCTGCAGACTGTCTAATCACTGAAGAAATTATGTCAGTTATAGAATCTATAGAGTCAGATGTCACACTTGGCATCGCAACCAGCTGATGATTAAGTTTAATTTTATATCTATTTGCATGTCTTTCTTTCCATTTTAATTTATCATTTCGGGTTGTTTGTAGATTTACTAATAGATTTTCTAATTTGCAAAAGACAATTATAGGGAGATGAGACGAAAAATTAGCTGGATAGGTCTCAAAGTCATCAATTATACTTAGCCATTCACCTTTAATAAGACAGTAGTCTATTACAGAGCAACCCTGAGCAGACACGAAAGTGAAGTTTCCGTTTGAGTCACTTTGAGATGTTCCATTTAGAACGAAAAAACCAAAGTCTTCAATCAATTCTAATAAAAGTTTCCCATTTTGATTTAGACAATTGTCAAAAGATTGTCTTTCGCTAGAAGAGTGGAAATTATTTAAGACCGAATTCTGATAGTCGCTTATACGACCACTAACTACTAATACCTTTCGGCCCTAAGATCTATTTTACTTCATTTTAATTTTATTTATTTTTGTATTTATTAAAAACTTTGAAAAAAAAACTAATATCAATATCCTTTTATATTTTTACTTACAAACTACTTAAAATTAGGTCCTTAAATAAAACTTAAAGCTAACTTAAACTACCTATTCTACCTATAAACTACTTAAAACTAGAACAACCACAGCAGCAAATCTAACTATCTAACATTTTTGTTTTTCATATTTTGTTATCTTTTTTTTTTTTATTTTTTATTAATTACTTTTTTTTTAATTGCTTTTTGTTAATGTTTTTTATTATTTTTTTTTTTTTTTATTTTTTATTTTTTTTCGTGCCACCATGCCTATTCTACTTAAAACTAAACCCTAATATTATTAAACAAGTATGTAAGCCGGCCAAGGCTTAAAACATCATCCCGACTACCCACTATCAAGTGCCGATTGAAGCCACCGAAATTGGTTCTCCTGCTTCACCCTATCAGTTCGGTCCCGTTTGGACACAGCCCTACTGAACTGTAGGAGCTCTGCTCCGCCTTGTGCCATGACGTCCCGATTGTACAGGAGTCGCCTATCCACGGTTCTTCGTCTGACGTGGTAGATTAACGGAACTGCCAATCTATCCTGTATCAGACCGCATCTATCTAAAAAGAGGAATGCCTTTGGGGGAATGAAGCCGCTCAAGCGTGCACTCTCAAAATACTCGTCGTTCGGATAGAACGCCCCGAAAATTAAATTGTTGGTCGAAGACATAGCTCTTGCAATGTGACCTCAAACGAGTTTTATCACGAAATTGTCAATTCTGTTGATTCGAGCCCCGATGTATAGGACCTCGTTGGAAAAATAATGCACATAAGAAGACTCGGCTGTTCGATATAAGCCGGTACAGCGTCGTAAACACTGCCATCTGGGAAGGGGCAACGTTGAATCACACAGGACAACCATAAACGATCATTGGCCGTATGAGGGCCATGTAGCAAATTACCTTCACTCTGGGGTCAAGCCGACTGCTAAAAAACAGCCGTTTCGTCAGAGCAAAGGCTCCTCTGGCCCTGGTCAGAGCAGCATTTATATGTCTGTCGAAATATAAATACTGATCTTACCAGATACCGAGGTACTTCACTACACTTTTGCTCGCTAATGGCTGCCCGTGAAGATCAACGATGACCATCTTGCGCCAATTCTTACACGTATCCCTTGTGGCTCCAGCCAACGGAGTCCGGAACAGAATTGACTCTGACTTCTGGACATTTATTTTCAGTTTCCAGTCATCGCAATATCGCTGAATCTTGTCGAAATCACGCTGCAAGAGAATTGTTATAACCTCAACCTTTCGGGCCGTTCTCTACGCAATTAGATCGTCGGCGTACGCAATTGCCTTTGTAAGACTACCTATCAGATCGCTGGTGTAAATGCTGAAAAGAATCGGCGAATTCACCATTTTTAATTGAAAATGTTGTGGTAGAAGTTACATTGCCACTTTTGACAACAAACTTTCTACCGTTAAGCATATCACAAAGTATATACAACAATGGCTTGCTTATGCCAAGCCTGCTCAATTTTAGGTAAAGACCCTCTAACCATACGGTGTCAAAGGCCTTTTCCAAATCAACCAGAACAGCACCTGTGCATTGTCGTTTTGATTTATTCCATTGGATATCAGAAACGAGTTTAGACGCAGCATGAATTGTGTCATGACCCGCCTTGAACCCGAACTGTTTATCCGGAATTATTTTGTTGTCACAGCAGCCCACTTTGTCAGAGCCCTATTAATGAACTTTTCGAAAACTTTGCTGATGCTCGCAAGAAGACTTATCGACCGAAGATTTGACGGGTTGGAGTTGTCCTTTCCCGTTTTCGGGAGAGGATGCATAATTCAGTGCATTGTTGAAGAGTGTGGTGTATATGTCAATTGCTTCCATCGGTAAATGTCTTAGTACAACGTTGGATATACCATCGACACCTGCTGACTTTTTGTTTTTTATTGAGTTGAAGATGAGCTGAAGCTCAACCTTCGTCACTAACAAGGGACTTGGTCCCGTTTGCTCGGCGATTATGGCATTTGCCAAGGAATCGTCATTGAACCGCATGAAACCGCGGTTCTCAGATCGCCAATGTGATATCATTACGGAGGTAAAAGTGATTAAGTAGGGCTCTGTTTTCCAGGTCGTGGTTGGGGCGAATGCTAACATTCACCTTGTACACTTCCTGGAAAGCAGCTCCCACCGCCTCCACTTTTTCCTTCGGATCTTCAATTATGTAAAATTCATCATCAAAGATGGCTTCCTCTGGATCTAATTGCGCTGTCCTGAGTACGTCTTTGTTCTCTTCAGTTCTTTGGAGTTTAAGACACGGAAGGTCATTATCGTTTTTTTTCCTGAATATCTTGTTGATTTTGAGGAACATACTAGGGTCACTCGAATTAACTGACCGGATCTTGCGGTCCCAGTACTTGTTAATTGATAGCCTGTAGTTCTCCTTAATCAACAGATTGACAACGCACTAACCATCATGCCACGGGTACTACTGTTAGTTACTAGACCCATTTTAAAACAATTGTTTTGGAAGTTATATCATTTTTTGGAAAAAAAAATTGAATTGATAGTTTGATAATATTGTTTTCGAAATTCAGTAATTTTTTTTATAAAAATTCAACGGTCCGTTTTTCATAAAAAATTAAAATCTACAACAAATAGTACGCAAAATTGGTAAAAATTGATGTTCGGTTTTTGATATCTCGTGAACAGTAGAAGATATTGACTTCAAATTAATTTTATTCATCTGATATTTATTTGCTCATAAAAGAAATCCTTTTTTTTAATTTTAATTTTATCTTGCTACTAAAATTGGTAAATTGTTTTTCGACTAAAAATCTCGTTAGATTTTGAAATAAAACCATTTCGTTACAAGCTAAATATTGTTGGTAGTTTTAAATTTTTAAGAATAATTCAACTGACAATTTTTTTAACAAAACGAAAACCTTCAAAAATAACTGAAAAATAGTTTTCGATTAAATTATCTTAGGAACAAAAAAGATTTGAAAGACTTCAAATCATTTTATCTTACACCAAAGGTTGTAATAAATATTTTGTTAAAATTTTTGAGAGTATAACTTGCATCCCACCTCTTTTCTTCAAACCAGATGCTTTCCATTTTTGAGATCATTCTTATTGCATTTCTTCCCTATTTTGAACGCTATTTTATTTAAAATAATGACTTATTTATGTTAAGTAAGATGTAAAATTCCATCAACTTTAATTAAAAGTTTAAATAAGAACGTGCAAAAAAATGTATAACAACCCTGTCGAATGCATTTAGTTTATTTTTCCGATAAAAACGCTTAAATAAAACTTGAATATCATTAAATTTTTCTAATAGAATCCTATAATTTATTATACGAATATGTTCCTTCTCCCCCTGGAACCACACAAAACACCCCCTCATACTATTGTCCGCTGTAGCATATTCTTCAATTTATTATTATTAATATTATTATTGTTCCATGGGAATGAAATTAATAGTTAAGTTGGAATATAATCTTATTTAAGTGTCACTTTGATGTAATCCGTCATCATTTGCCGCATCGTTGCTGCATAGATAAATGAAATCCTTAACTATACGAGTAACAGTATACATACTTATAAAAGATCCTGGACCAGCAAGAAGATTCATCGTACTCCCCTCCAAAAAAAATAAAAAATAAAACAAAAATGATGAAAGACTATAAAAAAATTATTTTCATTTCTTTTATTGCAAATTTTTACGATTCCAGTTTTACTACCAAATTGTCGCAGGATAATAATGATTGGTCTATAGTTTGAGT
This sequence comes from Eupeodes corollae, assembly GCF_945859685.1. Taxonomy (NCBI): domain Eukaryota; kingdom Metazoa; phylum Arthropoda; class Insecta; order Diptera; family Syrphidae; genus Eupeodes; species Eupeodes corollae. Next base: position 129,875,790 of record NC_079149.1, read on the forward strand.
CCTTTTTCTTTGGTTTTTCTGCGTCAAAAAGTCGAGGGTTGTGGCAGAGCTGCTGCTGCTGATAGAAAGAAGGGATGGGAATGGTTATGGTGATGGTTTTATTCTTTTATTACCCTCCGATAGCCATGCAAATGATTTTGAAGTGTGATAATGATTTTGTATGGTATTGCCATAAGATTATCCTTCAGGGTTGAAGTTAGAGGGGTGACTCCAGGAATAGTGGTGAGACGATGATGATGAACATCACGAGACGCGATATGGATTGCCTGACTTGTGACAGTTGCACCACCAATCAACTAACCAACAAACTATTGTTCAACTTTATGTTATTGCGGCTATCGTTTGGTGTGGCGCGCGTATGGCACAGGAAGCGCGTGCCAGACTGGTCTTGATAGAATCAAGGGTGACATTTTTGACATAGCGAACATATAAATGGCTTGAAAAATAAGTTAATGGCTAATTTTATGGGTTTTTTGAATTAAGATAAAAGACATGGATAACGTGCAGCACGGTCATTGTTCAATCGTCACTCGTCGTCGTCTTACACGTTGTCCCTACCTTCTTATAAAATTTACAACTCTAGCTCTTGAAGCAAAAAAAAAACATAGAAATTGGCAAAGTGTCTGATGAGAAGGTACCTATTTATAAAGTCGTTAAAATACCGAGACACGTATAGGTAGGTAATGGGGCAGTTAAAATTTATGAGAAAAGGTCAATTTCTGTCTTTAATCAAATTTAATGTATGCATTTATGGCCTTGAGCCCTGAGCAAGGTGTTTTATGATGTCTAAGCCCCAAATGAGACTGGATCAACTTAGACTAAAAAAGAAGTAACACAGAAAAACCACAATTCATTCAAAAAATATTTCATTGTTGAAGGTGCTTATGACGATGACCTGCTAACCTTCCAGTCTTTCACCTATATTAATAACAAGCTACCTGAAAATACCTTCAGGATGAGGATGGATTGTTATTTAAACTTCTGCTTCAATGCGCAAATATAAACTCCTTTAACAATGGCGTTTATATGTGAAACAAACAATTATTGAGGATATATTTTTTCGTCTACCTAATTTGACGCCTATTTCAAGATTTTATCAGCTTAAAATAAATACAAAATACAGCTTGAAAAATTGTAGGCGATTTTTCATCGCTCCTAGAAGAAATGACGATGGAGATGAAGAATGAAGATATAAAAAAAAGGAGAGCCAAAATTGACATAAATGATTTCTTTGATTTTCTGCCGATTCACTCTTAACGTGTTATTTGTCTACCTACCTACCTGATTGAGGATAAAGGAGGACGACGAACATAGAGTTCTTCCTCCGAAGGACCAAAATTTATTTCTTGGAAATATTTGTTTTTGTTGTTTTTTTGGATTTGTTGGTTTCTTAAGGAAGCAATGTGAATGTTTTTTGAGTCTCGCACTAAAATTTGTCTGCAATTATATTTTTTACATCCTCTTTTTCAAGCTAATCTATAAAAATGCACCTTGAGAAAAGATATAATATTGTTCGTTTTTATCCAAAGAAAAAATGGAAGAAAAAGAGAGATTTCCAATTAAGATTTGGGAGTTTTACTACTGATGGTGATGATGGCGCGTCTTCTAGATAGGAACGGACCTTGGTGTATTTTTATTTATTTTCTAGGAATACCTACACAAAATTAATCAATTTCAGAATCTTGGATTTATATAAATAGCAATGACGATGATGGAGGCGCACTTATAATGATTGTAGGTTTTCAATTTTACGGATGGCTTTAAGGAGGCAGATATACGTAATTGCTTAGACAACCGACAAAGAAAGACCGCAATTTTGTTAATTTAGAAGTTGTATATTTTTAAATTAATTTTTTAATACTTCATCTTAGTTCAGACAACAGTGCAATATTTTCAAATCGTTACTATTTATAGACACATTTCTTTAGAAGATATAAGTTAGATACTGGAATCTCTTGAGCGAACCACTTTGTGAAAAATTCAATTTTTCCAAGAACTTACACAAAAGTCTTGTTTCAATCGGGACAGATTAGAGATATGTCAGAAAATGTATAATTTATTTTATAAGATAGCTGTATTTTGAACTGATTTTATAAACTTTGAAACAATGGAAAGCTAAAGAACTGAACTGGTGTAACAATATTCTGAGAAAACCCTTATTCAATACATTTCTTGGAAATGTTTAGTATTTTGGTGCTCTAAAAGTTTTGTTTTTACCATCCATAGCTTTGGCTTGACAGCCAAATTGAAACCCAACAAACCCACATATTTGACAACGTCTAAAAATAAATTTCCATTTTTTGTGATATTATTTTATTTTTGGACTTGATATCAAATTTTGACAGTTATTTTAAATCTTATGGTGCATCATTCTCAGAAGAGCTGAGAAGGTTTAAAATAATTAAAAGTTTTTTTTATTTAAAAAGTTCATATTTTGAAAAAATATAAACTTTTTAAGTTGTTAAATTCTTAAGTCGAATAAGTTTTGATAAATAATGTTTAGTCAAAGTATTCACTACATGACCAATGTAGTAAGGAGCATGATAGTTTTGAAAAAGATGTTAGAAACAATAAATTGATAAAAATGACAATAAAAACTTAATATACAACAAAAAACAATTAAAAGAAAAAAAACATTTAAAAAAGACCAGTTTGAAAAACAGAGAAGAAGTCTCTATTCATAATTTCTGGATCTATATCGTAACGCAACTTTTCAATAGTTATAGAGCTTAGAGACATCCATCTCATTCACCATACTAAGAACTTTTTCCTCTGATAAATGGTCACTTCCAAGAATATTTCTTCTAGTATCCCTTAAAGTTGGATACGTTTCGCCGAAATGTATGACGTTCTCGATTTCTGCTAAATAACAAATAAAACAATTCAGTGGTAAATCGGGTCTGTGCGGTATTAAGTTCAGGTTGAGAAATTCGCTTCTTAACTTAACCATTGTAGCGATGACGTTTACATTATTTGCATCATGGAAGTAGTTCCTTTCTGCGGGATTATGGTTAAGACTACTGTGAGTTGTTCTGAACAAGGACCCTACTGCTTCAACTGCATTTTTTGCTCTATACTTCTCATCTATCGCTTTACTGTGCGATTCAAGTTCCTCATTTAAAATAAAATTTAAATTGCATCTTTCTGCGAGACTAGACCATTCACTGTATCAGTGATTTTGGTCTTCTACAGCTTTTACTACTATTTTTCTAACAAGTCGGTATTCGTTCATACTAAAAACGTGCAAGAGATAATCCACTTGCATCTTTAGGGTCTTTATAAATTAAGGTGATAGTCCGGTTTTCAGCATAATCACGTAATTTGTACTATTTTTTTGGCAGACGAAATATTCTCTTCACATAATGTGTTAACAGTTTCTCTAACGTGTGAAACTTTTTGCATCCCCATATTTGTGATTCATACAAAAGAACACTTTCTGCAACTGCTTCAAATACCTTATATTTACTACTGTGAGCTATGTTTTCGTTCATGAAGCATCTTTTCCATGAAATATTAATAGCAGTTTTTGCCTTTTGTATTTTCTCGCTAAAATGTTTCTCTAAATTCAGGTTTCTTGAAAAAATTACTCCTAGGTATTTGTTTTCGTTAACACATTCTATATCTTCTTCGTTGAAATTCCACTTTTCATTCAATGCCATTCGTCCACCTCCTTTATTAAAGATCGTCACCTTAGAATTTGAGAATTGCAAGGTTCCAAAGACAGCAGTAGTGGTATATTCTATCTATCATTTCAAGTTGTAGTGTTTCTGGAGGATACGCAAAAATTACTATATCATCAGCAAACATTGGTGCCTTAAAACGAAATCCTGCTAAATCAACAACACCTGGAAGGTAATCTCAACATACACCCCTGCCTTACTCCCGAAGTGGATGTGAACCAATCAAAAAGGTCAGCTCCGTTCCACACTGCAGCCTATGTTCCTGTAAACAGTTCTCCTAGAACGCGTCCAAACTTCAGGACAAGCCCAAGACCATATAGCTTGTAGAATAAAGCACCTCGGTTGATTGAGTCGAATGCTGCTTTGAAGTCATTAAAAAATGCATACAATTTCCTTCCCTGTTTAATAAAGCGTTCAGCTAGCCTCCTGACCATGAAAATATTATCTATTGTAGAGTACCCTGATCTAAAGCTCACTTGAGTCTATTTTTACAGTTTCTGATCTGCAAATCACGTCTGTAACAGGGTTGTAAAAATCTTATAAGTCGAATAAAGAAAAGAAATTCCACCATAGTTCACTGCATCCAACAAGGAACCATTTTTGTGTATCGGGAAAATTATAGCGTCTCGAAATTTATTTACGAAAATGTACCCCTCAAATACTTCATTAAAAAGCATTACCATACGTTCTTTTAATATGACTGTTCCGTATTTATAGAACTCAATAGGAATACCATTTGCACCCGCTGCTTTTCCATCTTTAAGAGATCCTAGAGTTAATTCCACTTCCTGAAGGTTAATTTCCGTATCTAGGATTTCGTTGTTTAATCCAGGTATCACATAGTGCCAATTTGTTTGAATGCTGCTTGGATTCAATAATTCTATGAAATGAGTCGATAGAATGTTTGCACTGCGAATTTTTTACCATTCAAAAAAAAGTTTAACAGAATATTAAGAACAATATTTTGTGTGAGATAAAAACATTTTAAGTCAAAATCTTTCCTTGTTCTTAAAATACTTCTGTCAAAAGTATATTTTTTTGTTTTGTTTAAGGTTTTCGTGTTTTGTAAAACAAGCAGTTTTTTTTAATTAACTTAAAAAACAGTCAGTTCCAAATTAGTTTCATTCCAATATTTTTTTCCCCGATATTTTCAGTCGAAAACCAATTCTTCCAACTTTAGAAAGTTTTTATATATTATAAGAAATACCAATTGAATTTTTCTAAGAAAATTATTATTTTTAGCATCAGTTTATTACATTAGCATCAGTTGATCCTTGAGCTCGATTTCTTACATACTGTCAAGTATAGAGATTCTTTTTTAACCGCACATCAAGAATGTGACTTTAAGTACAATGTGCATCGGTATCTACTCTTTAATCCTTCAATATTTTCCTAAAGCTCGCACTATTCTTAAACCTTAAAAATATTAAAAATAAATTGGGTTGTGCGACAGTCCGTTGAGAACCAAGGCCTAGTGACTTACAACTCTCAACCATTCCTGTGTGCGAGTAATGTTGTCAGGAATGGAGGGGACTTACAGTTTATATGCCGACTCCGAACGCCTAATTTTGAGAAAGCACTTTTTCATGACAATAGTTACTCTTGGAGAATTTGTCAATTCCTCGCAAGAGGCAGTACCCGTGAAAAGACTTTAGATGGCATAGGCAGGGATCGAACCCAAGACCTCTAGCATGACAGTCCAACGCACTAACCATCATGCCACGGTACCACTTAAAGATATTAAGGTATTAATAACCTCTTGAGTGCCCGATAATTGTAAGACAAAAATTGGTCACTAGCATTATTGCTTGCAGAGATATTTTAGGTCAACCAAATATTTCACTTCTTTTTTAATTTCACTTTCCACTCCTTACTACATATTCTCTGGTTGTTACTTTATTTTAGAAAATTACTTACTAAAAGCAAATACTTTGAGTCGATATCTCTTCTGATTTTTGAGATATGGCCTCTAAAAAGGTACGCACACACACTCTGACATCTCTTCAAGAACCTTTTATTTATATTCTAGGGACCTTCAAACTTCGAAAAATGTCTTAATTGTTTTTCAACTCAACAAATTGGACTGATGACAATAGCTTCTAAGTTCAAAATTAAGAGAACAAAAAGAAACCCAGTCGTGTATAAATTAAAGTTAGCATTCAAATAAAATGCATAATTCTTATTTAATTTATTTGTGTCACATTCATTAAAGTGAGGTGTCTTTTCTAGACGAAAGCTTAAACCGAGTAAATTTATTATTACTTACTATATTTTATAAATTTCTATCTACTCTTATGATGAAAGTTTTTTTAAATCAGATTTTCAAGTTTGATTTTTCATTCAAAAAAATTAAAAAGAGGCTGGGATGCGGTCCACACTGATAACTTCCCATCCCGTCTGTCGACTGATTTTAATTTTTTGTAAAAAAAACTGTCAATTCGATTTTTTTCAAAATTTTACTGAATGTTGACAACAATATTTTTTGAAAGATAAAAGTAGTTTAAACAAATATTTACAATTTTTGAAAAGATATTAGAGTCGAAAATCATTTTTTACCAACTTTTGTTAATTTTTTTCGGTTTTTAATTTTTTGTAAAAAAAAACTGTCAATTCAATTTTTTTCACAATTTTAACGAATGTTGGCAACAATATTTTTAAAAGCAAATTAAAGCCAATATCTGAAAGTTTTGAAAAGATATTTGAGTTGAAAATCAATTTTTTTTTAGGTTTTTATTTTTCGTAAAAAAATTGTCAATTCGATTTTTCTCAAAATTTGATCAGATGTCAAAAGCATTATTCTTCGTTGCGCAAAATTGTTTTGGAGATGAAATCATATTTTAGTTGTATAACTTTGGAGGTGACAAATTTTCACCTTTTTTTCAAACTGCTTTGGTAAAAAAGCAACCCACGCAATTTTCTTGAGAGCCCTTTCTGCATCTTTCTGCCTTATTATCTGTATAACAAAATTTATTTGAAATCGATATCTCTTCTGGTTCTTGAACTATGGACGACAAAACTGGTTAACAGTACCAAATAACGCCCTTCAAATTGTCTTAATATAATATTAAAAGTAAGTAAGCTTAGTCTCACTGGTTGCTGTGGTTCTTTTATAAATTTACTTGTTTCTGTTGGGTGCCAATTATGGTTTAGAAAGACATTGTTTGTAGTGACTTCAATTTTTAGCTACGGTGTACAAATAGTTTAAAATCTTGTTTTTTTTTTAAATTTCTGATAAATTTAAGAATACTAAAAAGGGCCTGAGATTTGACTGTCCTGCCAGAGGCCTTACGTTTAATCCTTACTTGTGCCACCTAAATTTTTTTTTTGTTCACGCATACTACTTTTTAACAAGAATTGACAAATTCTCCAAGAGTAATTCCTGTCAAGAAACCCACATCTAACCGCTCAGATTTGCCGTAAGAACTGTAGGTGCTTTTCTAACATGAAACGGTTGAAAGTTGTAGGTCACTAGGCCGTGGTTCTCTACGGACTGTTGTTTTTTTCTTTTTAAATATTAAAAAAGTATTACTTTGTAGTGATTAAGCAGTAAATGAAAACTCCCCAACAATTTAGATTTTCTTCTTGCTAATTTTTTTAAGAAGTGTGGTATTTCTTGATGTATTAAATTTCGCACTAAAAAAATAATATTGTCTTCTGATCTTAAAATAAGTAAGGTGAAATATAATTTTTTTGATTGTCACTTTGTTGGTTGGTTCAAGACGAAGCTTGAAGGGAATTTTGCTAGTATCGTCTTGGTCTGGTCAAAATCAAAACATTTCTATCTCTTCTCCTTATCGGCCTCGTTTAACTGAGTCTCATTTTGGCGTCAATCTCATTTCATTTTTGAATAAAGTTGATTCAGCTGTCAAATACTTATCAATAAAGTAATTCGAAAATTGTAGACTTTTAACAGATTTTTGATTTGAAGAAATGCAGTAAATTATTTTTTGACATTCTAATAGCATTTTTTTTTTTTCAAATGTTATCTCCAGCATGGTAATATTGCAATTGAATTCAACAGTGTTTGAATTCCGGAAAGGACATTTGATTAACTCATATTTTATTCTGTTAAAAATTCAAAATTAAATATTTTAAAAATTCTCTTATGCATCGAAATCTCAGCCATTCTTCAATGCAATCTTATTGTTAGTGGCATTTTTTCTTGGTAGTCCAATGCGAAAATGAAATGTTTTAATTTAAACAAATGAAATCGATTGTATTGATGTGAGGCTTGTTCACTTTTGTAAAAGTGTAATTTGGCTTTATTTCTCAAATCGTAAAATCATAACCGCAACTGGTTTAGAATAAAGCAATAAATATCTGGTTTTGATCTCGTTTTGGAAGCCTTACAAGTAGTATACTCTTGTCATGTTTTGGTGCCACAAAACGAGACTGAAAGGAGTCCTAACCTAAACTCATCTCGTTGGCAGTTCTAGTTTGCCTAACTATTAAAAGCGCACCAAAGAAAAACGTTTATCTCCTACATTTCATTTCAAACAACTTCAGTTACATTCCTATTAAATAAAATATTATAAACTAATAAAAGATTTCAAAATAAATGTCAAATTCAAAAATAAATTACTAACACAAAAATTGAAAATTTATTTTTAGATGTTGTCAAATGTCTGGGTTTGTAGGGTTTCAATTTGGCAAACCTATGAATGGTAAGAACAAAACGTTTAGAGCACCAATAAAAATTCCTAAAAATTTCCAAGAAATATGTTGAATAAGGATTTTCTCAGAATATTGTTATACCAGTTCAGTTGCTAAGTTTTCCATTGTTTTAAAGTTTATAAAAAATACTATATTATTTTAACCTACTTACATTTTTGGAATTCCTACTAAAACGATTTCTTTACAATTCACGTTATAAAAGCAATGCAAAATCAGTTTTACAAATATTTCTCAGTTTTAAAATGATATTCGGGAAGTTGTTCAACTAACCCAAATCTCGAGGCCAACATCGGTTGCACGGCCAAGTACAGAGATTCGTTTCTTAGCCGTACTGCGTGAATGTAGAACGTTGGAAGAAGGTCTATTTTTTCCAGTCATTGCAATATCTACGAATTAAGAACCAATGTGCTCACTGACTGACTGATTTCCACTCATCCCTGCCTTTGCTTATAGCATTTACACTAGGTCCTTAAAACAAACAAGGTACTAAAACCATCTTAAATTAAAGTCCTTTTTACAAAAAAAACCTGATCCCTTATCAAGTATAAAAAGTACCAGTAGTAATTTAAAATTGCACTTTATAAGCTAAGAATTTCAATATCTTTTTGATCAGGTCTTACCTTCTTTGTCACCTCCTTAAATAACTTGTCGGAGATATGTAAAAGGGATTATTCAATTTTAACTTTTTTCAATAGTTTTTTTGTAACAAACTTCTTTTATCTGCACTTAAAATCTATTTTAAAAAAATGTGTAAAAATAAGTAATGTATTCATGTTTTTTGTAAACCAAAGTCTTTAAACCCTCAATTCATTAGTTTAATAATTAACAACAAACATTCTTTTTCTTAAGGCTTTCAAGGTCTTTCATTTAGACTTTGAATCACTAAAACACAAAATATCTTTAAGAAATTTAATATTTCACTCAATTATAATTCATCCAAAAATATCACAGACAAGACACTTTATTTAAGAACTTGGATGAATACTTTTTCCATGATTTGCTCAAACTCCTAACGTATAAAAATCAATTTTCTTCTTTTTCAACATTTCTTAACTTAAAAACCTAAATCAAATTTGATATTGTAGAAAAATAAAAGTAGAACTCTAGATAAACTTCTCAAACGGTTTAGTAAAAATCAATGCACAAAAATATACCAGAATATAAAAACTTATTTCAAAATCTCCTTTCTTCTTTATACAAATGAACGTTGGTGTTTTTATAAGGCTATAGATAGCTACATCCAATAAAACAAGAAAAATTAAATCAAAACCCTCATCTTACATTTAATTTACTCCCCCATTACACAACAATATAATTGTATCTTCTCTCGTGTCTGTTTCAAAAATACAAAAAAAAAAAACAAAACAATCCACAAGATAGATACATAGTAAGATAAATTCATCGAATTCTCTCAAACCAAAATCATCAAACCCATCATAACGCCCTACTACCAAAGCTATACCAACCTCTATAGAAAGTTCAGATGTTGTTGTAGTTGCTTTAGAAAACGATATACAAGCACCTACTATACCTAACCTAGTTGTTTATTCTATCCCTTATATAGTTTTACCTATGAAACACGGAAAATACTTTTCTACAACGATACAAAAATAAGGAAACTGGAATACAATAACAACACTTACACAATATACCTACAGAAAGGCTGACTCAAATTCCAATTAAAAGAAACCTTAATCCCAAAATCGATTACTCGCCAAAGTGTGTCAATTTGAAACTCAAAATTAAACTTGAATGAATCACAACATGTTGCACCATCATACTGGTGTAAAAATTTGTTGATTAGAAAAATGAAATGAGAAAAAAGTTCCTCTTTTGGTAGGAGATTGATGAAATTTACTCACCGTCATTATTCACCAAGTGAAGAGAAAATTTCGAAAATGAAATGAATTTCACTAAAGAGAAATGTAAAATTGTGAAAATGATCAAAAAGAGAAAGGAAACATGTTATCAATGAAAATGAACGAGGCTCATATTGGTTTGCAACATTTTCGAAGATTAGAAGTGGATGTTTACTAACATTGTTGAAGAAACATGTTCTTAGTGTAAAATTCCTTCAAACTTAAGTCTTTTCGTACTAATGACTGTCAAACATGTTGACGAAAAAATATGAAGAAATACTCAACTTGCTCAACTTAGGCAATTTTAATGTGTGCTTCTTAAGAGTTTAGCAACTCTTGCTATTGAAACATGTTTACTTAAACATATTTGAATTGTGACTTTTTTTTTCGAAAAATATTTAAAAACCGAAAAGAGCCATTACTCCAAAACATCAGCATACGTCTTTCCATAAATTAAGCCTAACATACTCACTCTGTGCAACATCATTCACGCAATATCTTTCAAAGTCACTGATGCTTTTGGGTTTGTATACAAGTCGAGCTAACTTTGTCATCTTCGAAAAAGTATCTGATGAATATTTTGTACCTAAACAAAATTCTTCTTTCCGAAATAAAATTCATTCTTCTATTTACGATTACTATTTTGATACTCTTTATCTTCATTCAACATTCTTCAGTTTTTTTTTTGTCAAATACAATTTTCGAGCCCATTGCATTAATTTCGATATCGAATTTTCTCAGCAGAACACACATTTTTCGAACTCTCTTATTTGGTCTTGGTTTTGGTTCTGTGAGGCAGACTTGTGACTTGTGAGTTGCGATTTGCGAAAAGCAAACAAAAATAGAAGAAAAAAAAAAGATTCAAACCAAAGAAGAAAAAAATATCTGAAAATGTATCTACTGCGCGCAGTTCACACTCAGATTTTTGAGTAGGTATACTTTGAAATTCATTTTTAGTCAATGTTGATTAACCATGCGGTGCGGTTGTGTATAGTCTGTACTCGCTCCTTGTATTTTTAATTCCGGATTTCAAAATATAATATCTCATATCTCAAAAAAAAAAATTAAAAGATACAAATTAATCAACCCCAAATCTATATCTAAGTGTGATAGATACAAATAATAATCTTTGTTTTTTGAAAATTAGCAGACGCCGAAAAATAAAGTTGTATCTTGTCAAATTAGAAATAAAATCAAAAAGGATTTCCAAAATTTTGGTCAGCCTTACCTTTCGTATAAGAAAAGTCCTTGTATGTGGTGTGTGTTTTTATTTCTTGTGCTTCTGTTATTTTAAGTGGAAATACATTAGTGTGTATATGCGATAGATTTTATAAATCGGTATTTTGCGTGAATATCGGCCGTTATCGTGTGAAAATATCCTTAGGAGGGAATTTTTGCTTCTCAAGGATTTAAATAAATTCTCTACTCCACTCAGCTCTACTCCGCTCCATGGTGCGCAGAGTGTGTGCCTCTGGTGTATATTTATTTATGTTAAGCTGTGGTTTTGATGGCCAACAAAATCTATATGTTAATCTGATTTGTGAATAAGAAAAAAAAAATAAGATATATCCTTTCCATTAACAACAAGAAAATTAGAAGGATTACCAGTTTAGAAGAGAAAAAAGAGGATTATGTGAAAAATATACATGAAAATAAATATCAAAATATTTAGTGCGTGTGGTGGTGCAAGAAGAAAGTCCTTGAATTTGAAAGAAAATATTATTTTGTTCGTGTGTCTAACTAACCATGGATTACCAGTGCAGATTGCCGCAAGGATACGACTCTTATAGAAACCTTGTTTGAAAGGATATTTTTTATCACAAAAGATACAAATTACTTTAGTTTAAACTTTTTTTTTGTTTTCGGTTTGTTTTAATTTTTTGTTGTTATCCTTTTTCATTTTGAAATATTTCATCAACTCTGATTCAAGAGTGAAAGGATTTTCATTTGACTTTTCAAAGTTTTTTTTTGAAAAAAAAGGATTTTCATCATTCCTCAACCAAACATGCATCACAATAAAATCCGATACAAGATTCTGCTCAGCTATGGCCAACGATCAAGTTTGATCGTTTTGATTGTGATGTCCTTGCTGACAGTGTCTGTGAATAGATCCTTAGTGAGTGCTTCACGGTATAACCGACAAAATCACGTGATGTACAGTGGCGGGAGTAGTAGTAGTAGCAGCAGTAGTGATGTGGGTGATCGTGGGATTGGCGTTGGGCGCCACGGTCACAACCGCAATTCGAACAATAACCACAACGATGTATATAGTGTGAACGATGCAATGTTGCTGCCACCGATCATGAATCCCAATGACGATAATCCATTGATCGTGAATCAGCAACAGCTGAGTAGTTGTCAGACGGTGTGTGCATGCAAGTGGAAGGGTGGCAAGCAGACAGTGGAGTGCATCGATCGATCACTCATCCAGATCCCGGAGAGTATTGATCCTTCGACTCAGGTGTTGGATATGTCTGGCAACAAGTTGCAGACGCTCTCGAATGAGCAATTCATTCGGGCGAATTTGCTAAATCTGCAGAAACTCTATCTGCGGAATTGCAAGATCGGCGAGATCGAACCCGAGACCTTCAAGGGACTGACGAATTTGGTAGAGCTGGATTTGTCGCATAATTTGTTGGTGGTAGTGCCCTCGAATGCCCTGGGCTTCATACCATCTCTGCGAGATCTGACACTGGCCTCGAATCATATCCATAAGATCGAAGCATATTCCTTTGGCAATACCCAGAGTCTGCAGAAGCTGGATCTGTCCCATTGTGACATACAGACTTTGGCTCCACAAGCTTTTGAGGGTTTGGAAAGTCTGACACAGCTCAAGTTGAACGGCAACAGACTGGGAGAGTTGCGACCCAAGACCATTGAGACCCTGAGCAAACTGCACGGTATCGAGCTGCATGACAATCCTTGGATGTGTGACTGCCGGCTGAGGGCAGCAAAATTATGGCTTCTTCAGAATAACATTCCCTATCCAGTTGCTCCAACTTGTTCGGGTGGTCCAGAACGAGTGTTGGACCGTTCATTTGCAGATCTGCAAGTCGATGACTTTGCTTGCCGGCCAGAGATGCTTCCGATCAACCATTATGTTGAGGCTACCATGGGAGAGAATGCTTCGATAGTGTGCAGAGCTTCAGCCATCCCAGCTGCGACCATAAACTGGTATTGGTCTGGAAGACTTCTAGCAAATGGGAGTGCTTTCAGCGCCTATCAGAGAGTCTACATATACGAAGATGGTCAATTCGAGAAGCGAAGTCGATTGATCCTTACAAACGCCCAGGAAACTGACTCCAGTGAGTTCTATTGCGTGGCGGAGAATAAAGCGGGAACAGCAGAGGCAAACTTCACTCTGCACGTCAGTATGCGAGCAGCTGGTATGGCCTCACTGGGAAGTGGACAAATTGTTGGACTCAGCGCAGCTCTTGTGATCCTTATTCTCTTCATCTTCCTCATAATCATGTTCCTTTTGCTGCGATTGCGCCGAACGCCATTCATCGAGAGCAAGACTCCGAACCATCTCGAGGTTATTACCACAATGAACCATCAAAACTCGATCACCAACAAGACCCAACCACCAACAGGGAATGGCAATATTGGTGGAGTTGTGATCGCCAATGGTGCGATCCCCAACTGTGCGACTCTCGATCGCAAGGGCAGCGTAAACGACCGAATGCATGCTGAATCGAATGACACGAATCCTGTACAGAAACCACCCCGGCTGACTGACCTGGCCTATAGCACGAGCAATTACGACAATAACGGGAGTGTCCTCTCGACAGCAACTTGCTTCATCTCGCCCACAGCCTCAGCAGGCAACAATCCAGACCTGATAAACGACACAAAACGCTTTGGCAGCGACGAGTTTGCGGACTTAAAGATTCCGGCGATTCTCACAGCGAATTCCAGTGGGGAATACAGCCGGGCGGGAGGTTGTGACTCCCTGTATCCATCTGGTCTCTGGGAGACCGCGACAACATCCTCATCGGCGACTGATGATCTGTATCTGAAGAGGGCCACCAGCACAACAATATCCGGCTACACAGGGTACTCGGACAAGACTCCGATCATGGAAACGAACCAACTGTACGACCTCCATGAACGCACCACAGACTACTTTAGTAAAACATTCCCCCGAACACACTTCAACAACGCCCCCTCAACCTCGTCTTCCATGATGGTCGGCCAGGGGGCCCATTCCACGACATCAACCACGACGACGAATCTCTCGTCGGGTGGCAACTCCACCTGCGGCTATCCCTCTGACTACGGACTGCCTCTGGTGCCGGGTGCCGAAACACAAATTCATCACACTATGCATCCCATTTACAACAACAACAATGCAACATCAGCGATGACATCGACCAGTTGCAGCAACATCAACAATAACGGTAGTAATAGTAGTACTAGAAGCTCAACAACACCTGCACCAGTGACGCATCAACAACCCCTAACGAACCTAAGCGGAACTCAGCAGCAGCATCAGCTGTTGGCCAACGGCGTACCGGTGAACGCAAAGACGATACGGGTTTGGCAGAAGGGTGGCGTCCCAGTACTGCCACCAGTGACCGCCTTGAAACGTGCATTAATAAGCAGCAGTAGGAGTTCGCCGGATGAAGGCTACCAAGAGGGATGCGGAACTGATGTTTAAGTTTGTTATCAATTTTTATTTTATTTTTTACATAATTATATTTTTTAAAACAATTTTATTTGATTAATTCTTACGACCAGTTTTGTAGATACGTTTTTATGCAACAAAACAAAAAGAATCTTTAGTTTTTATATTTTAAATACTTAGCTCTTTTCCGGTTCAAAAAATAAATAAATATTAAAAAAATGATAATAATTCGATGAAATTTGTGAAAAGAGAAATTGTCGACTGATGGAAAAGAATTATAACTAAAAAATAGCAAAACAAAAATAATGAAAATGTGATAGTGTTTGATATAGTTGAAGCAACAAAAATAAGAAAATTTTATAGGGTGAAGTTTGTTGGTTAAAAAATGCATAATGCAATTTAAAGAAAAGCTAAAAAGAAATAAAATATTTATATGTACAGTGATTTGCAGTGAATTTTGTGGAAGATAATAAGTTATATTTAAAAAAAATAATATGTAAAGCTTGGTGGAATTATTTTACTTGATGGTAAAGCTGGTAAATGACGTAGATTTTTTATACTTTTTTTTCGAACTTTTTTATAATATTTAAACTTTTGAACCTGAGAGCTCAAAATATCTTTTAAGGTTTTAACCAACATCATAATTAACTTATTTGACATGTAGTATTATAGTAAAAACAGGAATACTTGCAAACCATTTTTATATTTTAAAAACGTAACATTTTAAGAAGTTTTTCCAAGTCCTTTATTCTTAAGGACTTGAGGAGCGTTATAAAACTTTTTAACTAAGTAGTTTTGATATAGTTCCTTATTAAATATGAAAAAGTACCGTTATTTTTCTGTCAATTTAAGATATGACTAAAAAGTTATCTGTAGTGAGAAAGATGAACTTGATTTAAACTTTTATGATATGATTTTTTTAAAATCAGTATGTATTTAGAATACTAAAATAATTTAGTATCAACGTCAAAATTAATTTGTGTACAATTATTTCTATGGTGATTAGTTTTTGTTAAGTTTTAAATATTAACGTATATTTTTTTAACATCTAAACAATTTTTGATGACGTTTTTTCATTTAGAATTTTAGTTATGTTGGAAGAATATTTTTGGATTTCCTGTGCTCTTTTTTCAAACTTGATCTTAAAAAAGCACAGTAAAAAAATGAAAAAATAATAGTGTTACCAAATACCTTCAATAGGAAATATCTCGACAGATCCGAAAGCTTGAAAAAATGCACTGCTTATACTGTCAATCTTATTCAATAGACACAATCCGTCAATCTTACTTGGATATAGAGAAATGACCAAATATCTAAGAACTTTAGAAATCGTAAGCCTAACTATCAGAATCACTGTTAAATTGCATAAAAAAACGTGTTCTGGAAAAAATCATTTCCATAAAATAACCAAGAAAAATAATGAACTATAAAAGTTAATCCAGCTTTATATCATAGATTCTGGTAAATTAACTTAAGTTTACTTAAGTCTTTTAAATTTTGAGCCCAAATGATAGAAAAACATTTCTTTCCACGAAAATTTATAATTTTTCAACCGTAATTTCAGAACATGAAATGCGAAATCACCTAGTCATGGACTCCAGTTAAACATAGGAGGGGTTTTAAGGACCCTTCTTTAAGTTTTTATTTTCAAATAGGCTCAAAAATAATTAAAAATATCTAAGGTGTGAGTTAATGATTCGAAAATTTTGTATAAAATATTGATATTGGTTCTCTGTCAATTAACAAATTTTCTTAGATTTGCATTAAATAATCAGTGATGAAATTGATTAAAAAGGCAAATGATTATTACAGTGATAATTGACTGCATAACATAATTCAGCTTAATGCAATTTCGTTAAACAATTTCTAACAAGAATTGTCAAATTGGTTAATGAAGTGAAGAAATTTTCAAGAAGAAACGGACATCGAATTACAAAATTTACTTCTTCTTCGTACTTTTTCCTACTTCTCTAAAACGTAATGTTTTCAAGGAAAAAAACAGTCCGTTCTAATGAAAAATTAAACTGCTACAATTTTATAGAACATTTATCTGGTTTGGTATTAACTTTGCTTTTATTGACAGAAAAACATTAACTTCACCTTACACAGATCGATTTAGTCGTTTTTTAAATTTGTCAATATTTGGAAATGAAATTTTCTTTTTTTACTCATGGATTTTGTTTTACTATAAGGCTTCTATAATATTTTTTCCCGAAGCTGAAAGTTTTAGGAAAAAGATCAGCAATCCTGGTTAAATAGAAAATCAATACCTCCAATGAGTGACTGGTTAATACTTCGATAAAAACTAATTATTCAGAAATATCAGTTATTTTTTCTGAACCAAACCTTTGAGTATCGAATTGAATTTCAATAATTATTTCTTATTAAAAATATTTGTTCGTAATATTTATTGATAAAATATCATCAATCATTGAAGTGTTACTATTTATTTGGTAGTGTAAGGACTTTTTTCGGAATTTAAGCATTTAAAACAATTTTACAATAAATGTACAAGTCTCTTTAATGGTAAGGTTTCTTTCAATAATAATTCTATTCTAAAATATTGGACGTAATTTTTATGTTCTCCAATTTCATTGTCTCTAGAATACTTAGATAAGTCTGTATTTGAGTATTTTAGACACCAACGGGTTTTAAATTTTATTGGAAAACACCATAAGTAGTTTTTATAGAAAGTTATTCCACAATTTAATTAAGAAAAAAAAGAGACTTGAAGTTTGGTGAATATAACGGCTCTACAGTTGTTTTCAGATTCAGTAAAATTTTAAAAGATATTTAAAATGTCTCTATAAATTTCCTCGAACAAAATAAACCAAACAACATTTGAAAATGGGATTATTTTTAACAGTTCCGTTCTTGAAACAAATATTCAAGTTTAATTCAATTCAAATATTCATTTATGGCAAGTAATCATTTTAAATTTTACAAAAGCTTTATCTTAAAAGTTTTTTTTTCTGTCAAGTAGTGAAACCTAAATAAGAAAAATGGATTTGGAAAACGCCAAACCTGTTAATGGTTAAAAATTATGGGTACTTTTAAATATTTTTGAGGTTGCATAATTATAATGACAAGTCTACAATTATTTTAACATTTAATAGATCACAATAATTGAAATTAAAAATAAATGAACTTAAATTTAATGAAGTCAAACTTAAAATATACTATTGAGTGTATTAACACTGAATTTAAGGGCTAATAAAAGAAAACAATTGTTAAAATAAAAATATTTGAATTCAATTCAAAATGGTTAAAATTGTAAGATCTTTTATAAAATTTTAAACCTTTTTTTTTTGAATTACTGATTCTGAAATTAATATAATTTGTTTAAATATGTTTTTGATGTATTAAAATTCAATTTTTACCCCCATATTTTTAACAATGTAAAAGTTTTCAGTTTAGGATTGAGTTTTCGCTCACCCGTTAATAATTTTTGAAAAACAATGTTGAATACTTTTTCAAACAACGAAAAGGAATAGAAAAGTTATTATTAGTAAAATGTTCCTTTCAGATATTTTGTCATTTTCGATAGAAATAAGAACTGAAGGAGTATTGGTTTTCCAAATTTTGGTGGGAATGTTTGTTCACGATTGATAGCTGATAAAAATGTCAATACTTTAAAGTTACAAGTATAGAGAGAATTGCTTACATTTTTATTTAAGCTAAAAATCATATTAAGTACCCGTGGTATGATGGTTAGTGCGTTAGACTGTCATGCAGGGGGTCTTGGGTTCAATCCCTGTTTGTGCAACCTTAACTTAAAAAAATTAATTTTCGCGGGTACTGCCTCTTGCGAGGAATTGACAAATCCTTCAAGAGTAATTCTTGTCACGAAAAGTGCTTTCTCAAACTAGCCGTTCGGCCTAAAATTGTAGGTCCCTTCCATTCCTGAAAACAGTACTTGCACACAGGAATTGCTGAGAGTTGTAAGTCACTAGGCAATGGTTCACAACGGACTCTTGCGCCACCCAATTTGATTTTTGATGTATTAAAATTCAATTCCCATATTTTTAACCATGTAACAGTTTTCAGTTTTGGATTAAGATTTTTCTCACCAGCTAATAATTCTTAAAGAACAATAATGAATACATTTTCAAACAACGAAAGGAAATAGAAACGCTATTATTAGTAAAATGTTCCTCTCAGAACTTTTGTCATTTTCTATAGAAATAAGAACTTAAGAAGTATTGGTTTTCCAAATTTCGGTGTGAATGTCTGTTCACGATCGACGGTTGATAAAAGTGTCAATACTTTAAAGTTACAAGTAGAGAGAATTGCTTACATTTTTATTTAAGCTGAAAATCATATTTTCATTTCAGCTTCTCCTATAAGTCGAATGTTTACTCACAAGAATGACTTAAGATTAAAAATCACACAAATAAAAAGCCTTACGTTAGAAATTGTAGGTCAAAAAAACTTAGTATTGAAAAAGGGTTATAATATAATCCCCTACAATAACTTTGAAAATAAAAAACGAGTTACCATATTTTTAAGGAATATCAATACTAGACCGTTTAAGGGAAATTTTCGGTTTACTTACAACCAACAGGATATGCTCTAAACCTTTTTTTAAAAAAACTTTTAAGGACAAAATATGATTAATGCCAATTTAACTAAATTTAATTTTAAAAAAGGTGTAAGATTGAAGTCAATTGTAATTTAAAAAATTCACTGATTTTTTGTATAATTAACAATTTACTATTTATCCCCACATTTTTAATTAGAGTCAGATATGCAAAAATAAGTGGCTTAACACCGACTGTTCGTGAAAAAAAAAAAACAAAGAAATCAAACCTTATTTAATAACTAAATGTCAGAAACTTAAAAGTTACATAGATTTTACTAATCAAAAACGAGTTAAAGTGCCCGTTTTTTTCATTCTAACTTGAGTTAATTTTAAGACGTTAAAATTGTTTTGAATTATTAAATTAATAAAATGTAATTTTGAAGTTAGTAACTCAAAAACATGTAATACCCGTGGCATGATGGTTAGTGCGTTGAACGGTCTTAGGTTCAATCCCTGCCTGTGCCACCTTAATTTAAAAAAAAAATAATATTCGCGGGTTCTGCCTCGTGCGAGAAATTTACAAATCCTTTAAGAGTAATTCTTGTCATGAAAAAGTGCTTTCTCAAATCAGCCGTTCGGATTTGGCCTAAAATTGTAGGTCCCTTCCATTCCTGACATCAACAGTACTCGCACACAGGAATGGTTGAGAGTTGTAAGTCACTAGGCCCTGGTTCACAACGGACTGTTGCGCCACCCAATTTATTTATTTTTAACTTAAAAACATGATATTTCATTGATATGCTATAGAATTGTTAATGAAATACTATAAATATATTTAAACACAACTTTGTATGAACTTTTCTTAAAAACGATTTTCCAAGACTTTAGGAGCTTTGTCCCAAATTTAACTATAGAAAAAATTGCAATTTATTATTTCAATATTATGCCTTTGTACTTGATGGTCGGCTATTTAGTGTTTAAAAAAGAAGTAAAAAAATATAGGTTTTTAATTTTGTCTTCATAAATGGATTCATAAATGGAAAATTGTCATGTTTTTTGAATCATAGTGTTCAATAGTTAGCTTTTAACAAAATACACACTTCATTTAGTCCTGTTTTAAAAAATGTACTTTACTTTAAAAATGCTTACATTTTTATTTCAACACATAACACTAGAAAACGATATTTTAAAAATTTCATGAACAGTTTCTCTGAATTTCGTTTATCTGATATTTCAAATAAATTTGATTATTATTTTTATTGGAAAGTATTAAAATTCTTCCAATTATCATAAATTTATTTTGAATATTTTACTTCATTCAATTCTTTAATTTGGAATCAGTGAAAATGAAATTCCTATTTTCTTAACTTTTAAAAATGTCTTTAAAACATCTAAAAACGGAAATATATTTTAATAAAGTTAAGTAGAATAACTAAGACTTAAGAAAACGTGTGTTTCCATTTTTATTTCCACTCATATGTCCTTAACTTTTTTATACTTACCTCCTGATAAATGGAATTTCTGATTGTTTTAGTATGAAAAAGCACTTAATAAAAGTTATTGAACCTTGTATACTCTCTCAACTCTTATACCTTCATGAGTTTGAAATTGTTAAATCGATTTTTCTTTTCTCATAACCCATATTAAGACACTATATACATAACATATGGTATTGTATATTGTACACAAAACATCCTTTTTTTTAAATCCTTACTGAATACGAATTGCAAAACTAAACAATAAATTTTCAAACTTTGTTTCTGATTTGTTTTCTATATGGGCCTCTACATGCGACTAGACCTATACAAATAATAGAAAAGTTATGTCGTAACTTTCAACCTTTCGAGTTCTTATTTTCGCCTACAGCCTATAGATGAGTTGAAGTTGAGTATTGTCTCGAAAACTGTGTTGAAAAAATAAACATTTATATGGAAAAATAAAAAGATCCATTCGACCGCTTAGCATTTTTATTTTTGTACTCTTGTTTAAGTGCTACTTCACACTCTGGTGTTAACTCTCTCACCCCATCCTGTTGCTCCTGAATGGCATTTTTTTGTTATTTGTTAGGAAAAATGTTTTAGAAATAATAAAAATAAAACTTTTTTAATAATTCAAAAGGATGGAAATAAAATACAAAATAAAACCTGATACTTATCTAGTTTGAATATATTTCTCAGAAAAAAGTACAAAATTTAAATAATACTTTACCCCGGCATTTAAATAAATTTAAACATTTAGAAAAATAAAGCGTTTAAATAAATAATTGAAATTTTAAATTGTTTGAGTTTTTAAATGAAATTCCGAAAGGAATTATTATTCAATTCATCAAATTTTAAAGTTTATAGTGAAAAAAATGAACTTGGGTGCAAAAATTACACAAAATAATATTGAATTCCAAGCTTTTGTTGTTTAAATGTCAAATTTTAGATAAAGGCTGTTCAAGTCTTAAAATAGAATGCATCACAAAATTAAATTTGTATAGAAAATTATAAATACATTAAAAGCACTCATAGTTTTGGAAAATGTTCTATAGAAAATATATATTTATGGAGATATAGTTTAAAAATTTTATGACATAATTCAAACTTTTTTGAGTTACTAAATTCCGAGAGATGACATTGTTAATTTAAAATATTGCAAGAAAATGGCTTCTTTAACTCTCAGTAATCTTTATGTCTTCTGTGTTTTTGACACTTTGAATAATTGATAGATCCGTTTTCAAGATTAAGGTTTGTTTGATTTGTTTTATGAAGTGTCATTTTTAAGACGTGTTCATTGTTTATATTGAAAGGGAAGTATTTTGATAAATTTCAACCGTTTCTTTAAAATTTTCAACCAAAATTTCAATACGTTTAAATTTGATGACTACCTTTCTCAATTTCTACAAATATCCTGTGCTTCATAATGTGATAGAAGTCAAATAAATCAGTTGATACCTTTTTTAAAAAATAAAACCATACATATGTTCTTCCGAGACATTGTAAAAATAGAATATCGATTTACCTAGAAGATTGTTTTTTCTTGTTGGTATATTCTATTTTTTGTTTACAAAAATATCCAAATTATGAAACATTCAAATTAAACAAGGATATAGAAACGTCTGTATAAGGTTAATCCTCACATTTTATTTTTCCTCATGTACAATTTTTATTTTTAGAATTTTATTATAATGGAAGTCTTGGAAATAAACAAAACAAAGACACGAATTGTTAATATGTTTAAAAAAACAAATTCTATTTTTACTTTTAATGTTTATTATTTGTTTTAAGTAGAAGGAGTCATGCAATTATATTTATTTTCTATTAACAATAATAATTTAATAACATATTTTAATACATCGTCAGTCCAGTGAAAAACTCACTATAGATGCAAATTGTTTAATCAGGTTTTGAAAGATTTTCAGTATTTTAATATCATACAACTACAAAATTTATTTTTTATATTTTCTTTCCTGAGGCCAAGAATTTGGAAATGGTAAATTAAACTAAAGACAAAAAAATATTATTTTATATTTCGAAATAATTGAATTCTAAGAAAATCATTTCCAAATTCTTAGCCTCAGGAAAATTATTGTTTTGAGAGTAAATGTACATTTTTGGAATTGTGTTAACAAAGACTTCCTGAGAAATATATCAATCGAAAACATAATTTTACAGAAATATTTCCATGAGAAGTTTTCCACTAAAATCCGGAACTTATTATATAATTTTAATTTTAACAAAAATTGTGTTTTTCAATCTTATAAATAACCTATTTGCTTAAATTCTACTTAATGAAATCAATAAATTTCAGAAGAACTGAAATATCAAGGTGATTTTTGTCCAATTCGTTTAAAAAAAAAAACAGTTTTTCGTCTTCACACATTTAGTGTGACTTTAATTCAAACTCTTATATCAACTTTCTTGTAAGTTTTCATTTTATTATTAATTCGGAATGAATTAACAATTAAAAAAATAGTTAAATAAAATATAAGAGAAACGTGTTCTTCAATAAAAAGCTGACTTACCAGTTGATTTTCCTCAAACATTATTTCGGAAGCCTATTTAAAATTATGCACTTTGCACAGGATTTTCTTCTTTAAGAATTACTGCTGATATTTTTTTTTAATCGAAAGCCTCAGAAAATTTATGAGTGATAATTCATCATTTAATTTATTGCTTCTAACACTTCTTAATAATAGATGTTCGACTTTACATTAAACAAATTAAACTACTGTTGCATTCTATAAATTCTTTCCAATGACAGTTCTCATTGTTTTACCCCAATCAGTTCACATGGCCCATTCTCCTCTATTTCGAAAAGTCTAAAAATTTGATTAAATGTTTTAGTTTAATAATAAATAACAGACGATTTTCAGAATTTTTAATTGATTCTTTTTTCCTACAAGAACTGCAAAATTGTTTGGTTTTGTTTAATGATTGATTCTTAGATGAAATAAGTTCTGAATTTCATCATCAATTTTCTTAATTGTTTGATGATTCGTTCTATTTTTTTTTTTTTTGAGAAGTTTTTAATATTCTGCACGGTCTTAGAATTTCATTGCGAGAAAATTAAAAGAGGATAATATAAAGGTTTTGAAATTTGTTGTATTGATATAAAAATAAACAGTTCACATTTTAAGATTTGCCTCTGTCAATAATTAAAGAACCAATTTAAAATTATGTTGTGAATAATTTTTCATCTTTAAGATTTATTGCTGACATTTTGAAAATTTGCAAATCTCAGAAACTTGGGAATTAATTGTTCAAAAAAGCAGTTTATGACACTTTTATTAAAATTGAAAAAAAAATTGATATTTTCCTCCGAAGTGCCAAGAAATCCCATAGCAGAACTATTAATTTGCATTTTAACTATCAAAGAATTATTTGTACTGTATTTCAAAAACTTATACGTGAATATTGACAATTTTCATTGATTTATATTAGTTTGTATAATCTCTTTCTTTGGAAGTTGTTAGATAGCATATTTTCAAAAAACTCCTTAAGACTTCAATACTCCGAAAATCACGCTAGATAAATAATATCAGCTAAAATTTTGATCTTAATTTGAAAAGTGGAGTAAAAAATTTGACTTCGACCATTTCTTTTAAAGAATAAAACTTAAATTGAGGACATTTAATTACACAAACTCAGGTTTTTGAAGTAGTTTTTATTTAATAAAAATAATAAATAAAGATTTTGATGATTCCATAAAAGTTATTTTCAGCAGTTTTTAAATATTTTGTCTGTTTTAAAAACTTCATTCAAACAAACTTTAATCGTTTGATGTTGACAAATAAATTACTGTTCATTATTAAGGAGATTCAAATGATGCTATGAAAAACTTTTCACATTCGTCTTTTCAAGAAATTTGATTTCGATCTCAAAATATATAAAAATTGACTTAAACAGGAAGAAGTTATTCGTCAAAATTTCGTATCATTAGACAGCTTTATTTCTTGCTCCTGGGTTAATTCTTTCAGTCAAATTCACTTTAAATCCAAAATTGAATAGTAAATATTTCGAATTATTATTTAAATTCGTATAAATGTTTTCCAAATCTGAATAACACTTTTATGTTTTTTTTGAGCACATTAAGAAAAAAATAATCTTTTTTGTTTGACGCAATTTAAAAGAAAAAAAAATGGTTAATTCCTGAGTTTTTAATAAAAACGGTTATTTGTTTTTAAAAATGTACAGCTTTATGGTTAGATACCTTCAAAAACAGTTTTTCAAGTGCAGATTTTTTTTGTACGAGCGTGAATAGGTATTAGGTTTTATTCAAACTTACATAATTATGTGGATTTCTTCACCTCCAATATTAAGTTTCTTTAAAACTTGTTTTAATGTTAAACGAAGGTATAGTTTTAAAATCATTTCCAGTTTTGAGTTTCCTTAAAACTAGGTTTAGAGTTTAACGAAACTATAGTTTTGAAAAACACTTTTATGTCTTTTTGAGCACATTAAGGAAAAAGAATTTTTTTGTATGAGGCAATTTAAAAGAAAAAATGGTTAACTCTTGAGTTTTTAATAAAAACTTTTATGTGTTTTTGAAAATTTACAGCTTTATTGTTAGATCCCTTCAAAAACAATTTTTCAAGTCTACATTTTTTCAAACTAACATAATTATGTCGATTTCTTCGCCTCCAATATTAAGTTTCTTCAAATCTAGTTTTGATGTTAAACGAAGGTATAGTCTTAAAATGTTTTCCAGTTTTGAGTTTCTTTAAAACTAGTTTTAGAGTTAAACGAGACTATAGTGTTAAAATGATGTTCAGTTTTGAGTTTCTCAGAAATTTGATTTAAATTGCTATTAAATTATTAGTACTAAAACATTTTTTTAAGATTCACGTATAAATTCAATATTTAAAAAACTTGAAACTCGAAACCCCACTCAAATTTAAAAAGAATTAAAATTAAAAACCCCATTAAATCTAAAAACGTGAAACAAGTTTCAAAGAAACTCAACCATTTCTGTGTTAAATAAATTGAAAAAAGATGTAAAAAATCATTATAAATACTTTTTTAATGTTCGGGTTTAAAAAGAAAATAATTTTCAATTCTTGTTTTTGAAGAAATACAGTTGAATTTTTGATTTACTTCGAAAGCAGTAATTCAAGTTTCAAATGCATTTTGGTTTCTATACTGATTTAAGCCTAAATTAAATTCAAAATAAGATAAATTTAGTTTTGAAAAATCTCCATATTTTGTCAGTATCAAGCTTTGCAAAGGATTTAACAACAATTCCAAAACTAACACTTTTTCTTAATAGAAAATATTATTTATTTCTTTTCTAAAATTTAATATCAAATTAACGTTTTATGTATTTAATTAAGACCGAAAATTCAATGGTTAAGGTACTCCGAATTTTATCTTTCAACAAATATATTTTTACGTCAAAAATCTAATGAACGTCAGAAGTTATTTATATAGCTCCAAAATATCAGTATTTTCAATTAAATTTAGAGTTTACTTCTTAATAATTCTTTTTCTCTTACTTCAACAAATTTTTTGTATAGTAGACGTTCAATATATCAAATCAATTAAAACCACGTCTGAAATAACTATTCAGAGAGTAAAGCTTTAAAGGATTTACGACTTGGAATTTAATTGAAAATGTGCATTTTCTCTTGTAAGAAATGGTTTTTTTTAATCAAATCAAAACCCAGCAAAATACTTTACGTAACATTTTTATTATGACAAAAAATCCTTTTTTCTGTATAAATGTTATATGGACTACCGTTTTGAAATTAAAATACTCAAAACAAAAAAAAGCATACAATTTTCATTGGAATGATTCCCCTCGTATATTTTATTTAAAAAACAGTAGCATTAATTTAAAATAAAATTGTGGAAAAATTCCATGAACTCTTCTTTGACTTTGAAACACAAGTTTTTTTGTTTCATTATTTTTACCAAGCATTTAATTTTTAATTTACGTACGTATAGAACATTTTAAAGGGCATCGGTGAATCAAAACAAAATTAAAACTTTGAACTTATAACAGAAAAAAAAAAAACAAAACTCTTTGTGGTAAAAAATGTTAAAAAACAAAAAAGTTCAATAAAAAATCCGCCAACGTTTACAACAATCAAATATTATTCTGAAAAGGTCGAGTGTTTTAAATCAGCCTTATTTTCCACTATTTTCACTTCAAATCAATGCTTCACATAAAAAAGCATTAATTGCAACCAATTAACTGAAAAACCAAACAAAAATACGAAAAAGGGAATAAATTACTATTTAAATTAAACAGCAACAAAATATAAATCAAATATTTTTTATGAAGTGTAACAGCACTCAAAATTAATGAGTTTCAAAATTGTATAACTGTGTTGATCAAAAAAAAAAAAAAACAAAAACAAAAAAATAAGAAATATTAACAAAAAGAAAAACAAGGAAGTATTTTGCAGAAATCAAGATTTAAAAATATTAAACAAAAATATTAATGTCAACCAAATCTTCCGCATAAGTAAGCCGATAGTATAAATAAATACAAAATTTAAAGAAAAACATAAATAAATCGCTGTAACACTTGTATAATATTTCAAAAACAACAAACAAATAAAAAAGAAATAAATATAAATAAATCTGAATCAATGTAGCTTAAAAACGAGAACAAACAAAACAAAAAATTAAAACTCCAAAAAATGTAAGTTAAATAAAAAAATAAATAATTTAAATTGATTTGATTTTTTAAAAAACATTTATTTGTAGGTTATATTAATTGAAATTAAAACAAAAAAATATAAAAAATTAACAAAAAGAAAAGCTAATAACATAATAATTGTGAATTTTTGATTCCTATAATTCTAAGCAACAAAACAAAAAAAAATACAACAAAAACAAAATGTAATTTTATTTTTGTATAAAATATTTAAATTTAATTTTTTATATTTTCAATTATCTTGTAATATACGATGTTTTTTTTATAGTGTAGTTAAAATTAAAAAAAAAAACACATATTATACGTATTAATTAAAATTAAAAAAATAAAAACAATAAAAAAACAAAAACAAGTAAATAAAAATATATAATTAATAATTTTTTTACAATATTATAAACTTAAGCTATATGATTATGTATATTAATAAAAAAATTCATATAAATTAGATAATGTATATGAACAAAATAAAAATATTAAAAAAAAACATGAAAATCATGGAAAAAAAATTAAACAAAACCCCGATAGGATTACCAACCTTTGTGTATAAAAACAAAACAAAAACAAAAAACAATAATGTTTAAGTAAAATCAGATATGTACCGAATATGTGTGAAAAAGACGATGATGCGATGATTAAATAAGGAAACCAAAGACTTTTTTTTTCTTTGAATAAAAAGGGAAAATAAAAAAAATTATTGAAAAAATTATAAAAAAAATTAAACAAATTGTTTTATTTTTACAAAACCCAAAATATTTAAGACGCATCTCTTAGAATATTTGATTTTTCAGGAGAAAGACAGTTTTCTTACAGGTAAGATGTAATAATGAGAATTCATTAATAATTAATTTATAAATTATTAAAAATAATATACAATTTTTTTTGTACAGTTGAGTGGCACAGCAGATGCATGCATTGGGCTAAGCTTTTTGCAAAGCTCGCTATGGATTGTAAATCAGTTTTAATTGTTAGGGTCCGGAACAATCACCACTAAAGGCATTAAAATAGTAGTGAGGTTTTTTTGTAAGAGACCTTTTAAATAATCTTATCTTATCTTAATCTTAGAAATTCGTATGTTTCGATTGTTTTTAAAATTCTCATATATTGCAATGGTTGGTAGTTTTGGAGTAAATTTCAGTAATATTCGTGGGCTAAGATTGAATTTCCTTCCTGTGTACATCTATCTAACAGGCCAACTGTTTGGGCACTGAGTGGAACTCAAGAAGGTTCCGATTCTGCCGAATTTTATATTTATGGGTATTGCTTGGTGCCAGTATTCTTCTCCCACCATGGTCTGGCTAAAATATTAGGAATGAAGTTGCCTATCAATTTTAACCACAATACGGTCATTGTACCAACTCCTTTTCCGAGTTTCGATTTCTCAGGAATTTGATGCTTTGTCTGACTCCATCCAAAAAATTGTTTCTTCTATCCTAACACTGGAATCGTTATTACGAGCAATTTCAACATTCACAATTCTTAGTGGCTTTTTCATTCGGGCCAGACAACACCCGAAGGAATTTTTGCTGAGTTAAACCATCTTACTCAGCTTGACAATGAGCGTACTCCATTATCTTACGTTAATGACCGCGTCAAAAATATACTTGACTTAGTTCTAGCTTCTGATCTTTATAAGTTTATTATTAGCGTATTGACGCTTCTAGGCACATCGGAGCATAGTGTCATATCTGCTAGTTTTTCGTGTTAAACAAACCCATTTAAAGAAAGAGCTCCAAAAAGAAAAGAAACGTTTAGCAGTACGAAAAAACCAACTGGGACGGTCTCAATAATTTCTTTAGGATCTTTTACTGGTCATAATGCTTCCTCGGTTTTGACGTAGACCCCATTGCTGATATGATTACTAATGTGATTTGTTTGGGAATGAAAACCTTCATCCCGAATAGTGTTAAAAGTATTGAACCTAAATCCTGAACTATAATAGACTTAACGTAGCTTAAGCCAGCTTATGGGAATGAACCAATACGCAGCCTTATATGTAACTAAACATAATAGACGTTCTGCTCAGTTTCGTTAAATTTCGCTAACTTAGCGAAATTACGCAAGAGCCATTTAAATTGCTCGAGCTTAAGCAAATGTAAAATTTGAAACGCGTTTCGTTTGACATTTGATTAAGTTACTTTTTGTTTTGACGATAACTTCTGATAACTTTTCGTTCGCTTACTTTCGGCTAAGTCTATTATAGTTTTGGCTTAAGGTTTATTCATGGTTTGAGTCGAGGTACAAAGAGGTATCAAGAAAAAAGAGGGGAGCTTTCGGTGTCTTAGAGCCAACCCAACTGAGTAAAATCTTAAACAAGCCAGGAAGGCCTGCAATGCTCATATTCGAAGGATCAAATTTTTATATGACACAAAGGCAATACGAATTTTTGATTATTTCTAAAAAACATGAGGAATTCTTCCTCTTCCACGGTTCCTACACTTGTTTTCATTGGCACTGCTTTAGTTAGCTCTACTGATAAAATTAACTTGTTTGAAAGGCAGTTCACCAAAAATTCCACCTTACCAAATACTGTCATGGCTCCCCCAGTTCTTGAACGTTTAAAGAATTCTATGGGACCAATCTTCTTTAGTACTCAAACTGTGGCGAGAATTCTTAAAGATTTCAACATTCAAAAATCTGATAGCCCGGATGGTATCCCTGCTATTATTCTGAAGAGTTGTAATTCCAGCACTACGTAAGCTTTCTCATCTATCCTATTCTTCTAGGCTCGTTGCGAGTAGTTGGAAAACTACATTTTTTCAGCCAATACCTTAAAAAGACGAACCTTCTTCCTTCGCAAATTTTCGACCGATAGCACTGCGGTCCCTTCTTTCTAAATTCATGGAAACGCTGATTAATTACCAGCTCAAGAAATATCTTGATTAATGGAAGATTTTTTATGACCGGCAATACGGCTTTCGTAGCAATAGGTCCACTGGTGATCTCTTGATTCATCTCACGGAACAGTGGAGCAAATCTTTACATCGTTTTGGAGAAAGTAAGATTGTTGCATTGGATATTTCAAAGGCATTTGATAAAGTCTGGCATCTTGCTCTTTTATTGAAAATGCGTGCTTTTGGTATTGATGAATCTTTTCTTCGTTGGATTAGAAGTTTTTCTTCGAACAGTTCAATTCATGTTGTTTTGGACGCATTCAAGTTTAAAAATAATAAAGTAAATGCTGGTGTGCCCCAGCGCTCTGTTCTATCTCCAACACTCTTTCTCGTTTTTATTAAAGATCTCCTGTCTGCAACTTCTACTCCAATACATTGTTTCGCTGACGATAGTACTCTTAGCTTTTCATATTTGTTATCAGACTCACATCCCTCTTCTTCGGATGTGGAACGGAAAAATATGATTAGCTCATTAAATTCCGACCTATACAGCATTGCACAGTGGAGAAAAAAATCCGTGTGGAATTTAATGCTTCGAAAACCCAATGCTGTCTGTTATCGTTAAAGCTAGATATAACTCCTTTGCCACTATCTTTGACTGAAACTTCCATCAACTAAACTGATAATCTTGACATCACCGGAATGTGCATCAGCAAGTTTCTTTTGTGGAGCGATCGCATACGTTATGTCGGCAAAAATGCAGATGTCTAGGATTTTTGAGATGATAAAAGCTATTTTTCTCTCGGCCTGATCTGGCTACAATCTACGAAACCTGTTTAGAAACATACATCTGAAACTTGAATATTACTCTCATCCCTGTGAATATATTATTAAATTAAATTAAGTAAAGGTGACATCACATAATTAATTAACACTTCTACATTTAATCCAAGACGATATTTATTGCAATTCTTCGAGATTCATGAAAGGTTAAAATGTTTAATATTATTAAACGCCATTAAAATATTAAAATCCATATCCGTGTCTAATTATAAAGAGGAAACCTTTGCGGTTATCAAATTTTGAAGTGCTTATTTTTATTTTTATTTATTGCTATCAACTTTTCATAAGCGAGAATCCAATGTTTTCCACTAAAACTAAAACCACATAAGCTTTTTATTCACTGTGATGATACATTTTATTGAATTACATTTCTTGGAAAATCATGAAACTTAAGGGACTTTCAAACGTGGTTAGGAATAATATATTTTAAATAAAAGGGTTTTTCGAAAAATATTACTTCCAACTCTAAACAAAAACAGGAAAGAGTAAAATGTTTGAATATGAATTTTACTACCAAGAATCGAGATACTGATTCTAAGAAAAATGAATAAAGGACTCTTATTAGAAATACAAAAAAAAAAACTTTATTAAATATGAAAATAGAAAATATTTAAACATGAACCATGGATGTTAAATTAATTCTCAGAATACAACAATAAAAGTGTACCTACTTGTTTAGGAATAATAAGGGTTTACCTAGGAATAAAGTAATAATAGTTACTATTAATTCTGTTGTTTTTTGAATGACCATCGTCATCAGCAGGGTTAAAAGGAGCCTAGAGTGTTTTTTGAATATTTGTACATTTTTGAGAACAACAATTCATGTAAATATTTATAGGTGCATAGTTTTGCAAGTAGGAAATTATGAACATACGAGTACATTAGTGGCATGGGACAAGGATAGAAAAATTAGTCCCAGAAGTTGAACTCATATTTTTTTAACCAGAGAACGTTTTCAAATAAAACAAAGTCAAATGAAAGCAGCATCATTTTTACATTTAATTGAAATATAAAATAAATTGACTATAAAAAGAATTGAAAAACAGCATTTGGTATTTATAAAAAAAAACGTCCTCAAAACGTTCAGATATGACCTTCAGGAAAATGTTAGTTGGTGTTTTTTGTACTATATGAATGTTTATGTTAGAAATAACAATTTAAACTAAAAAAATTTAAATTGAAATTACCATCAAATACCTTCCAAAAAACAAGGCTTAGACTTCAATTGAAATTCATCCTAAAATAAAAACAGTGAACATTTAGTCAATTTTTGTTAAAAAATAAGAGAAAAGTACGTTTTTTTTTTTAAATTAGAAGAGAACGATTGAATATTTTATAAAAAATAGAACACTTTTTAGGGCACCAATAGGAAGCATTTTTTTTTTGTTGTGTACAATTCTATGTTTTGAATTTATATTTAGGACTTTAAAATGGAACTATATTCTTTATGGTTAAAGATATTAAATATATTACGGTGAAAATTGACCAATATTCCAAATTTTATTTTCCAGGATATTTCGCTCCTCTAGCTTAATAGATACAATTTATATCCCCGGTCAGATTTATACTAATTTTTGTTTTACAGGAATTTTCTTTCAAATAATGACTTCAATGGTATTTAGTTTCTCAGAAATAGATGCGATTCTTTTTTACAAAATTAATAAGTTTGAGTTCCAGATTAATTGCCTGTAAAGGTTAATTTTTCGCCATTTTTCTGCAATGAAATATTTCTTTGTACCGAGCTTTCCAATAAGAGGTTGTATTTTTATTCTGAATATTGAACTTTCTTTTAAAAACCGAACATTATAATAAAAATAGTCAATGTTTTTTTTTTGATATAAATGGCATGGTGAGAAATAAACAATAAAACTAATGGCTGCTATGTTTTCGGTATTAGCCATGCACCAAAAGATACAGTTTCAGCAAAAGACACAGTTCTCAAAAAAGTGTTTCTTTCTGAATTCAACTTTATAAACACTGCTAATTGTGTTGAGGTTTTTAAATACGTTATGTTCATAATACCGAATATTAAAACTTCTGAAGAGATTATTAAAAAAATTGAAGTGAAATGAATTTTGCATTCACACTGTAAGACTTCTTTGATATTTGTTTATAACATTGTAATGTAATGCTTCCAAGATCAAGAAAACACTAATATGTTCGTGTTAATATTTACAAAAAAAATTAGATTTTGCAAACTCTAGTCGCTTATTTTTTATAATAGTATATACAACAAAATAAAATAAAATGTAATGTAAGCTTAAAAATCTGTTTTGCATTTGGAAATTGTGTGAACATCGAAAGAATTTCTGTTTCGTATGAAATATTTAATTTATAATATTTGTTCAATTTAACAATTTTTTCGTAGAGTAATGTGTACAAAATTAATTGAATTGGTTAATTCATTACAAAAAAAAGTTCAAAGAGCCACACATTATTTAATAAGAAAAAGCAATATATTCTGTGCTCTATTTTGTATATTAAATGTATCACACAATTTAATAGAAAAGGTGCAGAGAAATTAAAAAATTACCCCACAAAGAGTACATTTTTTAAATTTTGAAATTCTTGCAAAATGTCAAACAATTCGAACCAAGAACTAACGTTATTAACACCCATTCCACAAACTTTTCAATTTTAATCTTCTATGAAAAAAAATCTGCTTTTTGGAAACTTCAAGCTACAATTTTAGTTTTTGTATAGTGGAGTTATATTTACAGAAGCGTTGAAAATTTGAAGGAATAAAATCATAAAATTGTTGAGATGCTGAATCATAAAACTTATTAATATAGATTTGTTAGTTTCTTAAAGAAAAGTGTAGCATTTAAATTTGTATTAATTTTCGAAAACCATGTTAATAATTAAGCAGCTAAAAATGTTTTATTTTTGTTAAATTTAGTTATAAGAACTTGATTTCTTATACAAATTTATTAAACCTATGATTTATTAATTTAAGAACTCATTTTTTCAACACTGTTACTGAAAAGTTAATCCTTGAATTTAAGACTGGTATTTTGTTATTTAAACGTATCGTGATTTTTAATACCAACATCAATTGTAACCTATTTTTAAAAATCAAGATTTTCAAAAAGAAGTAGGACACATTTTTGCAGTTTTAGCTTCAATGTCCACAGTTGCACTTACAAACTTTTGTTAGAATAAATGCAACTGAGAATTGAGAGTCTTGAAGCGTAAGAGAATGAGGTCCAAAAATAGCTTAACTATTGGAAAACATTTTATTTATATGTTCTTAACACTTCTTCAAAAGTCGTCTTATTTAGAGCGGGAACAAACAAATTTAGGGTCGAGGGAGGAGGTTGATAAAAGGGTTTAATTGAACATTTGTAGTGTTTTCTCGAAAAAATGTTGTTCGTAAGGATTACATATTTCGAAAAGATGGTCAATCCGTATGTTTATTTTAATTTTTCTACCTTCGATCTTTTTGATACAAATTGCGAAGAAATTTTGTAACAAAACTTACTCTTTCAAAAAATTATTTGTTATTTATCAAAACATCAGAAGTTTAAGACAGAATTTCGCGAGTCTTGTTTCCCATATAGATTCTTTTATGTGTATTCCAGACATTGTTGTTGTCTCAGAAATTTGGATTTATGATTGTGAGAAAAATGATTATGGTTATGATTTCTATCTGAATGCAAATGAGAATTATGCAGCCGAAGGTGTTGGTTCCTTTTTAAATTTTCCCTTAAGGGTCACCCCACCCATTTTTATTAATAAATGTAAAATTTTTCTTAGAGTGGCAATAACTCTATTTTTTATAAAAATATTTTTGTCACTTATTTCTCTTCTTCTTATTGTTTTTATTTGGATTTTAATCATCATCATCGTCATCCTGTTTCAAAAAAAATATTTGAAATTAGGAAACCAGTTTTAGAGTGCTACCGCTAGGGAAACATTATGGGATCTTGAACAAAAATATATACTTATGTATTTTTTTCAATACTTACTTCTGAAAATAACCCGCAGGAAATTAAAATGTCTTAATATTAATACTTCTTCAGTTCGTCACTTAGTAATCTAAAGCTATTAAAAATTCATTATTTCCACAAGACTTTTCTATGGTATCTCAAAGACTTATTGGTTTCTTTTTAAGGAAATGTAAGTTCTCCTTAATAAACGGTGATTTTTTAAGAGATTGAGAACTTTAAAAAAAAAAAACGCATAAAATTTGCAAAATCTCATCGATTCTTTATTTGAAACGTTAGATTGGTCCATGACATTTACTTTTTGAAGATAATTTCATTTAAATGTTGACCGCGGCTGCGTCTTAGGTGGTCCATACGAAAAGTCCAATGTTGGGTAACTTTTTCGAGCATTTTGGCCGGAATAGCACGAATTTCTTCGGAAATGTTGTCTTCCAAAGCTGGAATAGTTGCTGGCTTATTTGTGTAGACTTTAGACTTGACGTAGCCCCACAAAAAATAGTCTAAAGGTGTCAAATCGCATGATCTTCTTGGCCAACTTACCGGTCCATTCCTTGAGATGAATTGTTCTCCGAAGTTTTCCCTCAAAATGGCCAAAGAATAGCGAGCTGTGTGGCATGTAGCACCATCTTGTTGAAACCACATGTAAACCAAGTTCAGTTCTTCCATTTTTAGCAACAAAAAGTTTGTTAGCATTGAACGATAGCGATCGCCATTCACCGTAACGTTGCGTCCAACAGCATCTTTGAAAAAATACGGTCCAATGATTCCACCAGCGTACAAACCACACCAAACAGTGCATTTTTCGGGATGCATGGGCAGTTCTTGAACGGCTTCTGGTTGCTTTTCACTCCAAATGCTGCAATTTTGCTTATTTACGTAGCCATTCAACCAGAAATGAGCCTCATCGCTGAACAAAACACATTTCGAACCGAACACTGATTTTGGTAATAAAATTCAATGATTTGCAAGCGTTGCTCGTTAGTAAGTCTATTCATGATGAAATGTCAAAGCATACTGAGCATCTTTCTCTTTGAAAACATGTATGAAATCCCGCGTGATCTGTCAAATACTAATGAAAAATCCTAACCTCAAAAAAATCACCCATTACTTCCTAAATAATAAATTCCATATACCTTTAGTAGTCCGCAGTTTTTTAAGTTTCAGTTATTTTATGTCAGAATTAAGCTGTGCCGTAAAATAACGCCAAGTTGAAAAAGTTAATTTCTTAAGAAGTTATTATTTTCAACAAATTTTTACGTTTTTAAAGATTCAAAATTATATTTCCTTGGAAAATAGACTATCAGCATGTTTCTTTATATTTTTCATGAGTTATTGCACCGAAATTTTTTTTATCTTAGAACTTTCTTTCAGTCTAATTTATTGATATCTCTATTTTACGTCACAACACACATAAACCAATATTTTTGAAAATATTCATAAACCAAAAACAAAAAAAAAGAGTCTGGGATGCGACCCACACTGATAACTTCCCATTCCGTCTGGAGATTTGTCTTGCTTAAAAGTTTTTTATAGTACTGGTATCAATTTTTACAAATTTGCGTACTATTTTTTGTAGATTTTATTTTTTATGAAAAAACGGACTGTTGGATTTTTATATAAAAATTACTGAATATCGAAAACAATATTTTCTGTGAAATAAAATAAGTTTGAAGCCAATATTTTCAATTTTTGAAAAGCTGTTTCAGTCGAAAGTAAATTTTCAAAAAGTTTTAGTATTGTTTTTTTTTTAGGTTTTTATTTTTTGTAAAAAAAACTGTCAATTGGACTTTTTTCAAAATTTTACTGAATGTTAACAAAAATATTTTTTGAAATATAAAAGTAGTTTAAAGCCAATTTCTACAATTTTTGAAAAGATATTTGAGTCGAAAATCAATTTTTACCAACTTTTATAAATATTTTTTAGGTTTTTATTTTTTGGAAAAAAACTGTCAATTCAATTTTTGTCAACATTTTTCAGATTGGTAAAAACAATTTTTCTTATAAAATAAAATAAGTTTAAATCCTAAATTTCAAGTTTTTGATTCAATATTCAAATTTTACCAACTTTGAGTAATGTTTTTTTTTTAGATTTTTATTTTTTATAAAAAAAAACCGTCAATTTGATTTTCAAACTGCTATGGTAAAAAAACCACCCATACAATTTTCTCGAGAGCCCTTTCTCCATCTTTCTGCCTTATTATGTGTATAACAAAATTTATTTGAAATCGATCTCTTCTGGTTCTTGAGCTATGGACGACGAAAAAAACGTCGCGAACGAACGGACGTACATACGTTCGAACGCACGTACACATGCACAGACATCTTTCTAAAAAATCTTTTATTTCGACTCTAGGGACCTTGAAACGTCGAGAAATGTCAAAATTTTCAATTTGACAAATCGGACCCATAACAATAACTTCCTTTGTGAAGTTAATAAATGAAAATATCGAAATTTTTATATGTTTATTTACTTTAAAATTATTTTCTAGCTTTAAACTCATAAAATAGCAAAAGTAGAAAAAGTTGATCCTATATTTTTAATATGATTACATCATCAATGGATTAAATTTGAAACTTTTTGAAAACCAACGAGAACATAATCAACATAATCATTAAAGTTTTTTTCAAAAATAAATCTTGTTTCTAAAAAAATAAATCTCTGGGATTAAAAAGTTTTAAAATAGATATTTAATTTTGTCAAAACAAGGTACCTATACTTACCTTCCTTAACCCATTTTTAAAACCTAATATGATATTAAAGAAATATGAAGATATAAAAGTCACAAACATACATGGACCTTTCTTTCTGATTTTTTTTTGTTTTAGTATGTTGCTAAGGACTAAAGATATATTATCCTTTTTTTACCTTTATATTCAGATTTTGTCATATCTACTTCTTCATTGACCGACCATAGCAAAAATAGACACAATTTAATCACATTAACCCTTTTAGGCCGCCGCTCTTCGCTCACCGTCATCGTTTGTCGTCATCGTCTCGTTTTCGTCCTCGTATAGTACCTAGATTTTATATACCTATCGTACATCTATCAAAGTGAACAAGGTTGGAAAAGTATCCTTTGGTTGTCCCCATTGTCTATAAATAGAGGTAGGTACCTTCAGCTGAGCGCCACCGCCGCCGCCCACACATCATCATCCGGTCTTTTCATATATTTACATACCTATTTATTATGAAGAACATGCATATAGAGTACATAAATTTATCCATATCCTTAGGTACATATTTTTGAAAGGATATTTGGTTTTCTTATATAGGAAGAGAGATATATAATGCGATGCAAAGAGATAATAATCACATTCAACATGTCCGTTTTATAGGGGATTTATCCATCTATATCCTCTATCCACATTCATACAGTAGGACACATTATCTATCTTAATTCAAGGGAGTAAGGACACTTCGACCGACCGTCCAACCGAAACCGAGAAACACAAACCTAAAGGATGTGCAAATTCTTTGAGCAAAATAATCTCATCGTGCAATCGAAGCCGAAGGTCTATCGATCAATGGACATTGGCATCAACAAAAAAAAACTACTGTTACCAATCTCTATCTATGTCCTTATACAAACAAAAATATAATAATATTGTATGTCCTGATGAGATGATGGTGAATCATTTTGCCTTCCAAGCGAAATTATTATTATTTATTTTCTTTATTTTATTTTATTTTATTTTATTTTATTTTATTTTATTTTATTTGATGGTAAACTTTGAACACACATAAACGAGGATATTAAGGTATATAAATATATTGGTAGATTGGATATGTGTTTATTTTGAGTTCTATATCAAAAGGAGGATCATCTCTCGCTTTGTGTCCTGTCCAGTGCCCATAGTAGTCCACTAATGATGGATAACTTGGTCCTGGAGATGGATTCGATTTTTCTCAAATCAGTAGTTGGTTGGTTGGTTGGTCTGTAGGAGCAGTGGCGACACGTGTGATATGGGTAGTAATTTGACCTTTTGTTTATTTTAAGGATATACAATATTTTGGAAATTGATTTCGTAAATTATCGTAAAATGATGAAATTCACAAAAGTTTTCTTTTTCTTTGGTTGGAAAATTAAATACAGAATACAAATCTTGTTAATGTGATTTTGTGAACATCCTACACTTCCAAAATAGTGAAAAAAATCCATTATTTGAATGAATTACAAACATATATGTGAATTTTTCTGAGAATTTGAACAAAGAATTTTATCGAAACTAAGATGGATTTATAGTGTTTAATGAAAACCGAATTCCTAGAAAATAACGCATGCTTTAGGGTAGTTGGAAATGGATTTTCCACATATTCACGAAAATTTTTCCTTCCAGCATTTTGAAATAACTAAGTGGATGGAAATATTAGAAAAAGAAGATTTTTTTTATGTTTAGCAAATTTTGTTCTCTACTGAGAAGTCGATGTTTAACATTTTTGAAATAGGATGCAGAGGAGTAATATTATTGTATTCAAAATTTAATGATTCTTTTTTTACATTTATTGTAAAAATGTATAAGACGGAACAAAACGCATATAACTTTAATGTTATGTTCAAGAAAATGATTTTAAGAAAGTCGCCACCGTGGTTGGCTTCGATAAGGTCACTATAAGAGGCCCAATTTTCAATGACTTTTTTCACCAATTGGGACGGTATTTCACGAATAACGTGCTTAAAATTCTCATCAAACAACTCAAGCTTATCTGCTTAGACAAGCCACAAAACGAAATCCAGTGATGTTAAATCTCACGAAATAATGCACTTACAAAATGCCTTCAATGACTGTTTCGTTAACTGCATGTCATGAAGCCCCACCTTGTTTAACTCAAAAGTCGTCTAAATCAATATCCTCCAATTTAAGTCATTTATTCAGTCAACATTTAAGGTTATATCTAATCCTGTCCGGGCCTAGTTCAACATGCGTCTTCAACTTTCCTGGTTATTGAATCTACCAAGTTACTGTATCAGCTTCACAATTTAAAGTCTTACCACCTTCAGAATTGGACTACCTCACAAATGAGGCAAACCATTCTTCACAAGATTTTTCTCTTGAACGTTGTAAAAAAATTAAGGTGTCTTTGAATGCGCTTCCAAGTTTTAGAAAAAAAGTCTTAATAAGCTATAGTAAGTTCTGCTGGCCTTAAGCGGACATCCTACTTACATACTTACGGTGGCGCTACAGTCCGGGGCGGACCTGGGCATCAACCACCATGCGTCTCCAGCCAGCCCGGTTCCTATCTAGATGTCTCCACTTTCGCACGCCAAGTTGGTTGAGGTCCCCTCCCACCTGGGTGTGCCACCTGAGTAGCGGTCTTCCTCTACTGCGCCGTCCCTCGGGATTAGATTCGAAGATCTTCCGGGCTGGAGCGTTGATGTCCATCCGCTCTACATGACCTAGCCATCTAAGTCATTGGACTTTAATTCTGCTAACTAGGTCAGTGTCGCTGTACAGCCCGTACAGTTCGTCGTTATATCTTCTCCTCCATTCTCCATCTATGCGTACGGGACCAAAAATCACCCGAAGAATTTTTCTCTCAAAGCATCCTAAGACGCTCTCATCTTTCTTTGACAGGGTCCAGGCCTCAGCGCCATAGATGAGAACCGGGATGATGAGTGTCTTATAGATGGTGATTTTAGATGCTCGAGAGCGGACTTTACTTCTCAATTGCCTTATAAGTCCAAAGAAGCAGCGATTTGCAAGAGTTATTCTTCGTTTGATTTCAGCGCTGGTGTCGTTGTCTGCATTAATAGCGGTGCCTAGGTAGACAAAGTCCTTAACTGCCTCAAAGTTATAGCTGTCCATGGTGACGTTTTGTCAAAGACGCCGTCGTTCAGTGTCTTTTTTTGATGACAGCATATACTTTAGTAGGTTGATGGTTAGTGCGTTGGACTGTCATGCAAGGGTCTTGGGTTCAATCCCTGCCTGTGCCACCTTAATTTAAAAAAAAAAATTTTCGCCGGTACTGCCTCTTGCGAGGAATTGACAAATCCTTCAAGAGTAATTCTTGTCATGAAAAAGTGCTTTCTCAAATTAGCCGTTCGGATTCGGCCTTAAATTGTAGGTCCCTTCCATTCCTGACAACAGTACACGCACACAGGAATGGTTGAGAGTTGTAAGTCACTAGGCCCTGGTTCACAACGGACTATTGCGCCACCCCATTTGATTTGATATACTTGGGCTTGCCCTCATTGACCACTCAACCCATCTTTTTCGCTTCCATCGCAATGCTCAAAAACGCTCCACCGACATCAAGCTTTGATCTTCCAATTATGTCAATATCATCTGCGTATCCGGGTAATTGGATGGACCTTAGGAAGATTGTGCCTCTAGTGTTGACAGTTGAGTTTTGTACAAGTCTTTCCAGAACGATGTTGAAGAAGTCGCATGACAGTGCATCGCTTTGTCTAAAACCTTTTTTGACATCAAATACATCGGTAAGATCTTTTCCGACCTTTATGGAGCAGCGTGCATTCTCCATCGTCATTCTGCACAAACGGATAAGTTTGACAGGGATGCCAAAACTAGACATTGCTCGGTAGAGCTCTTAGCTATGGATGCTGTCATACGCGGATTTAAAATCGATAAAGAGGTAGTGGGTATCGATTTGAAGTTTCTGGTTCTATTTGGTTAAAAAAGGACTTTCCTTTCTGAAGCCACACTGATAAAGACCAATCAGGTTGTTGACGAATGGCTTCAGACCTTCACATAATATGGCAGAGAGGATCTCATACGCAAAGTTAAGGAAACTTATGCCTCCTTAGTTGGCGCAATTAAGAGGGTCTCCTTTCTGATGTATCGGTCAAACTATGCTGAGATTCCACTCATCGGGCATGCTTTCTTCAGACCATATTTTGCAGATTAGTTGGTGCATGCTCCCTACCAATTCATCGCCTGCTCCTTTGAATAGTTCGGCAGCGATGCCGTCAGTTCCAGCGGCTTTTTTTTGACTTAAGTTTAGATATAGCTATCTTCACTTCGTCTAGGTCGGGTTGGTGGAATTGGTGATCTGCCTTGACGACGTTGAATGATTCTATCTCCATTACAGCGGAATTCGGTTCATCATCGCAGTTATATAATTTTGAGAAGTGATCTTTCAATATTCTCAGCATCGACTGCGGTTCTACTACGATGTTCCCCTGATCGTCTTTACAGGCTTCGGTTCGTGGCTAGTACCCTTGGGAGGTTTTTTTTAGCTTTTGGTAAAATTTACGAACCTCATTTCTGTTGTGACATCCCTTTATCTCCTCGATCGCGCGCTAAGAAGCCTTTGTTTCGCTCTCCTCTTCTGCTCGTAGAGCTCGCGAGCGGCTCTTGTCCTTTTGTGCAACGCCGTCGAATCTTCTCACAGTACTTAATTGTTTTGGCTTGGATCGAGACATCCGTAGCCGTACCTTTGCTACAATGAGGTAGTGGTCCGAGTCAATGTTGGCCTCTCGGAATGTTCGGATATCCTGGATACTGGAGAAGTGTCGTGTGTCGATCGCAATGTTGTCAATCTGGTTGACGGTTGATTGATCAGGAGATTTCCATGTCCCCTTGTATATATTAAGATGCGTAAACTACGTAGTAGCTACCGGAACGTCTCGCCCCGCAGCGAAATCTATCAGCACGAATCCGTTCATATCCGAAGTTCGTTGTCCTTATTTCGTTTGCGTGGGTTGTCAACAGTTAATCCGTCCGTATCCGAGACTTGTTGGTGCTTCGCAATTATGAAGTTTTTACGTGGCCAGGAAGTCACACCGACGGTACATCGCCCAAACTGGAGGGCCAGATAATATAACTCTAAGCAAGAAGAGCCGGATAAATCGCTCCTTACAGGCCTGGGCTCCGAATAAGTCGAAGAAGCCCTATAAGGTGTTCACTAAGTAGTTCAACCTTACTGGAACTGTAGACGCCACCATTGATTCCATCTCGAGAATTCGTCCGCTGCCTCCTTTATAAGGAGAGGTGCCTTAGTGTTTACATATCTCCTCCCCTCTCTCGTTTGCTGCCCCCAACAACTTTCCACTGGGGTTGGAACCCAGTTGAGGTACTTGGCACCCGGTGTTCACCGCGGGAAGGTGAGAGTAGGAGTTGATAGACAGAGGTAGGTTTTTGGAGAAAAAACCTGTGGACGCTTGTTTCCTCTTGAATGCACATGTTTCAGTTTATTTATAATTCCAAATATTCTCATAGCTTTATAAAGTTCTACTCTATGGCTATGCTTTCATAGATAGCTTAAAAGTCTGTTGGGATGTTCTGTTCTAGAAATGTTTGTTTTCGTGAAAATCGGCATCGGTGGCCATCTCGTTTCGGAACTATTCATCAAACATATGACACGATTTTGACTTTCAATTCTTGCATGAGTTCGATTTTGTAAGCCCGAAAACCAAAAACTTTCCGCAAAATCTTTTATCAAGTGGATGGACATAGTTTTAATTCTAGCTCACGATGGCGGATGGACTTGTTTGGATCTCTCTACCTAACAGCAACAATAGTGTCACCGCACACTGTAAACTTGGTACAAAACCGATCTATGGCAGTTTGAATTACCAACCATTCTGAGCGATTATGTTGATTGAAAATTGTACACAGAGCGTGATGCGTCATGCAAGACGAACTAGTTTGGTAATTAACTTGTATGATTTGTAAAATCTTAAGAAGGTATTGCCAGATTAAAAATCACACGTCTAAAAAAAGTAGTCGATAGTAGTATGATTTCCGAATGTACGAACACACAGAAAACTCCCGTAAGAATTTTAATTTAGAACATTGAGACTTAGAAACGCCGAGAAATTTCAAAACTTCATATAAGAAATTAAAAATTCATCAGTTCCCTTTACAACAAATTAAATCCCAGCTCAAATGTCATGCGATGTGAAATATTTAAGATGTTAAACCAATTTGGTTTAACGTCTCAAACATCTCAACAAAAACTGCTTACTGCTACTTTTAAGCCGTTTAAAAGAACCTTGGGCTTTGGGACACGTTAAAATATCCTATGTCTACTTAGAACTTTGAAAAACTTTTTCTAATTTTTTTATCAATTTTTATTTCAATATAAATATGATTTTCCGCATTACACTTCTTTAGAATATTTCTTTTAATCTTATCTTAAGTCGACCTGAGCTTGTTTTCAACTTAAATATATTCTTTTCTTTTTATAATTACAAATGACTGTAAGCTCATATAATATTTAGATATTTAAAACCTTACAGGAAATACTATCTTTAGTCAACTTTAAGATATACTTTTAAGTCAAG
The DNA here is from genome assembly GCF_945859685.1 of Eupeodes corollae. Taxonomy (NCBI): domain Eukaryota; kingdom Metazoa; phylum Arthropoda; class Insecta; order Diptera; family Syrphidae; genus Eupeodes; species Eupeodes corollae. The sequence continues at coordinate 129,920,163 of NC_079149.1, forward strand.
ATTTATTGAGCAAATATTTGCATACTTTTAGGTGTACGTATTTGATTTACTACCAGTAATATTTCTATAAGTAAGCTTCTTTACTTTAATGTTTCTGTTACATCATCTTGAAATTAAAGTGATTTTTTCTATAAATAATTAAGGCATTTAGTTACTTCCTATTTATCTCACTTTGTTAGACATTCACTTTCTAATTCGTGGGTGAGTAATGAATTCACCTTAAAAACACACTAACCTCACTTTTCCATCACCTTGTATATCTTTTACACAACATCTCTCTCCGTCTGCCAACATATCTATATATTACTCACTTTTATATATGACCTGGATTAATTTCTCTATTACACATATAGTTGACTATCATGGCCAATATATTTAGATACTATCCTATACATATTCAAAAGAATCTCAGTTCCAGTTCCAGAGGGAATTTATATTATATGTCCTGTCCTGGCCCGTTTGTATGTACGCCAGCCGCCTTCAAAGTGACATCATTAAGACACGTATAATTGATTTGGAGATATCTTGCTCTTGTCCTATAATTCCATTTGCCGAATAAATTAATTGACCGGATATTAATTAAATTAATGTCAAATGGCTATGTTATGCAGTAGGCTATCTATATACAAGGTTAATATGAAGCTAGACAAAGGTACATATAGAAGAGATATACATTTTTGTATGTAATCTTTTTATTTGGTGGAAAATTCTTCGTCTAAAATTAGATTAAGATTTTTTGGTTGTGTCTGTCAAATGCTTTTGGTGTAGGGGAAAAGTTAATTAAACAATTATTTTGTTGTTGTTTTCTTTTTTATTTTTTTAATGTGAGAAATCATGTTTTTAATTAAATTTAAGGATAAATAGAAAGAAAAAAAAGAAATGTGAACAATTTCAAAGAAACCTAAGCCAATTATAAATTTGTTTGAATTTAATTACAAAACCAAAGGAAACAAAAATCATAAGACAGAAGAACCATAATTATATTTAGAATTTGTTTTCAAGTTTAGATTTTCTGTGTATGCACGATTTGTTGTCTTATGGCAAATTATTCTTTATTTTTAAGTTAAAGTAAGATATTTATGAAAGAGAAATTTATTTTTTAAATTTAGTTTTTAATTATTTTAAAAATATGATACGATACGTTTGAAAAACTTAACAACTGTTAACATAATATGTATATTAAAATATATACTCACTATGACTCTTTGCTCTCAGGAGATGAATGCAAATATATTATTTACATACAATTTCTCAAAGGGTCACTGTGGCGTCGACGTATTTTTTTCTTTAAATTTGTTTAAAATTAATGATTGAGGCACGACTCGCATATAAAATTAAAAAAATAAACATAATTTTAAGAAATGCGTACTTATTTAAAAAATATCTTAAAAATGAGGAAGTTGTGAGAGAACAGGGTTATCCTTTTTGCGGTGTCATAAGTAAACGTAAATAAAACACATATAAAATATTTTTTTTTTTATAAAGTTTGAATATTGAAATTATGTGTTATGAACACCACGTGGATTTTTGAAAGCATCGGCATATTCATGGGCGGTATCACAGACTTAGCTTGACAAAAGCTGCTTTTTAAGTGTCTAAGAGTTAATGGTTTATCTGCATAAGCACGGTCTTTTGCGTAGCCCCACAAACAAAAGACCAGCGATGTCAATTCGCATGATCTTGGTGGCCAGTTGATTTCGCTACTACGAGAAATAACGCGGCCATTAAATTTCTTTTGCAATAAAGCTACATTCGCTCGAGTTGTGTGGCATGTATGCGTCTTATTGAAACAAGTCTTATTCCTCTATTGCAGGTGAAAAAAAGTCGGTTATCTTAAACCATAACGCTCCGAATTGACGGTTAGGAACGTGCCATCCTCGTTTTCAAAGAAGTAAGGTCTAATCACACCTCTCTTGAATTACTTGAGGCAAAAATTTCAATTACTGCAGCGATATCTTCAGTGGTTCGAGCGAAACGATAATGCACAAGCCTTACAATGTGTGTTACCAATCCAGTCTCTTCAATTTTTGTTTCACAATTTTGAGAATTATTTGTGTAGTTGGAATGTAAAATATAATCTCCTCTTAAGGCACGATATGTTGCTGTGGCAGAATCACCATTTTTGTAGTAGGTTTTTACAATTTGTATGCGATGTGCGATAGTTAAGCGATAAATTTTCCTAAATTTCAAGCTTTTAACTTTTAAAAACTACTTGGTGTAACAACTTAGTTTGAAAGAAGTCAAATTCCAGCGCCATGATTTTGAAACCGAAAAATGGATAGCCCGCTCTGATGGAGATAATATAATTACTCTCTTTGTTACACTTGTGACTAAAATTAAAATATCCTTAGATATAGCCAACACAGTAAATGAATGTAACCAGAAAATCTTTCAAGGCCCTTCAAACAGCACACAACGCTCAATATATTTTGAGGAAGCTACTATAAGAGAGATAGAAAATATCCTTAGATCAATGAATGAACGTAAATCACCAGGAATCGATGGAATCAGGCCAAAGGATTTAAAAAATAATCATGAATAACTAGCTCCACCAATAACCAAAATAGTCAACATAAGCCTCCACCAATCGACAGTTCCAAACCTGTTTTAAACTTCAATAGTAAGATCTATACATAAAATCGACAAGAAAAGTGAAATAAGTAATTATAGGCCAATATCCATTCTTTCATCGATAGATAAGGTTCTTGAAGAAGTGGTTTCGAAAAGATTATACAATTATTTAGAAAAAAACCAGGTTGGATTCCGAAAAAAAAAGAGTATCAACAGACTGCTTGGGGACTTTACAAATAAGTTATATACAAGTCTGGATAAAAACCAGAACTCAATAGTGGTATTTATTGACTTTAAAAAAGCATTCAATACCCTATAAAAATAAATAAATTGGGTGGCTCAACAGTCCATTAAGAACCAGGGCCTAGTGACTTACAACTCTCAACCATTCCTGTGTGCGAGTAATGTTGTCAGGAATGGAGGGGACATACAGTTTATATGCCGATTCCGAACGGCTAATTTTGAGAAAGCTCTTTTTCATGACAAGAGTTACTCTTGGAGAATTTGTCAATTCCTCGCAAGAGGCAGTACCCGTGAAAAGACTTAAGATGGCCACGGGTACTACCCTAAGTCACAAAAATACCTTAAGGCAGTTGGGAAAAGTTGGAGTTGGAGCTCTTTTCCATCTTAGTTTTCATTGCCCACCAGAGGTTTTGCGGCAAAGCTACTTTGGATTAGTTGAATCTCACCTTAGTGGTATACTTGCGTGGGGAAGGGCGCCTCAACTTACCTGAATCAAAAATATACACCTAATATTACAAAAAATTATATATCGGGCTACATTAGGACAACTATATAACAGGCGGCAATCGATAATGATGTCAAATTGCTAAGTATACTGCAGATGTACAAGCTAGAAAAGATATCTAATTTTCATGACTATAACATATAAATACAAACCTGCTACCCAATAAATTTTCAACAACAGAAGAAGAAACCAAAAGCAATATGAAATACCGAGTTACTGGAATGAATATGGACGAAAACGATACGAAGTAGCAATCCCAACAGTATTTAACGAGCTTCCCCTAGAATTTCGGACTTTGTCAAAAAAGTTAATTTTTTTTATTTCAGTCAAACTTAAAAAAAAAAATAAATAGGTATAAGACTTAATTTTAGTAAGAACTCAAAACAAAACCTATAAACTTTTGTACACAGTCTTCTGCAGACAAGCCCAAAAGGCTTTGCAGATACCAAAATAATGTAAAAGTTTTGGAATACAAATAACATTGAATTAAATTGAAAAAATATTTTTTATGATATACCATTCTTTCCAATAAGAGGTTTCATTTTGTCATTAACATCATAAAAAAGTATTTGTTGAGAGAAATCATTACATGTTTATTTTGACACAAAAATAAAGGCAATGCCAGTCCTATGGCTGCCATGCAAAGTTTGCAACACCATATTCTTTTGATGAAATTTTATATGACTAATTTGCCCCATTTGTGGCTGTAAGTCCCTTATAACTTTACTATTAGACTATTCTCGAGCAATGGCATACTTCTTATCTTTAATATATCTAGTACGTCTTAATCTTTTGAACCGAAAAACTTCGGTGGCCGGTTTTGATCACCTCTTTAAAAAAATAACATGATCATTAAAATTTTCTTGCAGTACTAAAAAAAGGGTTAATTTAAAAATATCCACTTTTTATAATAAGTTTTATTAATTTCAATTCGTTTTTGAAATATGTATGGTTTCGTTTTTTATAAATTATGTAACTTTACTTATCAAAATTTAAAAGAAAATAGTATTAAAAAAAAACAGTTGTCTTAATTGTGTTCCATTCAAAATGGAACCACTTATGGAAAAAATCATACATTTCTTTGAATTTTACTTGTCCAAATTATTTTTCTTTATGTACGTTAGAGTTCTATTACATCATCTTATCTTATTGAAAAAAGTCAGGCATCAGAATTATTGTGGTTTAATTGCACTACAAGAATTAGGAGTTCATTCTTGCATTGGAGTCATCATTTCCAAAACACTAAAAGCATAGTTGACTCATATAGTTTCTCGTTCATAGAAAAAATATCTTTTTAAATTTCATCTAAAACATTTTAAGAAATTTTCCCATGAAAGCTTAAAACTTAAAAAATGATTTCGACACTGTGCAGAAATTCCACTGAAACTAATTTAATTCTGAGAAATTTATAAATGCGGAAAACCAAAAAAAAAAAAATTATTCTTGAAACGTTAGAGAGCTATTTCTTAGAAATTGAGTTACAAGGAAAGTAATGGTCTTGACAGTTAGTGGACTTTACTCAAACTGATTTCTTAGCTATGTTATATTCTCGTTTCTTATCTAAATCGTAAAACATTTCTGAAAAACCTTTAGTTCAAAAGAATAGCCATCTAGTGGTTAAGTTGCAATAAAATAAAAGAAGAAGTACGAAAAGTTCGTCCTGAAGAAAAAGTACTTGGAAGTTTTCTTTAAACTTCAATCGTTTTATACATTTTCAGAAAATAAACAACCAAGAAAATTAAATTGGCGGAGTTTATAAAAAAAATCTTAAAATTCATCCCTTTAAACGATAAATAATAATAAACATCGTACATAAATCTGGAGTAAAATTAATTTAATGAGACTACAGCAATAAGTTTTTAATTAAAACACATTCAAAAAAATGTAAAGTAGTTAGAGATGTTTAAAAAATGACCTTGGTTTTAAAATAGCATGTGTTACAAGATACATGGATAACAAGATACTCTGGTTTTAAAAACAACTTGGGTTATAAAATAACGTTTACAGTTCCATTAAGGTTGAACTACTTAGTTAACACCTTATAGGGGTTCTTCGACTTATGCGGAGACCAGGCCTATAAGGAATGGTTCTATCTGGTTCAACATCCTCGGAGTTATATTTAGGATCTGGAACTCCAGGTTGGGGGTTGTGCCGTCGGAGTGACTTCCTGGCAGAGTAGTCATAGTTGCGAAGCACCAACAAGCCTCGGATACGGACGAATTTACTGTTGACAACCAACGCAAACGAATTAAGGACAGCGAACTTCGGATATGCACGTAGATTGTCAGGTCCCTTAATAGACCACGTGCGACTGGAGGCCCTAGACTGCTATAAAGCAGACATCCATTAAATTAGATGGGATGGGTCGGGCAATTAGAGCATGAAAAACTGCGATATTTACTATGGTGACTGCTACCACAAAAACCTACAGCGCTTATTTGGAATTTGGCTTCGTCATTGGAGCCAGACTTAGGTAAGAAGTCTTGAGCTATAGGTGAATCAACGAGCGCCTCATGACCATACGAGCTCTTCGACAAAACATATGAGCAGTATCCTTGCTACGATATTAAAATTGTCTTGGGCGATTTTAATGCCAAGCTAGGAAGGGAAGACATCTTTGGTGGAATTACGGGAAGAACAGCCTGTACGACAGCACTTTCGACAACGGACTCAGGCTCATAGATTTTGCTGCGGGGCGAAACGACATGGTAGCCAGAACGCGTTTTCTACACCTCAACATCCACAAATTAACTTGAAGTTCTCCAGATCAATCAACCGTCAACCAGATTTACCATATTGCAATAGACGCCAGACACGTTTCCAGTATCATGGATATCCGAACTTTCCGAGAAGCTAACATAAACTCGGACCACTTTCTCGTTGTAGCCAAGGTAACACTTTGGGTTTCCAGCGTTATGTCAATGGGGCTTTTGTGCGTATTGAGGCAGAGGTGGCAAAAATGGGTTTAACGGTTAATAAGGGCAAAACAAAGTACCTGCTGTCGTCAAGAAAAAACATATAACACCGACGTCTTGGTCAAAACGTCAATATCGACAGACGTAACTTTGAGGTGATCAAGGACTCCGTCTACGTAGGCTCTGCTATAAACGCAGAAAACAATGCCAGCGCTGAGATCAAACGCAGAATAACTCTTGCTAACCGCTGTTTCTTTGGGGTTAGAAAGCAATTGAGTTTTAAAGTCATCTTGCGAAGGACCAAAGTGTCACTTTATAAGACCCTTATCATCCCCCTCCTGCTATGCGATTCGAGAGAAAAGTTCTTCGTGTGGTCTATGGTCCCGTATGCATCGAATTGTAATGGAGGAGACGATATAACGACGAACTTTACGGGCTGTACAGCGGCGTTGACTTAACCAGAAGGGTAAAATTCCAACGACTAAGATGGCTGCATCACGTAGAGCGCATGAAAACCTATGCTCTGACCCGAAAAGTCTTCGAATCTTCACTCACAAGACAGTGCAGTAGAGAAAGACCGCAGATCAGGTGGTGCGTACAAGTGGAAAGTGACCTCGCTCAACTTGGATTGCGAACTAGATGCAGAAGTTTGTTGGGTGAGGCCCTAGTTCACACAGGACTGTAGCGGCACCTTAAGAAAGAAAGTAAATTTCAATATAAGTTGGGTTTCAAAATTACCATAGTCTTATAATAAAGAGGCCAAGGTTAAAAAATACCCAGGGTTTAAATATACCCAGGGTTAATCTGGGTAATTAACCTTATTTAGGAATTATGATTGTAAAAATATTCCTATTACATATTTGACAGTAAAAATGAGAAGGCTAAGTTGAACAATTGTTTTTTTTTGTAAATATTTTACAAGCACCCAAAGGGTTATTGATACCCTCTATATATCTCTATACTTGACTTTACTTCCTAAATTGGGTTGTAGGGTCAACTGAAAAGTAATCATTGAAGTGCCAGTATTTGTTTGAGGAAAGGGCGAAATGAAACTTTGTATTTCAACAGAATATTGTTAGAATATCAGTAAAACAACTAAAGGCAAAAAACGTTGCTACTCCGTGTTCGAGTGATAGAAATGTTTCGGTTATATCGCTTATCATTTTTAAAGTTCTTTTTTGGATTGTATCTAAAATACTTTAACTTGTTAAGAGGCACTTGCCCAAATATGGGAGGATAAAAAGTTTTTCCACCGTTTGAGAACCCGTAAGCATCTAGTAACATTTTCAACAATGTCGAAATCCATAAGAAAGAGATGATCTGTGATGCACATTCCCATTACGGAAAGTTGATTATTTTACTAGATTTAAGTTCCTATCGGAGGTGGAATCCGCTTTAACGACTGGAGACAACATTGAGTGTTTAAAGCATTACCGTTTTTTAAAAGTAAATGATTCCCCCGAATTTAATGAGTGTATCATACTCTGTCGTTAAAGTTACACATTCGAAGGAAAAGAATGTGAATCAAAAAACGAATATGAGAATACTGTCGTCAGTGAAACAGTTCAATGGATTGTCAGGTGGAAGCTCATTTATCAATATAAGAACCTTATTCGGATACAAATTGAAAACCTAGGAAAGTCCAGCAGTTATTTTATGAAGTTCGGAACACAACTCTTATTGAATAGTTAAGAAACTTCGGTTCCAAACTCTATCAAACAAAAAAACTGAACAAATAAATTGTAATGTGCCTATCTTTTACAATAACCAAACCTTAAAAACAAAACATTGAATTCCCATTGAACCCGATTTATCAAACATTTCAAATAAAAAACTGCCATACTCTCAAAAAATAGATATTTCCAAAACAAAAAACTATCACCATACCTTTATTTCTAATCAAAATCCAATGACCTCTTCAGAAAAATGTCCATATTTGAATTTTAGGTTTTGTATAAGTAGATACTGCACCATTTTTATTCTCCCAGAGGGAACTTAGATACAAAAAGAAAACATATCCATAGCTAACCCATCATCATCTCAAATAATATTCCAATAAAAATCCCCAGACTATCTTTGTTCGTTCATACTTTGGGCATAAAATGTGCAAACCGAAAAAAGAAAACTAAATTTATATATTCATATAAACTGCGGAAAAATTCAATTTGGAACCCTCTCAAAAACCTCAAATTGATTCATAGCATACAAAACAAAGAACAACACAAACAAAAATTGTACCTATGTATACCCCCTGCGACCATACACAGATACGCAAAAGTGTATAGTTGTTTCAAGCTTATCTTGCCACATCATGCCTCTGACTCTCAACATACACCATTTCTCTTGCTCCTGATCCCAACTAACAAATCGGCAGAAAAAAAAAATATAATAATAAAAGAAACTAAATAAATAAAACACAAAAAAATAAATATCAACAACAACAAAAAGAAAGCCACTGCAACACTATCAAAAAATTGCCATCGATTTCCATCGACGTGTCCTTCAATATCTTATTTGCATATAAATCACCAAACAAGCCAATATCGAAGCTACCGAAGAAAAGATACATCGCAAAAATAAAAAAAATAAAAATCATAAATACATATCCACAACTCCCATATCAACCTCAGCCCCAGACCCACTTCCAGTTCCAGTTCCAGACCCACAGAACTTGAAGCCTTACCTCCCCCAAAAGCCCATCAGGTCGTTGTCGTCATTCGTCCTCGTAGCCAGGACACAGGCATAAAATGCGGCAAAGGATGAGAGGACGTCGTCGTCGTCATATAGAACCTAGGCCACTAAAGTCGTCATTCGTATAGGCACACCAATACCGTTCCATTTTACATCCCCGACACCATTTTCAACACCCGCCTTCTTCACACACATCAAGCATAAAGATAGAGGGCGCTGGCAACGAAAAGAAGAACAAGAAGGCTCCAAACAAGCTCAAGAACACACATTCGATTCGAAAACTCAAATAATTTAGAGTCGGAGAATTTGAATATTATCATCCTATATCCGTCACATTAGCATAAATCTTGCAAGTACACCCCCTTACCATCATTCCTCCCCTACTCGTGACTCGTGTGTCGAAAAAAAAGGACTCGTAATGCTCATACTTCGTTCGTCACCATAACCTTTTACATGTGCGAGTTCAAGTTTCGAGTATCTCTACTTGCATATCTAGCTTGAAGATAGTCTTTTGGATGCTCGTTGGGTTGTGTCTTTAGATTTGTGTTTAAGGGAGAAGAAAGAGAGAGATAGCAAACGGAAGTACATGAATCGCGTCTTGATTGTAAATACTCATAGATACATTCGACTAAAATGTGAGGTAAGGTACCTACGTCTATACTTTAGCACGTTACCGGGTTTTTCCTTCCTTCGTTTTTTTGTTTGATTATTTTATAGGTTAAAGCATGAATTTAATTTTTATTTAGCTTCTTCTTCTGATATTTCACGAACTCACGCGGCAGAAATGAGAAGTTTTCGCACTTTTATATCGATCGAGTGTGAAAAGATACAAAAGGAAATGAAATTAAGTCAAATCGTTTCACACAACATATACCTCTACCTCGCACCTTCATACATTCATAAATATGTATCTCCACCACCTTTAAGAAATGATTCCTACCTTACTAAAGTAACCTCTAAACACAACCGCTTTCTAGAAACCTCCCTTAACGTAGAGTACAACGGTATCATCAGCGTCTTCTCTTGTATTCTTCTTTTTGTGTATAAAATGGCGGGAAATAAAATCGCAGTAAAGAAATAACGACTTTTAAATGGCCATCAAAATACAAAATTATCCTTAAACAAGTGGAAGATAGTCAGGTTTAAAAAATATAAATTTTAAGGCATTCTTCGTACTCGTCGTATCTATTTACACATAAGTACAATGAACTCAAACGCTTTTTGGAAGCACGCGCAAGTTGTAAAAATTGAATCAATTTTTATACATTTTTTCGTTGTTGTTTCTTTTCATCTTATTATAATATTTTCTTCTTTTTTTTGTTGAAGCCTATATTCGTAGATATTTTAGAGCCAATTGATTCGAGAGCGTCAATGATGATGTTTAGGAGATGATAAGTTAGAATCTATTCTTTGATATTAGGGAGATTTTTATGTCTATAAGAAAATTTAAAATAAATAAAATTCAAAAGTTTGATTGGAAAATGCAATTTACTTTGGAAATTATTAAATCTATTTTAATTAGTATATAATTTGAAGTTAATCATTCATTTAAACGCATTCAATGAGGTCGGGAAACCTGGTTTTATTTAGAAAATACGTGCTTTCAGTATCCAGAAATTTCTTCTTCCTTGTATTATAATTCTTTTCAACCTTCCAACACAAATTGTTTGGCATGGATTCAAGTTTTTTTTGTATAAAATCCGGTGTGCCGCAGGGTTCTTATCTGTGTCAAATACTCTTATTTATTTTTTTAAATGATCCCCTGTCTGTAAAATCGAAGGTGATTTACTGTTTTACTAATGAAAGTACTCTTAGCTTTTCATATTGCACTGTTATATCAGCGTTCAAGAAGATATCAATTTAAAAATGACAAAACTGTGACAAAGAAATCGAATAAAGTGGTCCTGGTTATTCCGTCTGTTTGTCTATAACTCTACGGCCTTTACCATTGTGTTAACTGAGTTCAAAATTGTAAAAACAAAACTTGAGAAAATTTAAGTCAGACGATTTCTTATTCCAAAAATAACAGACAGGCTCATAAAAAAATGTTGGTCAAAATCCGAAACTTGAAATTCTCAAAAATGGACCGAAAAATTTGAATGTGATTTTTTTTCTTAACTTGACTCTTTTAATATAAAAAATGTGTTTGCATTGCTCAATAGTCTTCCCACACAACAGAACCGTTATTTTAAATAGAATTTGTTTCTGAACAAGCTTTTATGTTGTCTTAGAATATTTAATGACCAAAAATGACAATTTTTTACTTTGATTTAAAAAAAAAATTAAATATTTATAAATTATATAAAGGCGAATCTTCCTCACTATCTAATTACCGACCGATTGCACTTACTTCCCCTCTTTCCAAGCTCATGGAAACGCTGATTAATTATCAGCTCAAGAAATATCTTGAAGAACGGAAGCTCTTAATGACCGACAATACGGGTTTCGTAGCAATAGGTCCAATGGTGATCTCATGGTTCATCTCACCGAACAATGGAACAAATGTTTACATCGTTTTGGAGAAAGCAAGATTTTTGCACTTGATATTTCAAAAGCATTTGATAGGGTTTGGCATCAGGCTCAGTTATCGAAAATGCGTGCTTTCGGTTTTCATGAATCCCTGCTTCATTGGATTAGTAATTACCTTTCGAATCGTTCAATACAAGTTGTATTGGATGGATTCAAGTCTGAAAACCACAAAATAAATGCTGGTGTGCCCCAGGGCTCTGTTCTATCTCCAACACTCTTTCTCAATTTTATTAATTATCTCCTGTCTGCAACATCTAACCAAACACATTGTTTCGCTGACGATAAATACTATTAGCTTTTCATATTCGTTATCAGATTCACACCAATCTTCTTCGGATGTAGAACTGCAACGACAAAATATGACAAGCTCATTAAATTCCGACCTAAACAGTACAATGGGGAATACGAAACCGCGTATAATTTAATGCTTCGAAAACGCAAACGTTAAAGCGAAATATACTAACCCTGCCATTATCCATAAATGGCACTTGCATCGAGGAAACTGAACATCTCGATATTTACGGTATGTGTATCACCAACGGCCTCTTGTGGAACGATCACATACGCGATGTCGCCAAAAATGCCGCAAGATGTTTGGGTTTTCTAAGGCGTTGCAAGAAGCTTTTCTCCCCCTCTGCTCTGGCTGTTATTTACAAGATTTATATACGCCCAAAGCTTGAGTATAACTCCCATATCTGAGCTCGTGCTCCTCCAACTTACTGAAGCCTCTTCGAGAGTATTGAACGTAAAGCATTTAGATTGATTGGTGATATTACCATCATAAGATCATTTACGTCACTTGAACATCGTCGAAATTTTTCTTGTCTCACCCTCTTTTAGCGTTATTTAAATGGTTTATTCTCTAGAGAAATAGCCAGCTGCATTCCTCCCCTTAAACAGTTCAACCGTAATACTCGCGCTTCTAGAAATGCTCATCTATATACCCTCGAGCCCAACTTCGGTCGTACTGTCAAGTACAGAGATTCGTTCTTTAGCCGTACTATGCGAATGTGGAATGTCTTGCCACACCCTGTCTTTCCCAGCTATTGCTATAGTCAGGATTTCAAAGCCAATGTGCACCGACATCTCCTTTCAAACCCTCTCTCCCTTTTCTAGTGCTCACTCTTTGTCTTCATAATAAGGGTAATATATCCCTTTGAGTGTGCGCTTATTTAAAAAAAAATATCAATGTCTCAAAATCGGGTAACATTTTTTTTAAATTGCATTTAGGGGAGGTGGGCAAACCTCCAAGTATTTGGCTAAATTACAGCTATAAGCTTAATCTTACTTAAAAGAACTTAAAAATTAATGAACTTACACTTAAGGATAAGTCTGCTGAAAGGAACAGTTTTGAAGACGATGACTTAGGCCAGAAGTGCTTAAATTGACATTCCGTAGTATGTGAATAATGGCTTCATTTTAGCCATAAGAGTTGCAGTGATTGGGAAGGTAAAAGAGGTGAGCATTTTTCAAATCACACGGAGTCTGTGTTAAACAAGATGGAATTATAAACATAAGGACAGATAATAGAGTCAGAAATCAAACATAGTAGAAACAAGGTGTCAGATCAACGTTTTACTCGTAAGTCTACTTTCTTTGTCGAGAAAAATACTTTCTCAAATTAGCCGTTCGGATCCGGCATAAGACTTTAGTTCCCCTCCATGACTAGCAAAAAGAAATGGTTGAGGGTTTTAAGTAACTAGGCTCTAGTTCTCAAAGGACTGTAGCACCACCTATTTTATTTACGCCTAGGTTTTGTAATGTCTTGAAATTTATTAAATTAATGCGATCAGGGAATCATGTAAAGAAAGGTTTCAAAGGCAAATGGAAGGAAATGTCGGTTGGTAAACAAGATACGTACTTGAAGGCACATTCAAAGGGTGGATGGACAAAGCTGATGTAGAGAGATCGGTTATCGTAAGGGTTGGAAAAGTGCTGAGTTGGCCTTGAGTATTAATGCATTTACATGAGTATGGAAATATAATTCCCGGTCTAATAAGAGCTTAAGGTAACAGAAGGAATGGTATGGATGAAGAAAGAATTGACGGCATAAAGTTTTGATTTGATTTCATGGAAAAAAAACATGGCTGACATTTGTTTGTATTTAGATTTAAGCATTTTTTTTTTACAACAGACTGGGAAACTGTCGAAGTTTAGTTGATTAAAGTTGGAATCATGCATCGATGTAACGGACTTAAAAAATTTTGTGTCATCAGCTTAAAGATAGTTTTGTAAATATTTAAAAAAAATCAACGTCATATTATTAATATTGATAGTAAAAAGAAGAGGACCCAAATAGCTACCTTGTGGTACGTCAAAGGTTCAAGAAGAGGATAGGAAAGAGCGTAAACCGAAAGGAAAATTGTAGACGCGGCAACAGTATCGGTCCAAAGACAAGAGATATTTTTCCACTAAGGATTTGCTTAAGTGAGTAGAGATTACATCAACTTCGTTTCCCTTTTCATGCATGAGAGAGCCAAAGATACAAATGGATCCGAGCCCATCCAAAATTGATTCTTTAAGTTGTTTCAACTGTAAAACATGCCAAGGATAAAAATTCCACAATATGAGTTTTTGTAGAATTAAGTTTCTAATAACCATGCAGCCTAAGTAAAATTAAAGATTTTCAATGAAAGCTTAAAATATCCTACAAAATTTTTTCAAATAATTTTTGAATATGAGACAGTTGGGCATTTAGGCCATAATTTGTAATAATATCTTTTTGACATTTTTTGTGAACTTGAGCTTAAGACTCAAGACTTTTTTGAAATAAGTATTCGGATTGGTTGTTATGTCAAAAATAATTGTACAAAGGCAAAGCAATAAAGGGTCTTAAAAGCTATCGATAAAAATTGCAAGCTCGAAAGGAGAAAGTAAAACTGTTTAATTAATTGAAAATAAGATCAAGATGTCTCCCAAATTCATTTCTCATTTCTTTAAAATTAATTCTCAATATATGTTGTAAAATACATCAATTTAATCATCAGTTTTTGGTATCCTTAAAATCACTTCAATTCCAAAATAATTCTCAATAAAATACTTAACATCCAATAAAACATTATTTTCCCTAAAAAAACAATATATCAACCAAGTCAACTAGAGTCCTCCAAAGAATCTTTGCATTCCTTGAAAACTTAGACATAATTAAATGAACTCTGACAATCACTACCTGGATTGCTAAAAACAAGAACAAATCTTTTTTCGCTTTGCTAAAGAGCATCATGATTATTCCCAAAAGAAAAATCCTTTCATTACAAAAACAAAAATAAAGAAACGAGTATTCAATCTTCTTACCTTCATTTTCCTATCTCTCATAGAAATCAACTAAAACTTTTCCCTTGAAATAAAAACTTTAAGTCGCATTCCTTCGAGTACTTTTCTTTATTATTATTATTTTCTTTTTATTTCTTTTACAATTCTTTTTTTTTTTTCTTTGATATAAAACAATGCAAAACTTAGAGTACTTACTTACTTAAAATACAAAAAAGGACTTTTTAAAGGCAAAGGATAAGACGCCACACTACTGCCACATCGCACACAGTCTAAGGTAGCTTTGGCTCTTGTTCGCTTAAGGTCTTTTTGTTGTTGTTATTTAGCCGTGTAGAGATATTTGTGTGGATGGGGTGCGGGTGTAAAGGAAAAAAAAAAAAAAGATGAAGAAAATTCTCAAACTTAAGCCGACCATGGAAGACGGATCGCTAAAAATCCCACGCGTATCGCAAAAGAAAAACTGTTTTTAATTTAAACTTTTGCCTCTTGTATATCTTTTCCATTCAACAGAGTACCCAGCAACAACAACAACAACAATCAGTAACGAACAACAACAACACACCGATAACTACTTTTATAACTCAATTAAAAATCTATAAAATGGATGTAGACTAGAGTGGAATATACCTAAGCTATACGTTATACATAGGTTTGTAAGTATCTATGTAAGTGCAGGATTCTATAGGTGTAAGGATATTCTATAAAAAGTATCTATTAGAAGAAATTTCGTGTTGATTTTCTTTTTGTTTTTTTTTGTTCAACTTCTTACACGTGCTGTGCTTTGAAAAGCGAAGTTTTATCTAGAAATCGGTTTTTTTTTCAGCAAAGTTATTTTTAATTTTTATTCTCAAGAGGCACAGTGTTATTTTTCTTTTTAAGATTCTTTAAGTAAATTAAAGAAATTTTAGTTAAATGATATCTTAGTTTTTTTTTGTTAAGTTCTTAATAATTCTTGAGTTAATATTTAGTTTTGTGGGCAAAAACTTTAAGGACTTTTAAAACCATGAGTTTTTAAGCTTGAATCTTTTAAATAAACTGGTTAACTTAAAGTTTAATATGGAATTTACTCTAAGTGGGAATACTTAAAACATGCATAGCTGCAAAATATTTTTATCTTCAAAGAATTAAATACCATTAAGTTTATCAAAAAATTCACTTATATATTTTGTTCATACTTGAAATTCACTTTTTTAAAAATAATTTTTGTTTTACATTTGAATTTTATTTGAAAACTAGCTGCCCCGACGAACTTTGTTCCGCCTTAATGGCAATAAATAAGCAGATTGTTTTTTTTTTATTGGAAAAAATACAAAAAAAAATAAAATAACTACATTAATCATTCATTATTATTTCTGTATTTTAGTACATAGGTTGGTCTTCACTTTAGTACCTTGTGATACACGACATTTTTTGTTTTATTATCAGGCGCAAAAACAAACAACGCAGATGGTCTTCCGACCCGTGAACATGCCACGTATAATTGACCATGGGAAAAACATGAATGTTCTAGATTTAAACCACAAACTTTTAAGGATTGGCCTTGTGATTTGTTGATGGTCATGGCAAATGCAAGACGTATCGGAAATTGAAGTCTTTTAAATTCAAACGGCATATCGGTTGGGATCATCGGGATCCTCGGAATGAGAACTTCCTCACCTTTGAATTTTCCTATCATTATCGTAGCGTAAATTACATTGTTCATCAATTTACTAACCACCAAAAGCGTACCGTTGCACAGTTTTGGTAGGTTTATGTTTCGAAGCATGGACACTACAGAACCAACCTTTAGGCGTAAATTGTGCGGTGGTAAGCCAGTCCAAAGAGTTTAAAAATTCAATTGGATAGTTGGTGGCTTCATCTTCATTTGTGACGCAGTCAATAGATTTGAATGAATGCACTGTTCCAATGATCTTATTTTGAATTATGTAGTTCAGGTCATCTACATCTTTATTCTTAGCCGCTAAAATTGCACGCTCACTCAACAATTCATTATTTTTGTAGTTAGAAATAATATTTGGAAATACATTGTTGATAAGTTCGTCTTTTGATGAGACAAAATTACAGAAATTATTTGGAAATGATATTAATCCGCTCGATTCATCGACAGGTACTTGACCATTACCGATAGTCAGCCATTGCTCCGAGAAATCTTTAGCAGATGTATCATTAAGCAATGTAACTCTCATGTTTGTTGTCAGCTGCAGTTTCTTCACATAGCGCCATAGATTTGAGGCAAGCGTTTATTTCATCGGCAGCCGTAGATCTTGGAATTACTGACAGTATTTGACGGAAATCGCCAGACATTAAATCATTGCTCCTCCAAAACATCTCGAGTCATTGCGTAAATCTTTAAATGTTCGGTTAAGGGCTTCTAATGCACGTTTATGCGCCATTGTGCATTCGTCCCAGATGATGATTTTCGATGCCGCTAAAACTTTGGCCATTGCTGAGTGTTTTACAATATTACACGTTGGTTCTTCAATAGTTTGAAGATTTAACGATAATTTGAATGCTGAATGAGCCTTACGACATCCTTCTAACAATGTGGCTGCTATTCCAGAAGAAGCAACTGCAACCGCTATGTTGGATCTCGCCCGAACAGTTGCTAAAACTGTCGAGTCATACTATCGCGGCGCTGTTCACGTGTAATTTCTTGTTCTTCTTCAGTCCTTTCATTTGCAGTATTTTGTATTCTTCTTGCATTACGGCCTTGTCAGG